>NC_053155.1:264955878-265555878 GCF_016835505.1 Polypterus senegalus
CAAAGGCGGCACAGCTATGCGCAGCGCTGGCTGCTCGACTTTTGCTGGGCAGGAGACCACAGTTTTGCAGACACGCGTTCATGATATCAAAAGTCTCAGCGCTCTTTGGAGGTCATTCATATATTATATATATAGCAAAATCCAGCGTCTCTCAGCGGAGAAGTAGTGTGTTAAAGAAGTAATGAAAAGAAAAGGAAACATTTTAATAATAACGTAACATGATTGACATTGTCATGAGTGTTGCTGTCATATATATGCCTGCCTAAATAAGTCACCCTCGCTTGCTCTTACTTTATTTACCGTTCATTTAATCATGGCTATTGGCGGAAAAATTATAAAATGGAAGGAGGATGGCTTTACCAAAACAATTATTGATGGCTGAATCGATTATTCATAAAGCTTGAATTGGTGATGTTTTTCTGTGTTAACCTCATATTTTTTCAGACTTCTTCTCAAACTAAGGTGGTGCGAGGATAAAATGAATCGGGATACGCTGATCAATGTAATCGGTGTACAGTACCAGGAAATCATGCATTGACAAAGCTCCCTTTGCTTGTAATGCAAAGTGTGATTAAATGCATTATTTTTAGCGTTATGGAGCACATGCATGAAGCTTCTCAGCTGTGCTTGTGCTAAGAAAGGAAAGATTTTAAAAATAGCGTAACACGATTGTCAATGTGACCTTTTGTAAGTAGTGTCTGGAGGATTCAGTGTGGAGAAACTCTATAGAGACAGCGTGTGTATTAACTTGTGGATTTTTCTGTGAGTATTTGGTGGCAGTCTGACAAAGTTGCTTGAGGAAGACGGCATTAGCAGCGAGCTCAGCTCAGACCGAAATTAGATGAATGGGAGGGGAGATGATGACGTGACTCCCCCACCCGCCTTAACTGTTAATCCCCCACAAACACAGTCTCGGAATTTGCATAAGCACCCCTTCCTACAATTTTAACTTAGTTATAAAGTGATCAAAACTCTCGTTTATATCCTCGTCCTCTCATTAAACTTGTATCCCGCATTACCTGTGGGCATGTGAAACGCCAGCGGTAGCCTGTCTATGAACTTAGTTTAAAGTTTAGGTTTACACCTTGCTTTCTTTCCGAGGCAGCAACACTCATGAATATGGTAGTATATGTCACTCGCTTGCTTCTTATTGTTTTTCTCTGCGTTCTCAATTATATAATGCATGTTTTCTTAAGCGCTTTTTGCAGGTTTTCCTGGTTTTCTACGCACTGCGTTGACAATCAGTTCACGTGATTACGTGGGGAGGCGTGATGATGTCACGAAACTCAGCCCTTCAGCTCAACTCCATTACAGTTAATGGAGAAAAATACCTTCCAGTTATGACCATTAGGTAAATTTTCGAAATTAAACCTGCCCAACTTTTGTAAGTAAGCTGTAAGGAATGAGCCTGCCAAATTTCAGCCTTCTACCTACACGGGAAGTTGGAGAATTAGTGATGAGTGAGAGGGAGGGAGGGCTTTGCCTTTTATTAGTATAGATATACCCCAATCTACATACTCTCAAGTAGACAAACCACACGCCGTGGTGCAATGGAAGAGGCTTCGCCTCTAGTGCCGGGCGATCCGAGGTTGATTCCCAAGGGGTGCACTGAGTATGCGCCTGATGGCCCCAAAATTAGGCGAAACACGTGTTGCATTACTCTTTGCATTATTTCACAGTAAAACTATTTCAATATATATATATACACATACATATATATATATACACACACATACATATATATCAGCGCATCATTTTTCCTACTCATCCCCTTGGTTTGAGACGTATGAAAAAATATACAGTTAACGGGTGTTTTACACAAACTCCATGAACTACGAGAAAACACTTTAAGTGCGGGTCTTAGCTAACATTAAATACAGCCTGGACAGCCAGCGAGATGGCACCAGCACAGCTGGAACCGATGCATGTACACGAACAGCTCCGCGTGAACTGATGCAGTGCCAGACAAAAGCAACAGTGCCAAAGTGCTGAACAACTGAATTACAATTGAAGGCAGCAAAAAATATGGAAGTGTCTGACACATATACATATTCATAGTGCAACCTGAGAAACAAAGCACACGTGGAAAAAGTCAGTGTCCGCTAAAGGAAGACAGTGTAAAAAAAACCCTTGATGCAGTGTATTCACGTCTCAGATAAAGAGGAAGGCAGAGCTGTTTATTGATGCAGTAAAAACAATCGATAAATGAAACCTGTTATCTTTAAGATTGACAAACACGGAATGTTACTTGAACACAACACATCCTACAAACGAACCTGATTGTAAAGAAATAATGATAATCAAATCATTGATGACAAACACTCATAAACTCACAAAACAATTATTGTATATTGACAATCTGTTACGTTATTTATTTCTTTTCTTTTCATAACTTCAATCACTACTTCTCATGAGCATATATGTATATATATATATATATATATATATATAATATATATATATATAACTAGCAGAATATATATATATATATATATATATACATATATATATAATATAACTAGAGAATACTCAGTACCAGCGGAGAAGAGTGTGTTAGATCATAAAAGAAAAATATTGAAAACAACGTAACTTGATTATTAATGTATTATTTTGTCATTGATAAGTGTTGTTCTATATCTATCTATCTATCTATCTATCTATATATATATATCTATCTATCTATATATATATATATATATATATATATATATATATATATATACTCGATATACTTGGCAACTTGTGAGAAGTAGTGTGTTAAAGAAGTTATGAAAAGAAAAGGAAGCATTTTAAAAATAATGTAACATGATTGTCAAAGTAATTGTTTTGTGTGTATTTACGTCACAAAGTTTTTTCTAGCTGCATCAGAAAATGTACCACAACGTCCTGACATGCCTCCTTTTTAGTGTTTTCTCACAGCTTGGATTGCTGCTGTCTATATATATATACACACACACACACACACATATACACATACATACATACATATATATACACATACATATCATCATATCTATATATACTCTATATATATATATATATATATATATATATATATATATACCTATCTGGAGTGTATAGCTTTGGTCACTTAAGTGCAAGGGAAAAATAATAAAATATAGTCTATAAGTTATTAAACAGTAAAACATTAACGCTTTAAGAAGTACAGGTACATTGAGCACTACTGGAGTGGTTTCAGGTAAACTACATTTTAAAGACTGTGTAACACAACAGGTAAGTAACTAACAGCAGCTAAAATGTATATGGATCATCTCGGTAGTTGATCCCTTTTGAAAGGCGCTACACGACGGCTGTGGTATAGAAATTACATTTTCTATGTGAGCGTTCAAATTTGTGCCTGTGGTAATGTGCCTTACCGGCATTTAAAGAAAATTAGTTTTGTGTCCTCTGCAGTGTTAAGAGAAAAGGCTTTGGTTTGGGATAAAAGGAAAAAGGTGTAAAGAAAGGAAAGTTGCCTTTTCTTTTATATAGTATAGAGATGTGTTACGCTGGCGTTATGATCGCCTTGTGTAGACTGGTGAGACGTCCCGCCATTAATCGGCTGTGATGGCACTGTCAGTCCTCCACTCGTGTGCGTGTTTTCATAATCCGAGGTGAGGACCTCATAATCGTATACGTGCAAAAGAAAGTGTGAATCCTTAATATTATTTTGCCGTGGTGTAGAAAAGGGGTCCCGTGTTTGCACTTGTCTGAGGCTATAGCGCAGGGGGAGGATGAAAAAATTAAAAGTGCTCACTTTGACTTAAAGCAGAAGCGCAGTCAGCGTCTCAAAGGCCGGCACAGCTATGCGCGCGCTGGCTGCTCGACTTTGCTGGGCAGGAGACCACAGTTTTGCGAACCGTTCATGATATCAAAAGTCTCAGCGCTCTTTGGAGGTCATTCATATATTATATATATAGCAAAATCAGCGTCTAGCGGAGAAGTAGTGTGTTAAAGTAATGAAAAAGAAAAGGAAACATTTTAATAATAACGTAACATGATTGACATTGTCATGAGTGTTGCTGTCATATATATGCCTGCCTAAATAAGTCACCCTCGCTTTGCTCTTACTTTATTTACCGTTCATTTAATCATGGCTATTGGCGGAAAAATTATAAAATGGAAGGAGGATGGCTTTACCAAAACAATTATTGATGGCGAATCGATTATTCATAAAGCTTGAATTGGTGATGTTTTTCTGTGTTAACCTCATATTTTTCAGACTTCTTCTCAAACTAAGGTGGTGCGAGGATAAAATGAATCGGGATCGCTGATCAATGTAATCGGTGTACGAGTACCAGGGAAATCATGCATTGACAAAAGCTCCCCTTTGCTTGTAATGCAAAGTGTGATTAAATGCATTATTTTTAAGCGTTATGGAGCACATGCATGAAGCTTCTCAGCTGTTAGCTTGTGCTAAGAAAAGGAAAGATTTTAAAATAGCGTAACACGATTGTCAATGTGACCTTTTGTAAGTAGTGTCTGGAGGATTCAGTGTGGAGAAACTCTATAGAGACAGCGTGTGTATTAACTTGTGGATTTTTCTGTGAGTATTTGGTGGCAGTCTGACAAGTTGCTTGAGAGGCGGCATTGTGCTTGAGCTCAGCTCAGACCGAAATTAGATGAATGGGAGGGATGATGGCGTGACTCCCCACCCGTTAACTGTAAATCCCCACAAACACAGTCTCGGAATTTGCATAAGCACACCCTTCACCTACAATTTTAACTTAGTTATAAAGTGATCAAAACTCTCGTTTATATCCTGCGTCCTCTCATTAAACTTGTATCCCGCATTACCTGTGGGCATGTGAAACGCCAGCGGTAGCCTGTCTATGAACTTAATTTAAAGTTTAGGTTTACACCTTGCTTTCTTTCCGGGGCAGCAACACTCATGAATATGGTAGTATATGTCACTCGCTCGCTTCTTATTGTTTTCTGCCTTCTCAATTATATAATGCATGTTTTCTTAAAGCGCTTTTTGAGGTCTTCCTGGTTTTCTACGCCGTTGACAATCAGTTCACGTGATTACGTGGGGCGTGATGATGTCACCGCGAAACTCCGCCCCTTCAGCTCAACTCCATTACAGTTAATGGAGAAAATACCTTCCAGTTATGACCATTAGCGTAGAATTTCGAAATGAAACCTGCCCAACTTTTTGTAAGTAAGCTGTAAGGAATGAGCCTGCCAAATTTCAGCCTTCTACCTACACGGGAAGTTGGAGAATTGGTGAGTAGTGAGTTATGCATTTTGCATTATTTCACAGTAAAACTATTTCAATATATATATATACACATACATATATATATATACACACACATACATATATATCAGCGCATCATTTTTCCTACTCATCCCCTTGGTTTGAGACTTATGAAAAATATACAGTTAACGCGAGAAAGACAGATCACCACCATTGAAGCAATGAATAATTGATACTTAATTTGCCATCAATGATTGTTTTGTAAAGCCATACCGTTAATCATTAGATGAACGATAAAAAGTAAGAGCCGAGGGAGGGTGACTTGGCAAGAACGCAGGCTTAAACCACAATAGCACGCAAGTCGATGTAGTCGATCAACTCGATCTGAATTCTTATCACATTCAAAAAAATATATTCTTTTCAAGTTCTATTTATTCGACACACATCTTTGGTTGGAATGTAAGGCAAATTTACTCTTTACATTTCTATGGTGAAGAAAAATGTATGCAATGATGCCTACATTTAACTTACATTCCTACCAAAGATATTTCTGTCGACTAAATAAAAATTCCTTCTATTTTAAATTTAAATAGAACTTGAACAGATAATGATAGTTCATAATATCCAAGACTTACTTGCGTAAGATGAGTCATCCGTTTTTAACAAGCAGCGTATTGCATGTATGTGTGTGTGTGTGTGTGTATATGTAGATATATATAGATATATATATATACAGGTATATGTTTAAATATGTGTGTGTAGGTATTATATATATATATATATTTTACATATATATAAAATATATACATATATAAAATATATATATATAATATATATTATATATATATATAAAATATATATATATATATAAAATATATATATATATATATATATATATACATACATACACATTTTATATATATATATATATATGTGTATGTATATATGTGTATATATATGTATGTATGTATATATATGTATGTATATATGTGTATATATGTATGTGTATATATATGTGTATATATATGTATATGTATATATATATATGTATATATGTGTATATATGTATATACAATTAATTAAGAAAAACTATTTGCCCCTTCCTGATTTCTTATTCTTTTGCATGTTTGTCACACAAAATGTTCTGATCATCAAACACATTTAACCATTAGTCAAATATAACACAAGTAAACACAAAATGCAGTTTTAAATGATGGTTTTATTATTTAGGGAGAAAAAATCCAAACCTACATGGTCCCAGTGTGAAAAAGTAATTGCCCCTGAACCTAATAACTGGTTAGCACATAGCAATAACTGCAATCAAGCGTTCTTGATAAACTTACAATGAGTCTTTTTACAGCTTGGAGGAATTTTGCCCCTCATCTTTGCAGAATTGTTGTAATTCAGCTGTATTTGAGGGTTTTCTAGCATGAACCGCTTTTTTAAGTCATGCATAGCATCTCAATTGATTCAGGTCAGGACTTGACTAGGCCTCCAAAGTCTTCATTTTGTTTTTCTTCAGCCATTCAGAGGTGGATTTGCTAGTGTGTTTTGGGTCATTGTCCTGTTGCAGCACCAAGATCGCTTCAGCTGAGTTGTGAACAGATGGCGGACATTCTCCTTCAGGATTTTTGGTAGACAGTAGAATTCATAGTTCCATCTATCACAGCAAGCCTTCCAGGTCCTGAAGCAGCAAAACAGACCATCACACTACCACCACCATATTTTACTGTTTGTGGATAATGGCTCTCACTGTGGTTCAGCTGGAGTACCAAAGCTTTAGAAATGGCTTTATAACCTTTACCAGACTGATAGATCTCAATTACTTCTGTCTCTCATTTGTTCCTGAATTTCTTTGGATCTTGGCATGATGTCTAGCTTTTGAGGTGCTTTTGAGGTGTCTACTTCTCTGTACCAGGCAGCTCCTATTTAAGTGATTTCTTGATTGAAACAGGTGTGGCAGTAATCAGGCCTGGGGTGGCTACAAAAATTGAACTCAGGTGTGATACACCACAGTTAGGTTATTTTTAACAAGGGGCAATTACTTTTTTCACACAGGGCCATGTAGGTTTGGATTTTTTTCTCCTAAATAATAAAACCATCATTTAAAAACTGCATTTTGTGTTTACTTGTGTTATATTTGACTAATGGTTAAATGTGTTTGATGATCAGAAACATTTTGTGTGACAAACATGCAAAAGAATAAGAAATCAGGAAGGGGGCAAATAGTTTTTCACACCACTGTATATATATGTATATATGTATATATATATATATATATATATATATATATGTGTATATATGTATATATGTATATGTATATATATATGTGTATATATGTATATATGTATATATATGTATATATATATATATATATGTATATATGTATATATATATATGTATATATGTATATATATATATGTGTATGTTTATATGTATATATATATATGTGTGTATATGTGTATATATATATATATATGTATATGTGTATATATATATATATATGTATATGTGTGTATATTGTGAAACCTGGCCTGGCACAGACAGGCGGACAGCATATTTTTGCCCAACACACTGTTTATTTACAGACTATTTACAATATAAAAGTCCAGTGGACACTCACACGACCCCAGTGCCTCTGCACGATTTCCCCCAAAGTCCAGGCCCACAGTCTCTGTGCCTTTGTCCTGGCCGCCTCCTGTCCTCTCTCCAGCTCTGTCCACTTCCACCCGACATCCACCAATGACTGGAGGAGTATAAATAATGCCCGGATGAGCCCAGGTGCTTCCTCCATCCTTGGCACGCCCCAGCGTGGCGAAGTGTCGGCTGCCTTCCTGGCCGCTCTCCGGGCGCCACAATGTCTTCCCCGGCACTTCCTGGTGTGGCGGAAGTGTCGGGTTCCCAGGGATAATCAGGCACCGAGGCGCCGCCTGGCGGTGGCCACGGGTCCCCAGGGCTGGGCTTCAAAGCCCTGTACCTGAGGCCCGATGCCTAACCAGGACGGACGCCCCACTCTGTCTGGAGGAAGCACTCGCCCTCCTCCGGTCCTCAAGCGTCCGGCGGGCTCCTGCCCCGACCGGCAACGCCGCCGGATAAACCCGGCATCGGGCGCCCGCCTGGCGGTGACCACGGCCCCTACAGGGAAGGGCTTCCGTGCCCTCAACCCGTGGCCCCAACAGAACCAGGACGGGTACGCCTCGCGGTCTGGAGGAGGCAAGCCCTCCTCCCGTCCTCCTGGCGTCCCGGCGGGGCTCCCGCCCCGGCCGGGGGCCACAGTGCCCCACCGCTAGCGAGGACACGTGGGTCCGAACGGCACAACCGAAAGGGCAGCCGTCCCCAGCGAGGGTCCTACTATGTCCCAGGGTCCAACCACGGCACCCTGGGACATCCGTCTTCGGCACCCTCGCCGCGCAGCGTCCCCCTGTGGTCTGCGCCGCTCTGCGCCCCGCTGTTCCCCAGCGAAGTCACTGTAAGCCTCGGCGTGGAGCACTCCAGCGGGCCTGCCCGTTCAAGCGGGCAGGTCCCGCCGGCGTCGGCCCCAGCGCTCGTCGGGGCCGAACCTGTAAAATAAAAGAAAAGAGGGCCAGAAGCACAGCGAGGACACTCATCAGCGCTCCGTCGGTCTCCGTATCGACCGTGCTTCTGCCCCCTCGACAGCCCCAACTTGCCTGCTGAAGTCCTCCGCCGCAGGTTCCATGCCCGTCCGCTCGTCCGCTGCACCGCTCGCATGGCGGCTCGCCCAACCGCCCAGGGGATCTCCTCTGCCCGCACTGGCCAGACGGCCCTTCTCGAGACGCGCGCAGCGCCGCGTCCTCTCCTATCGGAGGAACCGGCATTCACCCGCCCGGTTCCTCCTTCTTTTCTTGGAGCCGCTGGCGGTCTGGGTCTGAGCACAGCAAAGCTCAAATCCAGCCCGTCTGCGTCCAGGCAAGCGACGGGAGACAGTTGCAGGCTTGGGCGCGGGGCGCTAGGGACCCAGGGCACTCAGCAGCCCGATCCTACCCGCCCCTGCATATTCGAGCTCCCTCGCCTGCGCTAGCTGTCTGCACGGCGTCTGCTGTGGGGAGGTTGCTTACTTGGAGCTGATCGTCCGTAAGGCGGTCACAGCCATGTTGGCAAACCTCCCGCTTGCTACGGGGGCGGTACTACTCACCACCCCGCCGTGTTCTGCCGGCCTCCGGTTCCAGCGCGCGCCCGATCCTCCGTCTCACTTTCGGTGTCAGTCCCAGCCCGACCGCCTTCTCCATCAGCTGCTCACACTGCTTGGCGGAGAACAGGCAGCTCCTCTAAAGACGGCTTGGCGGGCCGAAGGGACTCCTCCTCTAACGGCGCACGCCGAAGGACTCCTCCGAGACTCCTCCACGCCCGCGCCAGCTGGTGGAAAGAGAGACAGGCGTCGGTGGGCACCTGTCCATCAGCTCCACGCGGCGCCCCTCCTCTCCTCTGGGGTATGTAGATATATAGATATATATATATACAGGTATATGTTTAAATATGTGTGTGTAGGTATTATATATATATATATATATATATTTTACATATATATAAAATATATATTTTATATATAAAAATATATATATATATATATATACATACACACATTTTATATATATATATATATATGTGTATGTATATATGTGTATATATAATTATACATGTATATATATATATATATATATATATATATATGATATATATATGTATATATATACTATATGTGATATATATGTATATAATATGATATATATGCAATGTATATATGTTATATATGTACATATATTTATATGTATATATAGTATGTGTATATATATATATATATATATGTGTATATTAATATGTATATATATATATATATATATATCATATATATATATCATATATGATACATATATACAATATATATTTATTATTATATACATTATATGTATATATTATATATGTATATATATATGTAATATATATATATATACTGTATTTGTGATATATATATTTTTTTTTTTTTTTTTTTTTTTTTTTTTTTTTTTTTTTTTTTTTTTTTTTTTTTTTTTTGCCTCCTCTGGGCCCTCCCAATCGCCCAATCGGGTCTCGGTTTGTACCGAGACTGGCGTTCCTTAGGCCCGCCTCTATCCAACCATCGGCGAGCACGAAAGACACACCGGCCAATCCCGTGCCTGTCAGCGGGCGGGACTTCCAGCCCGCGGCCATCTTGTCTCCCCTGTTTTGGCTGCGAGGCGTGCCTCTTCGCCGCACCGCAGCTGCGGCCGACTTCAGCGGTCTTCTCAGCGGCCGTCGCCGCTGCCGACAGCCCGTGGCCCCGTGCTCCTGCCACAGGCAGCGGATCCGGTTCGTCCCTCCCCTGCGGAGAACAAGGTACATCCAACCCGCAGGGCAGGGTACTCACCTCCGAATCCCGTCGTGCTGAGGCCCCTGCCTCGGTGTGGCCTTCATCGAAGCCACGCCGGCCTGGCTGTCCGTCTCAACAACGCGGCTCTCGGAGCCCGCTGCGCTCCAGCGAGGTCCGTTCCTCCTCCGCACCCGGGGATGGCCTTTCTTCGGTCCGGCGGCGGTTTCCGGGGTAAAACGCTCCCGCGGGGCCGTGCACGGGCCGCTCCTGCGGCCAGTGTGTGGGGTCCGCTGCTGCGCCGGGCCGTTCACAGACATATTTGTTATTAACAAAGCAGGTCCCCGTCTTGTACCAGACGGATCATCCTGCCGACTACGCCACTGTGAAACCTGGCCCCGGCACAGACAGACGGACAGCATATTTTTGCCCAACACACTGTTTATTTACAGACTATTTACAATATAAAAGTCCAGTGGACACTCACACGACCCCAGTGCCTCTGCACCGATTTCCCCAAAGTCCAGGCCCACAGTCTCTGTGCCTTTGTCCTGGCCGCCTCCTGTCCTCTCTCCAGCTCTGTCCACTTCCACCCGACATCCACCAATGACTGGAGGGAGGCCCCTTAAATAATGCCCGGATGAGCCCCAGGTGCTTCCTCCATCCTTGCCACGCCCCAGCGTGGCGGAAGTGTCGGCTGCCTTCCTGGCGCTCTCCGCGCCACACAATGTCTTCCCCGGCACTTCCTGGTGTGGCGGAAGTGTCGGGTTCCCGGGATAATCAGGCACCGGGGCGCCGCCTGGCGGTGGCCACGGGTCCCTACAGGGCTGGGCTTCAAAGCCCTGTACCTGAGGCCCGTGCCTAACCAGGACGGACGCCCCCACTCTGTCTGGAGGAGGCACCGCCCTCCTCCGGTCCTCAAAGCGTCCGGCCGGGCTCCTGCCCGACCGGCAACCGCGGGATAAACCGGCATCGGCGCCGCCTGGCGTGACCACGGCCCCTACAGGGAAGGGCTTCCGTGCCCTCAACCCGTGGCCCCAACAGAACCAGGGCGGGCCCCTCGCGGTCTGGAGGAGGCACAAGCCCTCTCACGTCCTCCTGGCGTCCGGCCGGGCTCCCCAGCCGGGGCCACATATATATATATATATATGTATATGTGTGTATATATATATATGTGTATATATATGTATATGTATATATATGTATATGTATATATATGTATGTATATATATATGTATGTATGTGTATATATATGTATGTGTGTGTATATGTATATGTATATGTATGTATGTGTATATATATGTATGTGTATGTATATATATGTATATGTATATGTATATGTATATGTATATATGTATATGTATATATATGTATAGCCAGCAGCCATATCACCCTGTAGCCCTAGACTGGTTGCCCACGGAAGCTAAGCAGGGTTGAGCCTGGTCAGTACCTGAATGGGAGACCTTCTGGGAAAAACTAGGTTGCTGCTGGAAGAGGTGTTAGTGAGGCCAGCAGGGGGTGCTCACCCTGTGGTCTGTGTGGGTCCTAATGCCCCAGTATAGTGATGGGGACGCTTATACTGTAAAAAGCACCGTCTTCGAATGAGACGTTAAACCGAGGTCCTGACTCTCTGTGGTCATTAAAAATCCCAGGATGTCTTTCGAGGAAGAGTAGGGTGTTACCCGGCATCCTGGCCAGATTTGCCCATTGGCCTCTGACCGTCATGGCCTCCTAATCATCCCCATACACTGATTGGCTTCATCACTCTGTCTCCTCTCCACCAGTAAGCTGGTGTGTGGTGGGCGCTCTGCGCACTATGGCTGCCGTCGCATCATCCAGGTGGATGCTGCACACTGGTGGTGGTTGAGGAGATCCCCCCCCTTGTATGTAAAGCGCTTTGAGTGCCTTGAAAAAAAGCGCTATATAAATGTAATAAATTATTATTATTATTATTATATATGTATATGTATATATATGTATATATATGTATGTATATGTATATATATGTATATGTATGTATATGTATATATATATGTATATGTGTATATATATGTATATGTATATGTATATATATATGTATATGTATATATATATGTATATGTATATATATGTATATATGTATGTATATGTATATATGTATGTATATGTATATGTATATGTATGTATATGTATATGTATATATATGTATATGTATATATATATGTATATGTATGTATATATATATGTATATGTATATATATGTATATATATATATGTGTGTATATGTATGTATGTATGTATGTATGTATGTGTATATGACAGCAACACTCATCACTCATAACAGTGACAAAACAATTACATTGACAATCATGTTACGTTATTTTCAAAATGTTTCCTTTTCTTTTTCATTACTTCTTTAACACACTACTTCTCCGCTGTGAAGTGCGGGTATTTTGCTAGTATTAACTAAAATGATACATTAGCAAACTACATTAGAAACTTAAATCAGTGGTTTTGAAAGTGTGTTCCACAAAATTGCAATAATTATGCAGAAGCAAAATGGCTTTTAAATTGTTTAGGTAAATCAGTTCACTTTTTGGGTATTTATTCTGGACGATAATTGGCAGAGATCACTCAATTTGATAGCACAAAGATTTTTCCTGCTGATTCAATAATGATTGTGATTTTTATAGCATTGTGATTGTCTGTGTATTGGGATTAAATATTATGATTTTATTGCTGTTTATAGAAATGAGAACTTCTTTCCAGCTTGACATTTCAAGTCTTTATGAGTTATACAATTAGATATATATTTTTAATTAAACTGTATCCATAATAATAAAAATGTACAGAATTAAGAAATTTCATGTAGGTAGTGCCATATCATGTGCACTGTTACACACTGCTGTCATATCTGTTTATCAGTCTAAGCTGTCAGGGCGATAATAATTTCTGCTTTTACTGTACAGCTCAAAGGACGTGGGTGCTTTTGTGGAAAAACCCAGTGACACATCTTATTCTTCCTAGTAGCCACGCAACAGCTGGTAGTTTCAGTGCACAAGTGCCTCCAAGTTTAATTTGTGTGCATAGCATTTAAGATGACGAAAGCCGGCCACCTGAGCTGCAATAAGTATATTTGCCGCTTTGTCATAGACTAACACTGGTTCTTTTTCTTCAATTTCTCATTCCTCAGTGACATTACGAAGTAGCTTGGCCATGTTACCCCCCCAGTATGACTTTCATGCATGACTAAGTTTTTAAGGACACAAGAGAATAAGCACCACTCTTCACTTGTATGATGTGATGTTACTGTAACATAACACTGAGTGGCTCTTGAAATCCATGAATCACATGTTGGAGCAACTCTTTCCACTTTACATAGCAACTGTGTTATTTCTGATTTTGCCTCATTGTATATTTCGGGATCTGCTGTATCTGAGAAAAAGTGTTGTGATGGAATAATGTACTTTGGCTTAAGAGTATGAATCATGTTCTGGAAACTACTGCATATTGATGAAGGACCTTGCAAATAGAAGTAACAATAAACTTTGTTATCCTTTTTGTTTTATAACTACTGGTGGATAATGTATTTAATGTTCTGTCAAGAGTTAGCTGCTTACTTGGCATAGCTGTGGGCTTAGCGACATCAGAGTTTATCTCCGCCCTTTGTTGAGTGAGATGTACGCATATTAGTGGTATTACTACGATACTTGACTTTACCTTTTCAAATTTTGCATATGGCCATAGTCCTCTCAAGTTCTCCATTTACTTTATGAAATCCAAAGTGAGTCGAGGCTTTAGATTAAAATTGCAGTGTACCGCATAAATCTAACAAGAACTTTGATCAGTCATGTTCTTGTTTTGCTCTGTTTTCAGGGTAAATGTGTCTGTGATCAACAATCACATATGGAGATTATTGCAGCAGCATAAGTGAATGTATGTATTATGCATTCTAATTACAATGACTACATCAATAAAACATTATCATGGCAACAGCAAATGGCTGTTTTCATGCTACTTTATATGTATCTGCCTGTAGCAATTAATCACAAATGTATGATATATGCTTGGTTACACACGGTTACGTTTTGTTGATTGGAATGTCGTCTTTTTTTTTTTTATTTAAAAATCAATTTTTTAATCAGCCTGGGGATCCAATATTCACCATACTTCAGAGTCATGATTTGTAAATCAGTTGATTTCCCCAACCCCCCCAGCCCTTAGTATTTACTTATAACAGGCTGTTGTCCACCATCCACACCACTAAATAAATCCAGGTCTTAAACTACACTTCTGTCACCAACACTACACTGCTGTCACCATTCCTCTTTGTTGTAAGTCTTATAATAATCTTTACAGTACTGTGTTACTGATAGTACAGTATTCTATCTATGTGAATTCCATGCCATATAAATTACAGTAGAACCTCAGGTTGTTCATACCTCAATTAACTGACGTTTTGCATTAACTAAGACAATCCTTTAAGTATAACATTCATACAAGCTTTGCCATGAGTACTGTACCAAGTGAGTAAATACTATATCATTAACCAGGACTGTACCAAGCGAGTGGTTGAAGAGCTGTTGACTATGGCAGTGTAGATTTGCTCACCCCTCCCCAGCTGCACCACATAGCTGCTGTTAGTGTGTTTCCAGCATTGACTGTACACATGCAGTTATATTTCGTTCACTTAAGATTTTTGTGTTTATATGACAATGAGGACTACACAGAAAATCCTCATAGTTTCTTATACAGATGGTCTAAATGCCATCAGAACAATACTATTGTAGATTGAGCAGCAAGAGGATACTACAGCTGCTGACATTTTGATGCTGAAATGACTGAGGAATGCTCCAGCAAGGAAGTGAGGAATTTTAAATTCACCAAGGTATGAAAAGAAGCTGAAAAAGTGATGCTGTATCATATAAATTGGCAAAATATTTTATATCCATAATTTTTTATCGAAAATGGTCATTGCCATCTGATTTATCTGTTTTTAGTTTTCTGAGATAGCATCGGCCCACATTACCTTGGATAATCGGGGTTCTGCTATTGATCTATCAATCAACACTTTTCCAGATTTCAGATTTCATTAGTCTCTTTGAAGGTCTCCTTCATTTCATGATGTTTTTTTTTTTTAAATTCTCTGCTTGTGCACGAGTCTTTAAGGCTGTTTACATTACCACATAACACCCATTTGGGAAGAGAACACCTCTTAAGTATAAACAGAAGATCTCTTAAGTGTGGCTGTATTTAAATGCTGAGTGCAGGGTGTGTTATGTCAAGTAATATGCAAAGGTAGTGGTGTGACCTAAACATTTACCATCCAAAAAGAGCTTCAAATGGATTACTCATTTAAAATGAAACTTTCTAATGCCCAAAAAATGTCAGTAATTTTCAGGCAGAATATATTAAACTCCCAGGGCTCCAGTTTGCAGCAGACAGTAGGGGAACCATTATACTGTATTGGTTGCACATTAAAACAACACATTAAAAATTGTACTGTTCAAATTGTTTAATGGAAGATGTGAATCTGTTTTTAGATATTGACCCCTTTGTAAGTAAAAAAACCAAAGATTAAAGGTTAGTTTAAGGCAAGAAAACAAAACTTTTAAAGACTGCATGATGTGTAGACTCTAGAACTTATGGTAGCAGAATTTAAAATAGTTCAGATGTATATACTATATTTAATCAAATAATCGATAGGAAAATCTTTAAGGAATAAAATCAGTAATTGTGAATTGTTCAAAAAATCAGCAATGATTAAAATATTAATTCCTACCATTCCTCTTTTACTGTTGGGCTGCTGCTGTTATACTAACTTAATGACTGAGGAGTTATCACTAGTTGAAAACAACATCTGGAATGCAAACCCAGTTGGATTAGATACTAATCACTACAATACTATCAGACTAATACCTTTAGTAAAGTGAATGTGTTGATTATAATTTGGAGTTATATTCATTGTCAAGACTTACCAACTGTATCTTTGAGTTTAACAAATTGATCCGCAACCCTTAACACTTCAAGTACTCCTAACTTACATTAAACTTTTTTTCTTTTGATTGCATCAATATATTGGTTATTAGAAAATAACCAAAAATTACATTTTTTATGAAAATGTTAATGTACAGTTATGAATTATTTGATGAGATGAAAAATGCAAAAAATAAAAAAAAGTAAATGTGGTGTTTACAAAATTTTGGGGTCCCTTTCACTTGCAAGACCTCAGAACATATGTTGTTACTCTGGTCTGACTTAGCTTCTTAGGTCTGGTCAAGAATTGTCATTAGAAATTGTCATCTGATGACAATTCCAGAGCCTAATAAATTCTTTCACTTTGAAACATTGTGCAAAACTCATTATCTACAAGTACTTCTAGCTATCAATTTCCACAGTTAAAATGTCATTCAAAAAGTGGCAGTTAAGGAGAACCATGCAGGTAAAGAGAAGATCTGAAACACTAAGAAAATTGACAAGAACACCTTGTATACTGTGCAAGAAGGCAAAACACACACCCATTTGACTGCAAAGGACCTGCAGGCAGGTTTGACTGAGAAAGGAGTGGAGCAACCATTAGAAAGAATGGAGAAAGTCAGTTGATCATTAACCACAAGCACATCATTATTGACCCCCTTAGCATTGCATTTTATGCACACTGTAATAAAAGCACAACTTGTGATTCTTGTCTTCTTCAAATAGTGTAAATTTAAGCAGGAGAATTAAGAGCTGATGTATTTGAAACGGGTACTGTTTGTACTAATGTTCCTATTTCGATGATCATTTCCTAAGCATTTATATTCAATCACTTTTTCTATATAGTATCTTCTCCCTCAGAACAGTGAGTAGTAAAGGTATGGATATTTGCCTCTTAAAGCCAAATATGAGTCTTTAGTCGGTTTGACATTCAGAGGAAGGTAATTATTATTGCATAATTTGCTAAATGTTCCACTTGGTTGAAGTATGTCTTTTGTCCTCTCTAGATATGCATTCTATCACCATAGTCCCTTGGCATACCTGATAATGGAATAGTTTTCATTTTTGTGTCTTAGGTCACTATTGTAGAGTGTTAAGGAGGAAACCTTTAGGAGCCCCTGTATTTAAAAGAATGACATTTGAAAAAATGTACTTTAACAATGTGTAAACAATTTAAATGAAAATGCTGAATCTATAATGTAATATATGGGCTAACATTCATACTGTTCAAATTCTCAATCAATAAATGAGTATGGTTGACATAGCATGACAAAGAAAAATCCAGAAATATTGTTCTGACATAGGGACTAGTTTATCAAGAAAAAGTTGAAATATAAACAGCAGAACACATTAAGCAAATTGGTGGTTATTTTGAAAGGACTTAGTCTGTGTCACTAAAATGTTTTTTTTTCCCTAGCAAATATTCAAAGCATTTCATTGGAGTGGAAATAAGTGCCACTGGCCTATAGTCATTCAGACTGCTTGTCCTAGAAACTATGGAAACTAGAGAAGTGATTGAATTTTTCCACAGCTTAGGTACAATACCATAACTCAGGGATCATTTAAAAAGCAAATCAAAAAATAGAGAGAGCTGCTTAAAACATGACTTCAGCAGCTGTACTGATATGCCATCTGGCCCCACTGCCCTGTTAGGTTTGTCTTTGCAGAAAAATTTTTCCAGTTCAGTTTTGCTGATCTCCATCCTAGTCATTTCCTGGCATTTTTACAAAGGGTCTTCCTTACAACTTAATTTTGCCTATTGTAGTCATTGAATTGAACTGAATTAAATTCCTTTATTGTCATTGTACACAGTACAGTGATATTAAATGCGCAACTTCATAATAATATGTAATATAATATAATACTCTGTATAATATGAAAAGCAATAAAACTATACAATATGAAAACATAAGTGCAATATACATATAGTGCAAATAGTGCCTAATGTGACTCAAATTATGGTTTGGTTTGAAGTCTTGTTAAAAAATAAATAATTTGCTTAGCTCCTCAGTTAATAGCTTTTGTGGTTCTTGTCTATTGGAAAAGTCACACTTTTTTCTTAGAACAAAATTTTGTGATAGCTTACAGAACTGTCCAGACATGCTTTGGAGTGTTCTCATCAAACCACCTCTTGATTTCATTACCCACAAATAATTTTACTTTGTTTAATTGCCTTATTTATCCTTCACTGTAAAACCCACTTTTCTTGTACCCTTCTATGCTGCTTCGCTTTTTCTTTCTAATTTTCTTTTAAGAGTGTGTTGTTTTTACAAAAACTGTGCCTTGGTGTCTTTGGTGATCACTGGCTTACTATTTAAATACACCTTGTTAGTTTTCTTCTTAATAATCATTGATTCCCAGAATTTCATTTACTAGCAGTATAAGTGTCCTCATCTAGCGTCAGTACAGGAGAAACAGAACTGCAGGTCTCCTACACTGATATTGCACCAGCTCTGTGTTTTCTATATGACTCTTGTTTCTTTTTCTGTTTCTGGTTGTACTTTGGTTATAGAAGAAAAAAGAAATGGCCAGATGTCATCAGGTTTACACTGTGATAGGATATGTAAGAAACCAGAAACATTTCCATAACACTTGTCGAGTATGTTTCTCCCTCTAGTGCTTTATTCATGTAGTGATAGTAGTAGTGTGGAAATGCTATTTTCAGTTTACTGTGATCCCAAGTTTGAATGAGCTAGGTGATTTGGTTTCCAATTTTTGGATAGATTCATTTTCACTTGAAGCTACCACATCAGCATGCAGTGATACATAAACTACTGTAACAAATATCTGAGTAAGTCCAGATGGCAGATAGTATAGTATGGACAAAGTGCAACAGTGAGTAATTTAGTATCTTGAGTACAGTTGCACTCTCTCTGATATTATTACACCAGTTTTTATTAACATAGGCATACCACCCATCTGCTTGCAGTTCACATACACATCTGTTTTTTTATATATAATATGTATGTATATGTATGTGTATATGTATATGTGTGTATATGTATATTGTAATAAAGAGACAAATACAATTTTAAAGGTTTGGGGTTTTCTGGCCCCGTATACTGTAGAAGTTTTGCAGCAGGTCAGTGTTTAGCATCCAAGCGTTACAACAGACAGTTTAGCAATGGCAGAAGGGAGCAATGTGGTGGGACCGGAAACAAACAGATGGAATGCTGGGAAGGAACCGAGGTGATCTATGGGAGTCATGATGTCATCAGAGGTGGACCAGAGGGAAGGAAGGACTGCGGAAGTGGTAGCGCGTGGTTAGGGAGTCCGGGCGTTTTCATGGTGGTGTTGCTTTGGTCTCTCTATATAGATAAAGAAAGAGAGGTTAGTACCCCGCCTTTGCTCCTTGGCACGATGTACTTTGCTGCGCGTTGGGTCTTTACGCAGCTCCGTATGTGTGACAATATGTGTGTGTGTGTGTGTGTGTGTGTATGTGTATATATATATATATATATATATATATATATATATATATATATATATATATATATATACACACACACAGGGCTCCAGACAGAAAAAAAAATTTGGGAGCCATTGGCTCCTAAACCCAAAATATTTAGGAGCCAAATAGTTTTTTTGGGAGCCATAATCTCTACTGCATGCCAAATGTGAAATAAACAAATAATATTTACTTGTATTATTTTGTTTGTTTCTTTGGTCAACCTCACACTGCCTTTCCTTTCTCCTATCTGAGCTATTTGACCTGCCTACTAGTGTCTTCTGCAAGGTCTTATAGATAATAATAACAGAAGAATAAATGACACATAAATGTGAACAGTGCAAATGTTTACTAATAAGCAATACTTCAAGTCCAGAGTCTTATACACAACATGTGTAAGGAACAGTACAAATACAAACACTGAAAATGTCTTACACATAATAACACAAGAATTAACACAATAACAAACATTATAAACAATCATTTATGAAATAATCATTTCGCAATGAGTGTACAAATATAAAGAAATTAATTACACTTCAGGTTCACTGTCACTAACCGTTACAATGTCCGCATCATTAGGCCAGCCAGTATACTTTGGTCTGCTCTTTTTTTTTTGCTGGCTGACAACCAGCGCTTTACACTGGGCTCTGGGTCAAAAATTTCAAGTGTAGGGCCCTCTGTACTGATCCTTACCAAATCTTCTAGTGTTTCTACACTTAGGGAGTTGCACACTTTTGATTTTATTCTGTTTTGTGCTGAAAGTCCTCGCTTGCACTGAGCTGCAGATATCGGAAGCACTAGCATTATTTCGACGTAAGTGAAGCAGATTTTTAAAATCTGTACAGAACGGCTCCTTGCTGAGCATCACTGTCCATAGGTCACCGTAAGTCTTATCTATAAACTGACCCTTCACTAATATTTTCAACATTAGCCATTCCTTTTGCACAGCTGTGACATCACAACCATTGTTTGATAAGCGCTCCCTGTACCATTTACACACATATACAGGTGGTATCTTGGGGTCACAATGTCTCCATGACATCCGTAAGACGATATCTCCATGCCAACAGGCTGTTTGGGAGACATGCAAGGAAAAAGCCTTTTCTCACCTACAATCACAAAAGTAAACATCTGAAGTTTGCTAAGCGGTACTGAGGCTTCAGCTTGGACTGTGTGCTTTGGTCAGATGAGACTAAAATTGAGCTTTTTGGCAACAAACATTCTAAGTGGATCTGGCATGAATCCAAGAATGAGTATGCAGAAAAGCCCATTGTAAAGTATGGTGGAGGATCTGTGATGCTGTGGGGCTGTCAATAATTGTGGAGGGCGCTGTATGCATATGTATATGCAGTGTTCTCCCCAGAAATTTTTTCCAGCCAGATGGCATGAAAAAGTACCTGGGTGGGACGGGACGGGGAAATTTGGTGGTGGGGAAAATTAAATGTGCACTATTTTTATTAGATAATTATTATTCATTATTTTCCAATGCTCAACATGACTTCGTTTTTTAAGGTTTGACACTTGTGCCAGGATATTTTTTATTAAATTTAAGAAGTATCCAATTCAGGATCCTGCAACCATAACAGAAATTTTAAATAACAATTGTTATGACATAAACCAAGAGGCACAAGTATTGTCGCTGTCGGGAAGAAAAGTGAAAACAACGGAAAAAAAAAAAAAGTATGGGGAACCTAATGAAGAAAAATTTTAAAAATATTCTTCAGAGCCAACTTGTATATGCAGAAGGTGTCTTCAGTTAAATATTTATTCTTCTTTTCTTCCTAGAGGCCCAGTTGTCTGCAGCTTTCCAATAATCAAGGTCCCCAGGATCTGTGTCCTCCAAGGAGATCAGCATGAGATTATTTAGCGTGCTTTGATTCATGCGATTTCTCATATATGTCTTGATCCTTTTAAGGGCAGAAAACCCCCTTTCACATTCACATTCAGCTGTGCTCACTGGGTTCACTAACTAGCCCAATATGAGCTAGTTTGGCAAAATTTGGAAACAACTGTAAGCTCTGATGTCATTGTTGTTTTTACTGAACTCTGTTGCCCCGGCAACGGACAAACAATCTTATACAGACGCGGCAATCGCACTTTGGGACACACTTCAGCGTGATGTTCCCGTTGGGTGGGAGGGATCCCAAAAGAGTTCAGAAACCTCACAATATGAAGAAGAAGAAAAGGATGATTCAGCTTCTGATTGATAACTCTGCTGCCCACAACATGCTTTAGCCATTAGGTTTGGGCGTCATTTGCACCCTGAAAGTGTATTATCACAAGGAAATGCTGGGAAAAATTCTTGTCAGCATAACTTGTAGACAGGAGAAGATTAACGTGAAAGAAGCTGTTGAAATGATTGCAAATGTCTGGATGCAAGTTAAAGAAAGTACTATTGTGACAAATACAGAATCTCATTGCAACAAAATATTTTTTAGATCCCTGGCAGTTCGTTGTAATGGAATTTTACCTATAAATAAATATAATACACACACACTGTGTTTTTTACCATGTCCAAAGTCAGCACATCTGTCTACCAGGAAATTTTAAAGCACTTCATGCTTCCCTCTGCTGACAAGCTTTATGAAGATGCTGATTTCATTTTCCAGCAGGACTTGGCACCTGCCCACACTGCCAAAGGTACCAATACCTGTTTAATGACCATGGTATCACTGTGCTTCATTGGCCTGCAGACTCGCCTGACTTAAACCCCAATGAGAATCTCTGGGGTATTGTCAAGAGGAAGATGGGAGACACCAGACCCAACAATACAGACAATGCCGCTATCAAAACATCTTGGGCTTCCATAACACCACAGCAGTGCCACACGCTGATCAACTCCATGTCAACACCACATTGATGCAGTAATTCATGCAAAAGGATCCCAGGCCAAGTACTGAGTGTGTACATGGACTAGTGCTGGGCGGTATGACCAAAATTCTATGTCACGGTATTTTTCACAATTATACTGGTTTCATGATATTAGACGGAATTTTTTTTCCCCATGCATGAGTGGATGTTATCCACATTTTCCACTGCAATTACTGCAGAAGACTGGCTAAGAATAACCTATTTCACTGTCATGAGCATTGTACAAAAAAACATTTTAATGTGCACACAAGTATTAATAGAGGTTTGCATGGCCCCATAAAGTGATGGTCTTCTGTGTTGGCTTTCTTTATTGCATTCATGGTGTCTCCATCTGACATACCAAACCCCCAGTTCCTATCCTTCCTTTTATTTCTCCACTTAACCAATCACCACATGATAAACATCTTTGTGAAATTAAAACTAGTTATAAACTAACTACTAACTAACTATAAACAGGATTGCGCTCATCCCAGCAAGCATTGTGTGTGAGACGGGAGCAAATCCTGAACGAGGCGCCAGCACATCGCAGGGTGAATACGAGCAACACATACACTAGCAGGGTCAATAAAGCATAACAAAACCCCACATCTTACATGACTTTGAAAGGAAACTGAAGCACACTGAGTAAACCCACCAGAAAAACATGCAAATTCAAGGCAGGGAACACCCGGGTCCCCCATGCTGCGTGGCAGCAGTGCAACCTCCACGCCACCGTGCCACAACATGATTAATACATAATTTAATGCTCGTCATAAGTGTCGAGATTAAAGTGGAAATGTTGAATAAAGTCAACATGTTGTCACACTATTACACAGTACTCAGGTACATTACACAGTATTGGAAAAAAATAAAAATAAAACAAGTACAACTTGGCTTGCATTATTATCTAGTAGTATAGAAACAGTATACACACATTTTGAACATAATGGTCCACATCCCACCTTTTAAAACCAAAGTATCTCCAGACAACAGACACAGCTCCTTTTTTCGGGCAAAAGTTCTTCTGTGTCATCATGTTCAACTTTATCGTCTGCTACAGTTTCGGAATGTTCTCTGTCCATTTTCACTGCTCAGTACCTCCGCTAACGCATGTACTCTGTTGCATGAGTGTTTAGCGGTGCAACAGTAAAAAAGGTCCCCACTTAAACAGTTTCCCGCTGCACCACATTCTGAACGTTGTTTAGGCTATTTAAACCGGTGTTGCAGTAAACGAAAAATCCATATCATAACAAAAATAAAAAACGTTTTTTGGTATTAATCGGTATATCGCCCAGCAATAACATGGACATACTTTTCAGTAATTTTCTGAGATACTGAATTTTGAATTTTATTACCTGTAAGTCATAATCAGCAAAATGAAAATAAAGGGTTGAATTGTTTCACTCTGTATGTATTGAATCTATATTATATAGAAGTTTCAGTTTTTTAATTGAATTACTGAAATTCATTTTGTCAATGATATTCTACTTTTTGAGATGCGTGTGTGTGTGTGTGTATGTATGTATGTGTATATATATATATATATGTATGTGTGTGTGTGTGTGTTTATGTATGTATGTGCATAATGTGTATAAACCTGAAATAATGCGTTACCCTGCCCTGAATGTATTGTTTGAATAAAGCTGTATTTTTAATAATAGTAATATTTTCTTTTTCTTACAAATTCTCATCAAATAATTATCATTGTATTTTGATAAACAAATGTTACAATTTTTATTTTAGATTGTACATGTAATTATGTAGGAATGAAAGGTGCACATAACGTTTTTAAGTGTATTTAATTTTACTGTTTTACTTTGAATCAGTAATACTAGTTTTACCAGCACTGTTTCACTTGACATTCTAGTTATACTTGCAATTTATTAACAGAAACCCGTCAATGTTTAGAAACTCTTAAGTTTTGTTTTTTTTTTTTTTTTTTAAAGCCGCCAGAGCATTTTTATAAATTAACTCAGTACAAAAGTAATATTCACATCTTATTTCTTGTGATATAGTACAAATATTACATTGTAGTGTAAAGGGCAGTTTTGACAGCTCAAAGATGGATGCTAATTATAGTTTAGGATAAATAGACAACAACAGATAATCATTTTGAGTTCTGTTTTACTTTTTGCCATTTTGCTAGTTGTTTTTAAAGTTAGAATGGAGTAGTGGTGTTTGTGAAAATAAAGAAGAGTTAACATTTTGGCAAAGGGTTTTCCTATGAATCCAGCTTGCATAATTTTAAAACTAGATTAACTACATAGTCCATCCAAATACTTTAGCAAAAGTGAAGAGACTTGGCATGTTTAATCCTAGAAAAAATGTGGAAAAACACTTGAAAATGCCTACAGTTGATATTGATTTCAGTGTTCAGTATAAATGTAATTGTTAGGTAAAACACAGTTTCTTATCAAGTTTTCCTTTGAAACATTAGTGGATGTTTTCAATGTTGCAGTATGTAATTTTTGTAATATTTGTTCAATGGTTTATATTTCTTCATGGCAAACATCTTTTTATATGCACCATTTTTTCTTTATTGCTGCTCAGTAAGAGAGATTCATGTTTATTTTTTTTAACCAGTGAAAAAAGAGGAATGGGTTATTCATCTGATTGTCGTTTCTGTTGACTGTGCTTGTTTTACACATGATATAGGGTAAGGTCATTGATAAATAAGAATGGCAGCTGCATCATATAAAAGAGTGAACATATAACCTGAAGGTAAAGCAAAATCTTTAAAAAAAAAAAAAAATAGTAATTTTTTTCTATTGTCTGTAATTCACTCATTTGAATTTACACAGGCCACCTCTGAAATTGAAATAGTGAATCACTAATAAGAAGGCTAGCAAAACATAAAAAATCCTGCATTGCAATACTCTGGCACTGTCTCTAACAAAAAAAGTTTAAAAGTGTCTTAAAGAAACACTGCCCTCAGGATGATGCTGAAGTTTGCTAGCATCTTGATTGCACTCTGCTATGGTAGTTTCAAGAAAGCAAGATGCTTCAGTACAGTGGATATGAAACATCTACACACCCCTGCCAAAATTACAGGTTTTGTGTAATATAAAAATGAAACCAAGATAAATCCTATCAGAACTTATTCCATCTTTATTGCAAAACTACAATCTGTGCAAAGAATGTCAAAACAAAGCAAGCTGTTTAGTGAAAAAGGCAAATACCTGGTTTCATTAGTATGCACACCCTTTAATAAGACCTTTTAAAACATGAATAGGATCATAATCATTGAAAGGTATCAGTCAGGACAGGGGTACAAAAAAAGTATCCAATGCATTAAACATCCTGTGGAGCACGGTGAAGACAGTCATCAACAACTGGAGAAAATATGGCTTAACAGTGCTTCTGCCAAGATCAGGAAATCCCTCCAAGATTTATGAGAAGACAAAGGGAAAACTGGTCAAGGAGGCCACCAAGAGGCCTACAGCAGGATTTCCTGACAAGTACTGGTTGTTCCCTACATGTGATAACAGTCAGTCATGTTCTTCGTATGTTGGGGTTGTGGGGTAAAGTAGTAAGACGAAAGCTTTTTCTCACAAAGAACACCCAAGCCCAGCTAGATTTTGCAAAAGGATATACCCAGTCATCCTTCAACTATGTTGAAAAATTTATTATGGTCTGATGAGACCAAGGTTGAACTACTGTATTTGGCCATAATTCCAAAAGGTATTTTTGGCACAAACATATCACCAAAGTAGCACAATACCCACAGTGAAACATGGTGGAGGCAGCATCATGGTTTGGGGCTGTTTTTTTTTCAGCTGGAACTAGAGATTTGGTCTAGGTGGATGGAGTGATGAATAGTTCCAAGTATCACTCTATTTTGGCACAAAATCGTCAAACATCTGCTAGGAAGCTGAGGATGAAGAGGACCTTCTCATTTCAGCCTGACAGTGTCCCAAAGCATACATCAGAATCAACAAAGCAATGACTTCATCAGAGGAGGATCAATGTTCTGGAATGGCCCAGCAAGCGACTAGACCTTAATCCTTTAGAAAAACTGTGGAGTGACTTATAGTGAGCTGTGCTCAGGAGATGCCCTCATAATTTGGCAGACCTGGGGCTTCATGCATAATGCTGTGCGTAGAATTCACACTATAACATGGCGTGTAGACAAATCGTAAATGTGCTCACGCACCAAAAAAATCCAGATAAATAAATCTGTGCGTTCACCCACTTCCACATTTTTCCCCTACATAAATCCTGGTCAGTGCCTGCTGTCCCGCCCTGTTCCCTCCCAGAATTACGCCTCTTTGAATATGCAAATCAATATAAATAGCCCTTAAGCTCAGTGTTCTATGAAAAGGCAATGGCAAAAGCATGGGGGGAAATAGAAGTTGTTCAGCGAATACTGAGTGGAGGCATAAAAAAGTACTATTTTTTGGTTAAAATAGTGGTATAAACAACAAAAGGAAGTTGATCAAGTGACATCGAGTGTCAGAGAAACTCGAAAGCTCAAGTTCACAAAGTTGCACAGTGCACGAAATAAAAAAGTTGTCACATATCAAAGTCGCAGTGAAAAGGTGAGTCGTAGCCCACTGTCTGAGTGTCATATGAAAGCTCATTAGGGTACAGAGAAAAAAAATAGGCACACAGTGTGGGAAAAAAGCACGAAATGTCAACCGTTATCTTGAAATTTTCACTTTAATCACGTAGTTTATTAAAGTAGAACTCCATAAAGTTCATCTTAAAATTGTTTAGTTACGATGAGATTTGAGAAACTAGTAAATTAAAGTAGCACGTTAAATGCTTTGTTTTGTATTTGGTCTTTTATGTGCTCTGTGTACGTGCTTCCGGGTTTTGTCTTCCTCCGACAGAGCACAGAATCCATTACATTTGTAATATTACAGTTCTCTGAATAATTAAAACACTGAGATGTATTCTTGATAACATTTTCATGATGATAGGAGTTAAAGCATGTTATTAAACTTGGGAACACGGTGGCACAGTGACTGTTCATGCCCTGACGCAAGATGCTTGCTGCACTGTGTGTTACCTTCGATGAAATTAACTATTGCAGCAGTACTGTCTCTTTCAGACGTACTAACCCTCAATTCCTATCCTTACTTTTCTTTCTCCAAATACCCAATTGCCACACAATCAGCTCTGTAATAGACGTTAAGCCATCTGTAAGCTTAGAATGCCGATTCTTCAAAACTTTTAAGGACCATTGAAATATCTCTGTAGTACATGTTGAATTATTCTATCCATCCAGTGTCGCGCGAGTTCCAGCAAGAATACAGCATGAGGCAGGAACAATCCGTGAATGCCAGCTTATTTATTAACAATATAGATTATTTAAATTAAGGTAAAGTTTTATTTTGCTGCATTTTATCTTAAAAAATGATATTGTTGTCATATATAAATACATGCTTTATAAAGTGGCTCAGGTTGCACAATATTATAACTGTATCGCAAGTGAGGTAATTGTACTTAGAAGTACTGTACAAACAGATCAACAAGGAGCACTTGATGGACTGATTGAGTGCATTTATAGTTCTTGGGATGAAACCGTTTCTGAATCGCGAGGTCCGTACACGAAAGGCTGTGAAGCATTTGCTGTATGAGAGCAGTTCAATAGACAGCATGGCTGAGGCAGCGTGTGCTTGATGCTGTATACCAATAATTCTTTCTGATCAGCAGCTGTACAGCTGAGATTCTCCACTCAGATATAGTGATATTAAAACTTCAAGTGGTTCAGTGAGAGTAATATTGAAAAAGATGATCCGCTGTGGCAACCCCTAATGGGAGTATCTGAAAGAAGGAGGTGCAGTGAGAGTAACAATGATAAAGTAGTTATGGTATTTAGAATAGTTTGACCATTCTGTGGACCATTATATTGTTACAGATTAATTACAATCAGATGCATTAAACTAATAAACAATATGCAGTTAATTTCAGTGTATTTATAATGCCGCGTCAGGGATGTGGATCTAAAAAGGAAAGGAAAATCACACTGGAACAGTAGCACTGACGCTGGGTGCCGCCAGTCTGCAAAACTGAGCGTAGAACTTGCGTACGCCAGGGTATGAGCTACTGTGGAAATGTGCGTGGCTTTACGGCAAGTTTAGGTTTTATACATCGCAATTTGAACGTGGAAACGTTGCTACGCAACATTTTTGTGCGTACGCTCTGTTTATTCATGAGACCCCTGGAAATTTTTGACAAGGAGGATATGGTAGAAATTACCAAGTTAAGATGTGCCAAACTGATAGACTCTTATCTAAGACTTCAACTAACTATTAATGTCAGTGTCTATTTATAGAGCACATTTAAAACAATATCATAAATACTATAGCCAACATGCTTTGCATTAAATCATGAAATAAACATAAAATATAATACAATAAAAAACAATGCACTCAGCAGTAAATTAAAACAGACAAGTGACTAAGAGGAGAGAACCATCAATATCACTAAAGGCAACAGAAAGCTAGAGGATAGAAATGCGTCTTCAATTTGGTTTTAAACAGTTCAATTGAAGGTGCTTCCTTAATGTAAAGAATTTCACAGACAAAGTGCAGCACCTGCAAAGGCTCTGCCCCCATTAGTTTTGCATTTAGTCTGACGGACCACAAGAGACAACTGACCTTTAGCTCAAAGCTTTCTTGATGGCTGGTGTACAACACACAATTCAGATGAATTAGTGGGAGCAAAGCCATGTAATTATTTAAAAATCAGTAGCACAATTTTAAAATCAATTCTAAAGCTGACTGGAAGCCATTGTAAAGAAGCTAAAGTTAGAGATACAGTGGCAGACTTTTTGCCCCAACCAAAAAATGAGCAACAGCATTCTGAACTGCTGCAACCTGTGTATTGAGGATTTACTGATCCCAAAATACATTGAGTTGCAGTAATCAAGCCAAGTAAAGATAAGAGCATAAGTAACTTTTTCAAGATCCCTAGGAAATCAAAAAGGCTTGCCCTTGGCTAAAAGACAAAGCTGGAAAAAGCAACTCTTAACCACAGAAATAATCTGTTTCTCAAAAGAGAGGTTAGTATCAAAAATAACCCCAAGAATCCTAACGAGGTTTGCCAAAGTCCATGAAAGGGCCAAGAAGTTCAAAGCCAATTTGAGCTTTGGCTGCAGGACCAACTAACAAACCTCTGTTTTATTTTAATTTAGATTTAGAAAATAGTCAGCCATCTAGGATTTTAGTTCTTCAAGACAATTGTGTAACCGATTCATTATAAAATTGCACATAGGAATATAAACCTGCATGTGATCGGTATAACAGTGAAAAGAAGCATTAAACTTTCTAAAAAATATCTCGTATAGGAAAGTATAATAGGACCCAAAATGGATTCCTGAGGAACACCGTGAGTACACGGGCAATCCTAGCACCGAGAAACAATGAAGTCAAACAAATCAAAGCAAAAATTGTCGATCAGTTACACAGCAAATTGGTTAAATGTGTATCAATAGACTATTCTGAAACAGTTGGAGGTGATGGTGGTGCGGAACATGAAAACATCAACTTACAATATCCTGTAGAATATCTGCAACCATTAAAACCGTCTGGTCTTCCACTGCCTGAATTACTATTAATAGAAGGATGTATCCAAGAAAGGTAATGTAGTACATCTACACCAGATAACATTAGACAACAAAGGAGATCTTGATAAGCCATTTGTATTAAAATGTTAATAGTTTCCAGTTAGAATAGCTTTTGCAAAGACAATTAAATCTCTGAGACAAACATTCGAAAAAGTCAGTTTATTGTTAGAGAGAAAGAGACGAAATTCAGTTATGGGCAGTTATCTGTTGTGCTGTCACGAAAAGATGATCCGCTGTGGCAACCCCTAATGGGAGTTTAAAAAGTATTTGCGTGTTAATTTCAAATCCAAACAGAATGAAATTGTATAACGCAACAAATAACTCTTAACACAACATGAAACATAATTTACTTTCAAATTATTATGTTTTGCTATTTTTTAATGTGGTTAATTACTCACTATAATGTAAAATCGTTCATACTATTATGCATATGTAACAATTCCCATGAAAACAACAATCTGTTTAAATTGTAGATCCACATCCCCATACACGAGCAGCTGAAACACAAAGTGGCTAATGTGCAGCACTTGCATAGGGGTTGCCAAGCAAAGAGTGCAGTGGGCACAGCCCTCTAGCATCTTTTAAAAAAAGAGATGTGTTTGGGAGAAGATACTGCTTTTTACTTTATTTACCAGACTTTTCTGAGACACACATGGTGAATTTACTATGTAAATGGCTAATTGGTCTGTATTGTTTCCAAATAAAAGGTGGATGAGATAAAGAGTCTTATGAGTGTTGTAGAGTGTACTGTACATTGAGTGATAAAACAGTCCTTCTTTTGTAAATAAAATGAATGGATAAATAACTATTGTTTGTCAAAATCAACTGTTATTCTTAGTGCATTTCATTTTTGTTTTACAATGAGGCATAGGTCCTTGTGATGGCCTGGGTGCTCAATGCTGTCATACTCCCTTCAGCCTTGGTCATTGATAGTCCTGTTCAATGATGGACCAGGCAATAAGGATACACACATAGCAAGGGTTGGTGTGAAGTGGTTAGTGTTTTTATTATTCAAGAAAGTTTTTAAACCTAAAGTACAGTGCTTTTTCAAATAAATAAGTCAATAACTATTCCAGAATAAAACTGTGCTTGTGCTGGAGTTTAAAATTCAATTCAATAAACAAATATTCCAAAAGATTAAAATTCAAAGTTAAAATCACAGTCAAGATCTGTCTTCTAAAATAATCTCTCACATGCCCCATCCATCTTTTTAAAAACACTGTCTCCTCAATCCTCTGACTGGCACAGTCAACCTTTTGAATCCGGCTTGTATCCTTGTCTACCATCACTTGGCATCTGTGAGGACTGCAAGCCCTGCTCCTTTCCCTTGCTGCCATCTCTCAGCCTTTAGCGGGAGCCCATTCAGAGTGGTTGGTCACCCTGCTCCTTAAGTGCTCCACAGGAGTGACCCAGCCCCTTGAGTACTGTCTGCTCACTCCTCTTGGGGCCACTGCCATACCGGCTGCTTTCTCACCACTGCTGAGCTGTAGTTTACTTGAGATAGACTTGTACAACTTAAAGACATGATTCCTAAACATAGTACAAGCAGGAGATGGTCATCCCCAAGTCTTACTCCCATTGCATTGAATTACTGATGTAATCCTTCTCTGGCTTTCATGTTTATTTTCTGAGGTGCTGGATTATATATATATACTGCTCAAAAAATGAAAGAAACACTTTTTAATCAGAGTATAGCATCATGTCTGTGAAACTTCTGGCATGTTGATCTGGTAAGTTAAGTAGCAGAGGGGGTTGTTAATCAGTTTCAGCTACTTTGGTGCTAATGAAAGTAACAACAGGTGCACTATGGAGGCAACAATGAGACAATCCCCAAAACAGGAATGCTTTAACAGGTGGAGGCCACTGACATTTTTCCCTCCTCATCTTTTCTGTTTTCTCACTATTTTTGTATTTGGCTACAGTCAGTGTCACTACTTGTAGCATGAGGCAATGCCTGGACCCTACAGAGGTTACACAGGTTGTCCAACTTCTCCTGGATGGCACATCAATACGTGCCATTGCCAGAAGGTTTGCTTTGTCTCCCAGCACAGTCTCAAAGGCATGGAGGAGATTCCAGGAGACAGGCAGTTATTCTAGGAGAGCTGGACAGGGCCATAGAAGGTCCTTAATCCATCAACAGGACCAGTATGTGCTCCTTTGGGCAAGGAGGAACAGGATGAGCACTGCCAGAGCCCTACAAAATGACCTCCAGCAGGCCACTGGTGTGAATGTCTCTGATCAAAGGAAGGAATTGATACCATTGACTGTCCCCCACGCTCGCCTGACCTAAAACCAATAGAAGACCTCTCGGACATTTCATTCCATCCATCGCTGCCAGGTTGTATCTCATACTGTCCAGGAGCTCAGTGACGCCCTGGTCCAGATCTGGGAGGAGATCCCTCAGGACACCATTTGCCTTCTCATTAGCAGCATGCACCACCGACGTTGTCAGGCATGCATACAAGCACGTGGGGGCCATACCAACTACTGAGTGCGAGTTTGAGTTGCTGCAATGAAATTTCGGCAAAATGGACTAAGCCATTTTTTCATTTTGATTTTCGGGGTGTCTTTGAATTCAGCCCTCTGTACGTTGATAATTTTCATTCCCATCAAATGATTTGGCATCCTTTTGTTCCTAACACATTACCCAGTCTATATCAGTTTAGATATCCAGCGTGATTTTTTTCCAGTTGAGATCTGATATGTTTTCAAAGTGTTCCTTTAATTTTTTGAGCAGTTATTTGTTTTTTTAGGAGACAGAGTCACTGTAATTTACATGATAATGTTAATGTGCTTTTTCTTTAGTGTTAAATGGACAAATCACTGAAATTGCACAGCTAAAATGTAAGAAGTTTAATATGTTGCTGAATTACTAATGACCACTTAGATATCTTATCTATATTTGTATTGCAAACTTGCATGCTTAAGAACAAAAATGTTACTAATAAAATTAGTTATTTCTCAGCAGGTGAAATTGGTGTAATTTAGGATGTGTTGTCTACATTTGAGCAGATTCCTATCTATGAATGTTTTCGGACTTGAGTCCTTATCTGTCAGATTATCTGTCTACTCTGGTAGTGTATACTGTAAAAGCAAGCTCAAATTGTGATTGTTTTTAGTTACCGTAGAGAGTCAGTATTTTTGTTTTAAAAGTTGTGTAAAACCAGGTGGTGTTCTATTTTTCTCTGTATATTTATAGACTAGCAAAATACCCACACTTTGCAGCGGCGAAATACTGCCTTAAAATTTTTATTAAGAAAAGTAAACCTTTTTAAACTGAGGGAAAATATACCAATAATTATTTGTTAAGGATCTCTTTGTATGCCACGTTACCAGTTTGGCCCTCCGGTTGTAATATGACCAAGCTGTGCACTGAGCTTACTCTTGAGCATGCAATGTACAGTTGGCCATGTGAAAAACAATCTTGCCTTAAATGTCACAGCTTGGATTGCTGCTGTCATAATTGGTTTGAGTTTCATGGTTTGTTTCAATTACGTTAATATTTGCAGAACTTGTTGTGTTGAAGTGACATTCGGCATCTGTCAAGCATTGTAAGCATACAACCGTTTTTCATCGATAACTTCACATCCAGCTTTTGAGAGTTTAAACATTCATAAACATCAAAGTGTCCACTACTCAGACCGTCACCTGTGAATCTAAGATGTTTAAGAGGCATTGACGATTGTCCAAAGGTGTAAAATATTTGGCCATTTCAGTACACTTGAAAGCAACAACCGAACAATTCAGCGGCAGCTATCAACTCACATGCAGAACCATAGGTGAAGGGCTTAACCATTTCACTCTTATAGTGCTCCTATGTAGTATAATTATCTCCTGTACCATCATCAGTCCACACCTTGAACCTGTCCCAGTCATTCAATACATAAGACACAATGTACCTCTGGATATCAAGAGTGAGCCTGATATGGCCGTGCAATGTAACACAGAGAATGGAAAAGGCATGCGCCATCTCCAGGCATGGAAACCATTCGGTAAGTGACAGTTCTTTGATCGATGGTGATCACCTCAATAGACATGTTAATGGGGGTATGGTTGGAACGATAAAGGAAATGGGTACCTGAACAATGTAAAGGAAGTCTAAAATACCTGTACTATAACTATACAATAACTAATATCGTAATAAATGAACAATAAAACAGCGGAAAAGCTGTGGATTAAATAAAAAGGCTGCAGTTATCAGCAGGGAGACGTGAATACCGTGGCGAAGCAAGGAAGGGAATGAAGAGACCGGAGCGACGGATGGCCTTATATAGGCAGGCAGCCAACAACGTGGGAGGCGTGGGGATGGGGGACCCAACGACGCCTCACACTGCGACCGAGCTGCAGGCTGTGGACGTATATATGTACATAACTAGGATTCAGTAAGCGTTGGGAAAACCGTGTTCCAAATTTCTTGGAGATGGGCCCATAGGCAACAAAGACCGTTGGAAAGTTCAATATGGCGGCCGACAGTGGCGTCATACCACCGAAATAAGTGTGTACATCGGTTTCAGTTAGCGCAGGGAAGCCGTCTACCAAATTTCGTGAAGATGGGGCCATAAATAAAGTTCAACATGGCAGGTGTTGTCAACTGTTATGACCGTTACGCGTAGAATTTCGAAATAAAACCTGCCCAACTTTTGTAAGTAAGCTGTAAGGAATGAGCCTGCCAAATTTCAGCCTTCTACATACACGGGAAGTTGGAGAATTAGTGATGAGTCAGTGAGTCAGTGAGGGCTTTGCCTTTTATCAGTATAGATGCCAGCAACACTAATGACAATGACAAAACAATTACATTGTCAATCATGTTACGTTGTTATTAAAATGTTTCCTTTTCTTTTTCATTACTTCTTTAACACACTTCTCCGCTGCGAAGTGCGGGTAGTTTGCTAGTAATATATATATTGTGAGACTTACCTGGACACCACCAGTCGGAAACCACATCTTTATCAAATGCACATGTTTAAGCACTAATACAGTCCCAAAACATAACACACAGTGCACTCAGCAGCAATTCCCCTTATTCGGGCTTCTCTCTCAGTCCGTGGCCGCCTTTCCTCTCCTCACGGAAGTTTCGTCCTGCTCCCATTCCCGACTCAAGCTCCTCAACTGTAGGAAGGTGGCCCCTTTTTTCCCACCCGGATGTGATCCAGGTGTCCAATGACGTCCTTCCGGCAGCACTTCCTGGTGTGATGGAAGTGCTACCCTTTGCACCGGAAGCACTCCGGGCGTCCCTGGAAGTCTCATCCGCCATCTTGCTGGGTGTGGTGGAAGTAACTGTTTCCCGGGTCCCACGAGGCTTGAGGCACCCCCTGGCGGTGGCCACGGGTCCCAACAGGTTAGAACCTCTTTATTCTTTTCCTGATCTAGGGCAGTTGCCCCCTTGTGGCCTGGAGGATAAAAGTGCCACATCCCAGTCCTTCCAGGCGTCCTGGCTCGGTAAGGGCCCCAGCTATCTATATACATGTGTGTATGTGTGTGTGTATGTATGTATATATATAGAATATTCTATATAATATTTGAATTTTCAAGAAGTAGTATATAAAAGGAAGAATATATAGATGTGAATACTGATCAGTAGTACAAGTACATGGTATGAATAAATATAGATACTGTATATAAAATATTTTATATAAAAAGTAGATATACGTAAACTGGTGAAAATATACATAAAATACTGTCAGACGTTAATGATATTTAGAAAGGTCAGCTAGTGAATGGTGAGGGCTGAGAGTTCAGAATGGTGATGGTGTTATGAAAGAAACTGTTCCTCAGCCTGCTTGTGCAGGACCGAAAGCTCCTGTAGCGCCTCCATTGACGATACTTAATGATACTGCGAGTCCATCGCAGACACATTGTATGTTGCAGATCAGAAGCAGGAGGTCAGTAGCGGGAAGCCAGTGTTGTGCTGGGAAGTTTTCACCACTCATTTCAGGGCCTTCTTGTCAGCTATGGAGCAGTTGCCATACCACAACTTAATGCAGTTTGTCAGTAAACTCTCAACAGTGCAGTGGTAAAAGTTCAAAAGAATTTGAGGAGACAGGCAGACTTTCTTTAGCTCCCTGAGAAAGTAAAGTAGCTGTTGTGTTTTTGTTACCAGGTTGGAATATTTATTGTCCGAGAAAGGTCCTCAGAGACGAGGACCCCAGGAATTTTAAGCTGGAAATACACTCCACTTCAGCCCCAATTTATAAGGATGGGAACGTGTCTGCTGCCTTTAGTTTTCCGGTAATGCACAGTGAGCTCTTTAGTTTTATTGCTGTTGAGGTCGAGGTTATTGTCTGCATACTGTGTTGCCAGGTGCTGAACTTCTTCTCTGTAGGTACACTTGTTATTGTCACTGATCAGTCCTATTACCATGGTGTCATTTGCAAACTTTGTAATGGACTTGGAGCCATATAAAGGGATGCATTCATGGGTGAAGAGGGAGTAGAGGAGTGGGCTGAGCACAAAAGCCCTGTTGAATGCTAGAGAGGTGTTGATGCTGAGGTTGCTGGATTTAGTTACCAGAATGGAGGGGATGATGATGATGTTAAATACAGAATTAATATCAACAAACAACATCCTGACATAGGAGGAGTTGTTATCCAGGTGTGCCAGGGTAGAGTGAAGAGCAGAGGATATGGCATACTCCATTAACCTATTTGGGGCGGCAGGCAAACTGGTAGGGATCTAGTGTGGGAGGTAGACTGGATTTGAGGTGGTCCAGGACCAGTCTCTCAAGGTACTTGGTGATGATGGGGGGTGAGTGCAACTGGGCGATTCTCTGTCAGGCTCTCTGGAGAGGGTAATTTAGGCAATGGGTCAAAGATAGCCTTGGCCAAAGACTGATTGAAGATGTTACTGAAGACCTCAGGCTGTTGCCCAACACAGTCCTTAAGCATTCGCCCAGGTATGCCATCAGGGCCAGCAGCCTTGTGTATATTTGCTTAGCTTAGTGCAGATTGTACAGCTGAGGTAGTTAGTCTGAGGGGCTGGTCACCTGGATGAGGAGCAATTTTGGTTACAAGTATTTTTTTGTCCCGATCAAAATGAGCATAAAAGTTGTTTAGCTTGTCAGGAAGGGAGGCATTACTTGATATTGAAGTTGTATTTACCTTCCCGTATTCTGTGATGGTCAAGATGCCTTGCCACATACGTCTGGGACCTGGGGGGTTTTGAAATTATCCTCATTTTGTTTCTTGTATTTCTGTTTGGCTCTTCTGATGCCCTTTTTCAAGTTGGCCCTGGATGTACTATAACTCTCTGCGTCACCAGATCTGAAGCGGTGATGCAAACTTTCAGCAGGAGTCTGACCTCTCTTCATCCAAGGCTTCTGGTTAGGGAAGGTCTTAATCTGTTTGTGCGTTGTGATTTCGTTAATGCTTTGTATTGATGTAATCTAGGACAGAAGAGGTGTACCATTCAATGTCCACTTCTGAATCCTGGGTAGCATTGGTGGCAAATAAGCTCCAGCTGTGTGCTGAAACTTCTGCAGTAAAGCAGAGTCTGCCTCTTCAGCCCAGACTTTCACAGTCCTTACTGAAGGTATCATGCATCTAATAAGTAGTGTGTTTTTAGGGAGGAGGAGCAGGGAGGGGTGATCTAATTGTCCAAGGTGGGGAGCAGAAAATCCTTGAAGGCTTCAGCAATGTTTGTATATACATTGTCTAAAATTCTATCTCCTTGGGTGGGGCAGAAGATGATTTGATGAAATTTGGGGAATGCAGTTCTAAAGCTGCAATGATTGAAATTGCCCATATCAATGAAAGCCTCATTTGGATGTGCCATTTGTTGTCTGCTAACGGCAGCATGTCGTTCTTTCATTGCAAGCTTAGTGTTTGCATGGTAGTACATACATGGCAGTGGTAATAATAGCTGTTTTCTCAAGGAAAAGTAAAGCATATAGGATGCATCTGGAGTACCACAGCAAAGGGTCTGGATACTTATGAATGAGAAATTTAAGTTTTTCATTTTAATACATTTACAAATGTTCCTGAAATTTTTCAAATTTTTACCTTGTTTAAACATGTGTTTGTAATTCTTATTAAGATCTAGCTTGGTCTTGGTAATAGAAAATTAACTGTAGCTGAATGAAACAGTTAAGGGAAAACCGGTCTGAAGTAAAACACCCAGGTCCTTTCTGTGTGGAGTTTGCACGCTCTCCCTGTGTTTTTGTGGGTTTTTGACGGGGGCTCCGTTTTCCTCCCGCAGTCCAAAAGTGTGCAGGGTAGGCTGATTGGCGAATCTAAATTTACCCTGTAATTGTGTGAGTGTGGCTGTGTGAGTGTGTGCACCCTGTGGTGTGTTGGCACCCGCCCAGGGTTGGTTCCTGCCTGCGCCTGTTGTTCCTGGGACAGGCTCTATATAAATGTAATGAATTATTATTATTATTATTAACCGCAACCCCTACCCCTGCTACCCCAGTTGGGATTAAGTGGTTACGATGATGTATGAAGTAAAACAAAAACATTAAATTCACCAGTCAACTTATTACAGTATGTATTATAGTACATAACTGAACAGTGGCCTACAGGATGTACACAAACATTTGCACTGAGACCAACAAAACTATTAAAATGAGAGCACCTTCTACTCATGTAAACAAGCTATAAATGCACAGGGAATTAAATACCTGAACATCACAATTATTGGCCATGAACTGAACATGTGCGGCATGCAACCAAGAACACAAATCCAACATACTGTACTATACTGTAAACATCTAAACATCCATCGAATACTGCAGAAGTAGCATGTTTAAACAAGTTTTACACAAACTAACACTATTAAAGATATTACTAACTTCCTTTGTCCAATATTGCACAAAGTTATGAGTTTAGAGAAAGTTATGAGAACTGTAAAATTCTGCTGGAGAAACTTCGCTATGTGACAGGAACACCAGCCTGTCCACAGCATCTAGCTTCAAAACAGCACGGTTACATGTTACAACATTTCCTCCGGTGCTGAAAGCCCTCTCAGAAGCACTGCTTGAGGCAGGAATGCACAGGTACTTTTTTGCTAGTTTCCCCAATCTGGGGAAATTTACTTCTTGTGTTTTCCACCACTCATTCGGATTTACCTCACTGTCCACCTTGGGTTTCATTAAGTACCTCTTGATCTCTTTTTCAATGGCAGTGGGCAGAGAGTTGTTTTTTCTGAATTCCTGTGCTTTTTTGAAATAGCTGCCAAATGACTTTTTTGTTCTTTTTGCTCCCTCCCTTGCGTCATCACCTGATCTAGTTTCTGCAGCCATCAGGTGAGCTGAAGCAGTTGAGGGTCCTGAGGTAGGGCTGTCTTCCTCTATCGCCACAGCCATAAGTTCTCTCGCAGCGGCTATCGTAATGTCTTTGACCCTGTCATCATTATTAAAGTGATTTTTGAACCGTGGGTCAAGTGTGGATGCTAAACCCAACAGCTCGTCTACACAGTCCTCTGTGTCTTTGGAGTTCAGATACTCTAGAATGGCTTGTTTGATCTTTTTGGCTAGGTCTGTGTCAGCAGACTTCACCTCCAGGACATCAGAGTTGAATAAGGCCAGCACAGGTTTTAAGTAAGAAACTGTTACAAGTTGCTCATCTGAAAGAGCATCTGTGAACTCCAGAAGAGGGCCTAATGCTTTACTTACTGCCTCCAGCACTTCACATTCTTGCCATGTTGGGACAAGATGCCTGTGCTTTTTGTCTGCAGTCAAAACATGACGAATGGCTTTTTCTTGTTCAATAAATCTCTCTATCCTGCGCTGTCTTGAGCCCCATCTTGTTGGTGACTCGGTGATAAGTTTATGGATTAGAAGTTTGAGCTGCTCTTGTGCATCAACAAGTGCTTTCTTCTTTTTCCAGCTACTGGAAGAAGCTCTGACCACCTTTTTGCAAACTCCTGTGGCTCTGTGTATCCTTGGATCCCGCATGCTCCTCTCTGGAAAACATTTAATATAAAATTTAACGGAACATTCAAAGTGTACTGTATATAATAATTGCATTACAACATTCTTATATTTTTATTGTATAATGTAATGTATTTGAAATTATACTGAATTATATTTTTGTCATTTACAGCTTTACTTATCAGGTCTTTTTGTATTTTTAAATGTCATAATAAATAAGATCAATTTAACCTAAACTTTATTTTATAGAGGAACCCCAAATTACTCACCAATCACAATATGAAGCCTATGCCCAAAACAAGGTAACCTCTTCCAGTTATTAATCCGTAGTACACTGACAACTTTAGCTCCGCTGTCTGTCATGCAAACCATGCGGTCTTCTCGCAGTGACCATGATATCAGCACATCTTTCAGACCTTGCGCAATGATGTTGCCAGTGTGATCTTCTGGGAAGTAGGATGTTTGCAAACAGAAGCTTTGCAGTTGCCAGTTTTTGTCAATGAAATGCACTGTCAGGGAGAGGTATGGCTCGGATGTTCAGCTTAACCATAAATCCGTTGTGGCAAAATGTGAAACTTTTTGCAGTTTATACGTCAGAGTTTGGCGACACGAGTCATACATCTTAGGCTGGAGTTATACTTCACGTGACGCGACGCATGCTGCAGCGGATGCTCCTGCTACGCAAGCGTTGTAATGTTCATACTTGTGCGCGTACTTTACGTAAATCTGGAGGAATCCACCAGGTGACAGTGCGAGATATTATCACGGTGAGAACATGTTCGGCTTCTCTGTGTTGTGAATTGCCTAGAACACCCAATTAAATTCTGATGACACCTTACCGCAATATCTCTGAAAAGGATGTTTATTGATTAAATCCATCAATCCAGGCATGTGTCCATTCCAGCAAGCATTGGGCACGAGTGAGAAACAGTCCCTTGACGAGGCCTCAGCTCATCGTAAGGTGAATACAAGCACACACATACACTAGTGTCATTTTAGCGGCACCAAATCCCCAAATCTGCATATCTTTGGAAGGAAACCGTAGCACAGTGTGGAAGACAAGCAGGAAATACCAGCAACATAACTCCCTGCGAGACAGCAGTGCTAAAGCTCCACCCCCGTGACTCCCCCATGTGTGTAATTAACAGTATTTATTATTTAAACGAAATTATATGTAAAATGTAACATACACACTTTAATGCATTTCATCATGAAAGTGATATCAAGTATAAATCTAAAGATTCTAAATGTGCAGAGAGTTGGAATATCATACATTTAATTTGTTCTGTGTGGTGATCTATTGCTGCTTTCCGCTGCTGTCAGGTCCAAGAAGCTCATAGCGATTAAAAACTGGGACGACGTTTATGACGGTCTGCTTTAATGATAAAGTAAACTACGAGGTTAAAGTGGACAATTCGAGATTAAAGCCGAAATTTCCACTTTAATCACAAAATACACGTTTTCACTGTGTCCTTTATTTTTTTTCTCAGTGGCTCAAATATAACACTATACATTATGCTGCTGTTGTTAAGTTGCAAAAATAAAAAAATGAAAAAGATGGCACAAAAAACTATCTACATGTGATAGAAAGCCTCTATGCAGATCCTTCGGGATGAATGCTTTGATGTAGTGAAGCAAAATGCCGACATAAAGATGCATTTGTAAACAGAGACTCTGACGTCACGTTCCAAATTTTAGCAAACTGCGCCCCCCGACTTTTTGCTGGTACTGCAACTCACGCACGCGTCGTGTTAATTTCTGAGGACCTGCTCAGAGGACGCGTGAAATGAATGCTGGGAACGCGTGGCAGCCATGATGCGGGCACGTACGCGTTCTGAGCGTGAAGTATAAATTGGCCCTTAGGCAGAGCTGTTTGACTGAAATATTTTCGGCCAGGCAGTGTGTACCTTGGGTCTAAAGTATTCAAAAATTGTTTAAAACCATCTCTCTCAACCACTTGAACTGGCACCATATCTTTTGCGATGTAATAGGTAATGGCGTTTGTTATGTCATGCCATCTGTTGCTTTTCTTGTTGTAAGGCACTTTTTTTGCAGAATGAGTCCGCTAAAGTTTGCTGAGTGTGTTTTTGTGTTTGTACCTTGGTTACTTTAAACTTGTGCTGGACAGTTGACTCCGTAAGCTTTTCATATTCTGTGTTTTCTGTGCGGTGGTTAGTTCGCAAATGGTGAAACAAGTTAGTTGTTGAGCTGTCTTTAACAGCAACCGATTTACCACATAGTTTGAAGATTGCCGTCTTTTGAGCAACATCAGTCTTTTCAAAACGAAACCACTGCCATGCGATTGAGAATGAACCATGTCTGGCAATTAACTCTGACGACGCTGATGGCGAGGCTGTTTAATCATCTGGTGCTATTTGTTCACTCACTCATTTTGAGGCAGCGAGCGACACTAACTTGCAGCTTGCTGGACGTGCACACCTATGCAACTCGCTTTGCGCACGCGCAGTGGTCTATACTGTTGCATTAGTGAATGAACTCTGGTTTTTTTGCAAGGCGAGTTACATACTTGATAATTTAATCTCGCACATCGTTAAAACAGCAATTAAGATATAATTGTAAATGATATATTTCACACACGCCTACTTCCGAGTTCCAATTATTTGCATTCATTGAAATTGGATCTCTGAGCATGTACTTGGCATTTTTTGTGAATGCAAAAGTGAGTATGAGATATATATGGATACTTGTATATTTTTATGTTTAAAGTCTTTGCAACTGTTTTTTTCTGTAAGAATTAGCCCTGTAAATATTACTTTTCAGTTGTAAGTATATCCTCTTTGTTCTTGTCAATAGTAATTCTGAGAAATCTTTTTTTATGCAGAAAGGATGACAAAGACTATGCTTTAAAACAAATAGAAGGTACTGGAATTTCTATGTCTGCCTGTAGGGAAATAGCGGTAAGTATTTATTTTTATATTTCTATTTGTTTTTTGTAAGACCTATACTACTGCTGGTAAAGCATGAAACTGATACCTATTTGAACTGAAAAGTTATTACTCATTTGGAACAATGGTCTTTGTGTTTGTCTTATTTTATTAATCAATAAATTGTTTTAGTGTTTCTGTTTAAATTGTCCATCACATAACTCTTTTTAACTCATGTTTAATTTATACGTGTATTAAAATGTCACATTTTTATGTGCATTCATTTCTCTTTATATTTATATAAAGCATATAATCTCTTTATAATATCTGAATTGTTTCATTCACTAAAATATTTTTTTTTTTAAGAAAATGATATACTTGTTACCCAGTTTGTAGCCACCATTGTAGAAATTAATACATTTCCAAAAACTGTCAAGGCTTTCTATCTTTGATATTGTTTCATTTTTATACTGGAAAAATGAAACCTTACACAGTTACTGTAACTTTTGTCATTCATTGAATCAATTTAGTGCCAATAAGTACATTAGATGAAGCAGAGTCCTGCAGAATAAACTTATGTAAACATGAGTGAACATGCAAGCTTCACACAAATTATTACCAAATTAGTTGGCTAGCTGTGTGTGTATGTGTGAATGTATGTATTGGATATTGTCTCATGCCAATTGTGACCTTCGTTCAGTGTCACTCCTGAGCCAAGGCAGCACACAACAGCAGCTACCTTAACCTCCCAAGCCAAAGAGATTTCCTTTTGCCCCATTAATTGTTTTTAACTACATGAGCTCATCTTGCAGTAGACTTCAGTACACTAATGTAATGTTAATTGTGTAATATAACCGAGCAGAGCATGTTAATTCTGCTTGGATAGTAATACGTAGTCCAGTGAATTCTTAACTGGCGTCATATCCAAAGACATGCAGTTTGAGTGGATTAACTTGGCCAAATTGGACCTAGTATACGAGCGTGTTGTGTGTGTGTGTGTTTGTGTGTGTGTGAGTGTGTGTTCTCATCCTGAGATGGCCAGATGTTTTTCCAGCCTTGCACACAATGATTTCAGGGATAAGAATAGGCTTCCCAGAGATCCTGCTTTGGATAGGTGGTTTAAGAAGATGGATGAATGGATGTTTGAAATGACTGATTGACTTTTATTTTGAGTTGTATTGAGTTTTTTTCTCAGGCCTACTGTCATCACCAAAAAACATTCCTCACTCCAGGGCCATGGCTGCTACTCAGCCAACAAAAGTAAACAGAAACAAAGCTCTAATGTATAAAAACAAAACTTTTGTAATAAATTATAGCATTGTGCATTTTGTAATCACTTTTTACTTGCTAGGGCAAATAGTTCAAGGAATGGCATCACATTCATTTCATTGGGAGATGGACAGACAGATAGATAGACACATAATCCAGCAGCAGCAACAATATTAAATTAAAGAGTAATAAAAATGCAGGTAAAAACAGACAATAATTTTGAATAATGTTAGCGTTTACAAGGGGTGGAATTGAAGAGTCGCATAGTGTGGGGGAGGAACGATCTCCTAAGTCTATAGGTGGATCAGGATAGTGACAGCAGTCTGTCGCTGAAGCTGCTCCTCTGCCTGGAGATGACACTGTTCAGTGGATGCAGTGGATTCTCCATGATTGACAGGAGCCTGCTCAGTGCCCGTCTCTCTGCCACAGATGTTAAACTATCCAGCTCCATGCCTTCAGTAGAGCCTGCCTTCCTCACAAGTTTGTCCAGGTGTGAGGTGTCCTCCTTCTTTATACTGCCTCCCCAGCACACCACCGCGTAGAAGAGGGCACTCGCCACAACCATCTGGTAGAACATCTGCAGCATCTTATTGCAAATGTTGAAGGACACCAACCTTCTAAGGAAGTATAGTCAGCTATGACCTTTCTTACACAGAGCATCAACATTGGCAGTCCAGTCGAATTTTTTTATCCAGCTGCACTCCCAGGTATTTATAGGTTTGTACCCTCTGCACACAGTCTCCTCTGATGATCACGGTGTCCATGAGGGGCCTGGGCCTCCTAAAATCCACCACCAGTTCCTTGGTCTTGTTGGTGTTCAGGTGTAAGTGGTTTGAGTCGCACCATTTAATAAAGTCCTTGGTTAGCTTCCTATACTCCTCCTCCTGCCCACTCCTGATGCAGCCCACAATAGCAGGACAACTGTGGCTACTCATCTGTGCTGACTACTTGAGCATTTAGCTCGTTCAGTTCATCCTTCCTGTATCAAGTCTCCAAATTAAAAAGATACTTGGCAGTAACTTGTTTTTACAATGAAATATTTAGGAGCCAAATTACCTTTTTAGATGAGCAATTACGGAAACAAAATGTTTCATATTAACATAACATAAAATACTGCATCTTCTGTTCTATGCCTGTAGATCTAAGTGCCATTTATTGTGTGAGTCTTGCAATCTTCCATTATGTCTGACCTCTGACTGGTATTTTTTTGTTCAAACTTTAAAACTTCTGTATGTACTTTTTTTTTTTTTTTTTTTGCAACATCATCACTATGTACAGTCAAACATTGAGTGTCTACTCTTCTGATTCTAAGCCTTTATCACGACCATCAACAGATCAGTGTCACTTGGCCATCATGTATACTGAGGCCTCTTCCTCTTGTCTGAGCTGAACCAGTGCCACACACAGAATTCAGGATCAAAATCTTCGCATTTTGAAGATACCCTAATTAATTCCTCAAATGTAAAGACATTAAGAGAATTACATGGTTTTGATATTATTATGTTCTGTGCAGAAAAGCCTTGTTCACACTGCAGTTGAAATGTGCTACACAAGGATGTTCTTAACTAAATGCAAAATATTCCTGAAATCTATGTAGTAAGACACATTTTTCAAAGTAACTCACCATAAACTACTGTACGACATGTCTGCAAACTGGCCTTTGATGGGCAACTTGAGCACTCTCCACTCAGTCTAGATAACCTCTACATCATACTCATTCTTCAGCAAGATGGTTTTGTTTCATTTTACCATCAGTCTCATCAATCTTCATAGGTGATGATGTCTTCATGCCATAAATCATGACAGAACACTGGAAAAGCATCAAATGATCTCTGCACCCCTTGCTGTTTACCACCTATTATATTTTATAGTCTTTTTTTACAATTCTGTGATTGTTACTTCTACTGTTATTTTCAATCTACTGATTAAGGTCATCTCTGAAGGTTGCCTGACTCTGGAAATTCTTAAGTTGGATGTTCTAAAATGTCATATAGCTGTAGCTACCACTCACTGATTTGACATGCTTTTAGTTTTCTGTCTGTCTGTTCTGTGTGCGTAATATCCCTGGACAATATACTAACTTTGGGTATGCAGTTCTGATTCAGTGTGTTGTATAAATTTGTGAAAATGTCCATTTCTGAAAGGTTTTTCCTCATACATGTAATTTTCATGACACCGCTTGTAATTGTAGTCACAGCCTGAGACAAAACCAGACAATTCTTCTCAAGTGTAAGACTTGTGCTCCATATGGTGGTGTACAGCTGTGCACTGTCCTTCTTTCATATTTCAATCTGAAAAACACACAAAGGAGAAAGTTTGCAGTAAATAAGAGGGAGCATGTTGGGTCTTTACTGCTGAAGGACTGTGGGTTGTACAGCTTAACTCCACAGCAATTGCTCTTGGCTCACACTTACTATAGGGGTTGAAATGATAGGCCTTCCAAACTAGCAGCAGAACATCATAGATTATTTTTAATCATTGGAAGAAGTTTTTGAGTATTTTCAACGTAAGTATTTCACTATACAATCACCTAAAGGATTATTAGGAACACCTGTTCAATTTCTCATTAATGCAATTATCTAATCAACCAATCACATGACAGTTGCTTCAATGCATTTAGGGGTGTGGTCCTGGTCAAGACAATCTCCTGAACTCCACACAATGTCAGAATGGGAAAGAAAGAGATTTAAGCAATTTTGAGCGTGGCATGGTTTTGGTGCCAGACGGGCCGGTCTGAGTATTTCACAATCTGCTCAGTTACTGGGATTTTTACGCACAACCATTTCTAGGGTTTACAAAGAATGGTGTGAAAAGGGAAAAGCATCCAGTATACGGCAGTCCTGTGGGCGAAAATGCCTTGTTGATGCTAGAGGTCAGAGGAGAATGGGCCGACTGATTCAAGCTGATAGAAGAGCAACTTTGACTGAAATTACCACTCGTTACAACCGAGGTATGCAGCAAAGCATTTGTGAAGCCACAACACGCACAACCTTGAGGCGGATGGGCTACAACAGCAGAAGACCCCACCGGGTACCACTCATCTCCACTGCAAATAAGAAAAAGAGGCTACAATTTGCACGAGCTCACCAAAATTGGACAGTTGAAGACTGGAAAAATGTTGCCTGGTCTGATGAGTCTCGATTTCTGTTGAGACATTCAAATGGTAGAGTCAGAATTTGGCGTAAACAGAATGAGAACATGGATCCATCATGCCTTGTTACCACTGTGCAGGCTGGTGGTGGTGGTGTAATGGTGTGGGGGATGTTTTCTTGGCACACTTTAGGCCCCTTAGTGCCAATTGGGCATCGTTTAAATGCCACGGGCTACCTGAGCATTGTTTCTGACCATGTCCATCCCTTCATGACCACCATGTACCCATCCTCTGATGGCTACTTCCAGCAGGATAATGCACCATGTCACAAAGCTCGAATCATTTCAAATTGGTTTCTTGAACATGACAATGAGTTCACTGTACTAAAATTGCCCCCACAGTCACCAGATCTCAACCCAATAGAGCATCTTTGGAATGTGGTGGAACAGGAGCTTCGTGCCCTGGATGTGCATCCCGCAAATCTCCATCAATTGCAAGATGCTATCCTATCAATATGGGCCAACATTTCTAAAGAATGCTTTCAGCACCTTGTTGAATCAATGCCACGTAGAATTAAGGAAGTTCTGAAGGCGAAAGGGGGGTCAAACACCATATTAGTATGGTGTTCCTAATAATCCTTTAGGTGAGTGTATATTGTACTTATGTATAATTTGTATATGAACATAAATAAAATTTAAAAGATAGTTAAAAAGAGGTACATGTGCACTGCTTAGAGGAGAGATAAGAGAACATTTTCCACCTGATGAACACATATTAACTCTGGCTTCATCTGCCCCAATGCATAGATTTTATCTTAACACTAATCAGCCTGATCTGCATTATTTAGTATACATTTTATTGTGTTTAGCATTCCCTGAGCATGGCATCATTTAAGCTCAGCTAATCCAATGATAGTGTTCACAGGTGTACCAGACAAAATAGACATATAGTATATAATCACATTATCTCTACCAGATACATCACTTCCACAGTCTGTAATGACTGAGATGTAATTTGCCTTTGCAGCCCCATGCAGTGTTTATGCTTTAAGTTCATTTGCAATGTGTCCAATAAATTCAGTACATGCTATTCTGAGACTGGGCTCAGTCATGGGCACAGAGCTTTCCTTGGTAGAGTAAATCTCAGCTTTCAGGTCCACAAAGAGAAGAGATTGTCAGCTCTCAGCTCCCAAAGACAGAGTGGCTCATCAACTTTTGGGTTTCAGAGAATGAGGTTTCATAGATTGCAAGTAACAGAAGATATGCATGCAGCTAGTTTTAATGGATGGTGTAACCTCTGGTGATTGGATCACAATTGGTCACTTCCAGTTACTGAACCATTCTTTCTTTGAACGTTGGTGTCCATTTAGGTACCTTCATGTTTGTAGAAGTCAGCAGAGATCTGATTTACACCTTTGTTATCAGATGAAGTACAGGCTGATATTGGTATGAGTTGCAGTTTAGCCATTTTCTTGAGGTGTGTGTGGGGTTGCACAGCTGAATTTCTGCATCTCTGTTAAATCTGCTATCTCAACAGGCCTTCAGCAACATTAAAAGTCTAGCAGAATGGTCAATTCACCCATTTACTGCACTGTATTGGTTTCCAGAACTGGCAACCTGCCCTTAACTGTACCACCAGGAATCCAGCACATTATATGAGACACACTGTCTCTTGAGTGATCTTCAATCCCAGTCTTACTAATAACCAAGTCACTATCACTGATATGTACTGCAAGTTGAAAAGAATTTCTCATTTTAGCTGCCGTTAGACACAGCTGGTAAAAAAAGAAAAAAAAAAGCTTCTAAAGGGAATACACCTGTAAAATGTACTACCTGGCCCATTATTGGCAACCAAAAATGTTTTAGGAGTGAGCAAACACAGATTTTAAGTTTTACAAAACAGTAACACTCAACAGTTAATCCAGTCTACCAAACAAAATTATACTGTATTAGGACATAGCACATGCTGTATATGTCACTAAACCATAGCATTCAATCTTCCAAGCAATATTTCTTGTTCCCTTTCTTATTTTCACAACCAGTAAAACTAAGGAAAGTAGCACAACTTATTGACATGTATTAAAATACAGAGTATTGTGTCCTCCTTGGAAGCCCATCTTTCATGATCTAAGAAATGATGGCTGTTAAAAATCGCAGAAGTACATTGCCGATTGTAAAGCCAGTTGTGCCAAATGTTAAAGAAGAAACAAAGGTGGACCATTGATAACACATGATAATGCTTTAAAATGATAGTTCAGTTTAATTAGTGGTTGTGTTTAAGTGAGCATACTGACTTTAAAAGTTTGACCCGACTAAAATGGATCAATAATAATAATAGCATTAGCAACATTTATGAATGATGTATTTTTCCAGCTGTATGCTGAAAAATCATAGGTACTGTAGGTATAGTACATGAATTTTGCCAGTTTTTATAAGCTTGAAGTAGATGAAGATTTTTCACCTAATGAAAGAGGTCATTGGCCTTTTACAAAAAATGTTTTTTTAATGTGCCATAAATGAGGTATTATATAGAAATATAATTTGTTTTTGTATTTTCATAATAAGTTTACTTTTTTACTTATTTATATTTTGTTTTGGCATTTGTAATATTTATTTTAGTCACAAACAAAAATGCCCAAAATATTATACCTACTATGAAAATATTCAATTTGTAGAATAAAAACGGTTTCAGAATATGAGACAGCGAGAGATGAAAAAATCTTAAACTTCAATTTCAAATCTGTAGTGAAAAGGTGTTAAATTACAGTGTAGCCAGGTTTACCTGAAATACTTATGAACCTTTAAGCAAATGTCACAGATCATTAAAATGTTAAGGAAATTATATTTATGCAACTATAATAAACTTTTACTAAAGAAGTACATTATGGACCAATAAATACTGATAGCAGCCTACTACAAAAAAGTTAATTCATTGAGTATGAAAAACATTTTAATAACCTAATTTTCACCAAGTATCTACTCAATATTTTTTTTGTAACATTTTATTAGTTTTATTAAAATCAAATAACATTCCAAACAAGCAAGTCAAGTTTAACAAAACTAGGTTTGAAACAAATTGATTCCCACCCATGAGAACGAGAGCTAGGTCAGCAGAGTAAAACTTTCATAATAGTAAAAATATGTAGATAAGTAAATTAATAAAACTAAACAGAATAAAAAAAAGGGAGGTGAGAGAATCCGCTTCCTCAATGCTTTCAATTCTTACACCAACCACAGCTGTTAGTGGATTAGGAGGGATTGTCACACCAAGGCTGTCTGAAAAGCATTTAAAGATTTTTGTCCAAAAGATGTTAATTTGGTGCACGCCCAAAACATGTGGCCTAGTGAGGCTGGAAATTGGAACGTTTGCAGGTTGGATCTTGCCCTGAAAACATTTTGGAGAATTTTAAACAAGACAGATGCGCTGAATATATAATTTTAAGTTGTATACTTTGCGCATATGGAGCTCGAGTGAATTTTGTGCATTGCTGCCTTACATTTCTTTCCTGAGATGTTGAGTGAGAGATCCTTTTCCCACTGTACTCTGGGATCTTTGAAAGGAAGGGAGTTTAAAATGTTTTATATATTACGGAGATGCTGTCTGAGTCCTCAAGACTGATCAGTATTTTTTCCGGAATAGAGGTAGGTGGGAGGTGAGGGAAATAGGGTAGGTTTTGTTTGACAAAGTTTCTAATTTGAAGGTAGTGAAAGAAATATGTTGCTGGAAAGTTACATTTAGATTGTAATTTTTTGTAGGATGCAAAGACTTTGTCTATATACAGACCTCCAAGTTATTTAATCCCGAATGTTTTCCAAACATTAAAAACTGCATACGTTTGAGAGGGTGGAAAAAGGTGATTCTCGTGCTGAGGTGCCACAGATAAAAGCTTCTCTTTCTTAAAATACTTCCTACATTGGTTCCATATTCTGAGTGAGTGATGCACTGTTGGGTTTTTAGTATATTGGCGATGACTTGTACCCATTGGGGTACAAAGAAAGGAGTATAAAGAAGAACTGCAGGATTTTATTTCTATTGCAGAGCAAACCGCTGTGTTCATCTGTTTGAGTCAATGTCGAGGTTTTTATAGATTGTATATTCGCCGTCCAGTGATAAAATTGAAAGTTAGGTAAAGCCTTGTCACCTTCTTCCTTAAGTCTTTGTAGGGTTGCTTTCTGGATACAAATAAATGAGGTTATGGTTGAATCTAATTTCTTAAAAAATGATTTACTGATGTGTTTTGTAATGTTTTGAAATAGAAAAAGAAGCTTAGGAAGTATATTCATCTTGATAATGTTAATTCTTCCAGCTATAGAGAGATGGAGGGTAGACAGTCTTGCTTAATTTTTTCCAAGCAGACAGCAAAATTTTGTTCATAAAGAGCTTTATGTTTACTTGTGATGTTTACCCCTAGGTATTTAATCAATAATTCTGATATAAAAAATTTAGCAATTAGTGTTGCAAAAATTGTGTTAGTTAAATCCAGCTTGTTTTGCATGACTGCTAAACCCTTATTTGGATTAAGTGGGTTTAAGAACATTATGTTAGGTAGAGTTAGATGTCATTGTCTTTGGCTAATTGTTGTATTTTTCCTTCAGTGTAAAAAGTACATTTCCTTTGCATAAAAAAAAGTTATTTTCATGTTAACAACAGAAATAGTAGGCACTTGTTATGGTAAAAAATCTTTAGTTTTTTTCTTTATGTTCATGGCAAATGGTTACATTAATACTCCATGTAAATTCTGTAATACTAGACTTGTACAGAAATACGAGTATTTCAAATTTAGATAGATACTTTATTAATCCATTTATGTTTGGTTCTTCATTTCTGTCATGGTTTTGCATTATCGATGGTGTATTTATTTATTCTTAATTTGGCGAGTTACAAATGAGAGGTACACATTGTAGCAGTGAGCAGTTAATCTTATGTTTTACTAACTACAACATGAATAATTTTGTCCACTACTCATTGAATTATTGTTTGTTTTTTTTTGGTCTGTTGTTTTGCAAGTCCTTCTGTTATGTTTGCACTTTTTTCAGATGTTATGTTTCTTGAAACATATCTGCCCTTAGATTATTTTCTTAAGTTGTAAAAGAAATTACAAAAATGTAATATTCTTTTTTAGGTTTTTGATTTCAGAAGATGCTCATGTCTAAATGTAACCACTTTCATTTTTATTTTGTTTTGCAGCTTTTACGTGAGCTAAAACATCCAAATGTCATTTCGCTGCAAAAGGTTTTTTTGTCTCATGCAGACAGGAAAGTGTGGCTTCTTTTCGACTACGCAGAACATGACTTATGGGTAAGGGCAGAAATATATGAAAGTAATTAAACTACTTCTATCCTAGTAATGCTCTAGCTTATGCTGTTGTGCATGTCCCATCTAGGCCGGTTACATGGTTTTCAAATTTCAGATATTTTACCTCCCTCTGTAGTAAACTTGTTCCTTGTACCGTTTGAAAAGCAGTGAAAAAACACAAAAAAATATTGATAAAGAAAATTTTAGTAGGAAAAAGTCTCTTGTGACCAGCTGGAGGAAAATTTGTTTTAATATCATCATTGTTATTCACCTTTAGAGTTAAAATGCTTGCAGTACATTGTTGTCTACTTTGAAAGGCAATGTACAGTATATAAGCAGTACTGTTGATTAAGTGACCATTAAATCTGACCAGCATTTTTCACTGCTTGGGTTTACTATTGTAGTTATTTAATTTGTTAATTGCATCTTCTATTAGAGGATGCTAAGATCCAAACCTATCCCAGAACTGTTTTGAATGTATGACAGGAGAGAGAGTAGATAACTGAAAACTTTAATATTTTTAAAAAAATATGGAAATAAATGTGCACTGCTGATTTGTTATTTAACGACTAAAATATGCTTATTGTTGGTTGCTTAAAAATAAATTCTATAAATATTTTCAAAATGACTTTTTAACCAATAAAAAAGGAATCCAGCTACTTTGTGTTGTAAACACATTTAATCATATAACATAATTGTCATTGCAATATTTAAAAGGGGAAACCTCTTTTATTTTCTACTTTTACTTATCTGCAGATGTGGTAGGTTATTCATTTGAAGGCTTTATTAATGCTTTGAGACCGGTCTGTTATAATCTTACGAAAATTATTTCATTGCTGACCTTCAGAAAGTGAAACCTTCAGTTTGAAATAACAACTACCCATAAGAGAGAGTAATGCACAGACAGACGTAAAAATGCATTTTACAAACATTATTGTGATATAATGAGGTTCGAGAGTTAACTTATGAAATTTACTGTTACATAAATAAACAGTAGTACATAGGGCAATATTGTGAGGTAAAAGGAACCTGAAGTGTAGAATGAACTGCCTTCACTTTTTAATCTCTCATTCTTTTTAAATGTAAATAGAACTTGGATAATGAACATTTAACTTGATCAGTTTCAACTATTGGCTTGTGAAATACAAGAACAGGTGGCCATTGAGTTATGAATGAGTTCTGCTCCTGCTGACATTCGTAACTCATTTGAGCACACAGTATGATGGAACTTGCACTGAAAATGTCTGTTAATGGAAATATTAGGTAAAATACATAATGTTTCATTATGTATTTTTACAGAAAAATGTTTCAAATGTGCATATTATTAAAATAGAAGTTAAAGAATATTACTGTAATTTAAATCACAAAACACATCATTAAAATAAAATGAACCCCACATATGCACAATTATGTTGCCCTTATGCTTAAATATCTTACATTTTTTGATAATTATTCAGTACCGTATGGAGTTGGAAAAAGCATAATGAATTGCATGAATACTCAACACTAATTGACAGTTGATCCCTCAGCAGAGACATTGCTAAACGATCACTACTGGTTTTTCCTCCCCCTTTCTCCACCTGTACTCCGAGAACACACTGGGATGCGTATTTAGGATGCTAGAAATTATAAGAAGCATCGGCTTCTACTGCTTTGCTAGTTGACCATCTGTCAATTAACCTGCTTAACTGTGACTTAGCTTAATATACAGTAGCTGTTCACGTAGAAAAGGTTACATTATGTTATACTTTAAGATTGAGAATTTTAGCACCTGACTGCAGGATTCATGCTTATTATTTTAGAAACACACACACAGGCTTTTGGTATTACCACTTTTATCCCATTATATATTTAGTTCATAAATAGCTTTATGCATACTTTGTGAGTGCAGTGATGTGACTGATCAGATGCGAGTTTTAATCATTGTCGTGGTGTGAAATTTTGTATATAAGTTGATAAATGTTTTGTATGTCTTTATTTGTAAGTCAGACAAAGCAAATATATTAGAGTTGTATTCATGAGAACAGTAATGGTTTGATGTTTAAAGAAGAAAGCTAGAAATGATGACTTTACTATAGACATTTAAAGTAACTACAAGTCTGTGTGCTGCTTGAAACTACATATCAGCATTTATCAGGTTGTATAGTTGCCAATATTCACTTGTACTATGCTTTTTGCTATTTTTTATGAATATTATCAATAATACATTATTTAAAGTTGTAACTTAATTCCTGCTTATGTTTTACTCTTTTTAATGGCCTGAGGTTATAGATATAGAAGGGAAGGTGTGGAGAAGTACAAATACAATACCTTATAAACAGTGGTAAGTCTATGGGATTTGAGGCATTCTGATAAAGGCTACACAGTAAAGAATACAAAAGAGGAAAGTAGATTCATATAGAACTCTACCAAGACAAAATAATAATTCAACTTTGTAGTGTCACAAAGTTGTAAGAGGAAGCAAAATGATGGTGTAATGTATTGCTTTTTAATACACAGACCATAGAAACAAACAAAGGCTTCACATAATTCTCTGATTTCAGTGAACATGTCCACAGAGGTGCATCTAAACATCCATTTTCTAAACAGTTCGTAAAGTTCCCCATCACAGGGAACCGTTGCATGCACTAGGACTGTGCACACTAGCTGTGCAAACAGCGGTACCAAGTAAAAGTAGAGGCAACTTTCAGATGAAGTATAAATTTGGCATGCCTGCACTTGTAATGAAATGAACTGCTCCATTTTTAATACTAAAATATATTTTTTTATTTGTTCGATGCACAAACCACTGCAATTATGCAAGTTAGCAGGATTGGCAAAATTATATATTTAATTGCTAAATACAGATATGCAAATACTAAATATGTGTCATTTGTTTGATTGTTGAAGCCAAACTAATTTCTATTTGTAAATCCATAGAATGTGACTAATGTAGTGAAAGCACATATGTCATATACAGGCAGTCTCTGGGTTACGTACAAGATAGGGACTGTATGTTTGTACTTAAGTTGAATTTGTATGTAAGTCGGAACAGGTACATTATTTTAATAAATGCCATTGTTGACTGACTGTAAGCAAGTGCTCTGCCAATGAATGATGGAGTTTAACCCCTCTCTGACCTTTTTATTATTTCTACTTTATTTTCAATGGTGATGGTTTTTCTCTTCTTTACTGTTTCACCAGCACTTGCATCAGATTTGTGTTTCAGAGACATTCTTGAAGGGCAAAGACAAAAGGTTAGAATGAGCTCTTCTGCATAGCACTGTCCACGCTATCACAGCAGGAAGGCACCAGTCAACACGTCTGATGTACTGACAAGAGACAACTTCCTGCTATTTGCATAACAGTACAAGTAGGCTTACTATTGAGAATGACTGGGGGCAGCGAGGGGGCGTTCATCACTCGCCCAGCCCACAGTCACCTCCACTACAGTATGCTGCCTGCAGCGTCCGCCCACCGAGAACAAACACGGTGCGGCCAAAGGAGTGTAGTGGATAGTGTAGTGTAGATAGAGGAGGGTTGGATCTACCCAACTTCTATCATTATTTCTTAACCAACAGGCTCCAATATATACCAAGATGGTTACAACATAACCCGCTGGATGAGTCCTGGTTAGATGTAGAACAGACACTTTGCAATACTATAGAGCTTTCGGACCTACCGTTTATTAGCTCAAAAATAAGAAAGCATGAAAGCTTTAAAAGTATTAATATCAGTACCTCACTGACAGCATGGTGGGAATATCTAAAATGACGGAGTCTTCACTAATTCCATGCAGACGCACACCCATCTGGAATAATCCTGACATATTGCAAAACAATAAAATGATGAACCTCCCATACTGGAAAAGTAAAGGAATTCTATACATGGAACACATAGTTGAAGGATTGGATTTCATTCCATTTAACAGAATAGTCTCCCAATTTGGGATAGACAAGAATAGATTTTTAGAATATCTCCAAATTAAATCAGTAGTTAAAGAAAAATTTAAGCTTAAAGTAGAATTACAAACACCATCAAGGGTATTAGACTTCTGTAATCTCAAACACCCCAAATTACTGTCTAAAGTATATAAAACATTGACCAAAATAGATGATACAATAGCAATTCCTATAGGCAAATGGGAGGAGGATCTATTAGTTAGCTTTGATCAGACTTTCTGGTCCCAAACCTGTTTAAAAACTTTTAAAACGATCAGAAACCCCAATTTACAACTAATTCAATACAAAATTCTACACAGAGTACACTATACAGGTCATCGGATGTTCAGGATGGGATTTGTGCCATCTGACACCTGCACACACTGCACAGACAACATTCCTGACAGTTATATCCACGCACTGTGGTCATGTCCACCTGTTCAGGGATTCTGGTATAGAGTATGTGAAGACCTGTCAAAGTGTCTGAAATGTGATATCCCAACTTCCCCCTCATTTTGCTTGCTGGGGAACCTAGAGGATGTCCCGATTGAAACAAATTTGGTTCACGTGGTTCTCACTGCCATATGCATCGCTAAGAAAACTATCCTCATAAACTGGAAAAAAAGATAATCTTTGCATTAACCAGTATAGAAATCTTTTATTGGATCATATTACACTTGAGACAGCCTCTGCCTCCACTTCAAATCAATCTCTCTGGGCTCCTTTGATCGGTTCCATCACATAGCGATGATGGAGGGTCATTGATATGGTCCTGCGGGATGCTGTGGTTGATGTGGTGGAGAGTCTGAGCTTGGAGTATCTGGAGGATCCCTGGGGTGGGTTCACTAGGGGGGTCTTGGGCTGGGGGCTGCTGCCCACTCTGGTGGTGCTTGGGTTACCTTGCGGGGTGGGCTTCTGGTGGTTGTGTGTGGGGCCTTAGGGGGGTCTTGACGGTGGCTGCGGTCGCTGCCTAGTGGCTGCAATGCCCCTGGGTTGGTCTGGGTGTGGGCCTGGTGGCTTAGGGTATGGGGGCGGCCGTCCCCGGATGGGGATATGGGTGGGGCCTTGGGGATTGGGTCCTGGCATGTACGCTGCCGGGAAGAGGGCCGGAACGTGCGGCAGTTCCACCATGGGGGAGGGGGATGTCCGGGAGGGGGAGGATCCAGCTTTACCTGGGTGTCTTATGTCTTACTTAATCTGAATGTTGAGTAAATGTGGGGATGGGAGTAAATATTCTGCTGGGGTGGTGTGGGTTGGTGGCCTCAGACTCCGTGGGGCTCTGTGATGCTGCTGCTTGGGCCATGGCTAGATAGGCTGGGGCCTCCGTGCCCGGGTGGATTTTGGGAACGGAGGTGCCTATTGGGGCCAGTAGGGGAGCTGGCTCCCTGGAGGGCTCAGGCCCCTCAGCCGTTCCTCCCCATCCTCAGACATTTCCCTCCTCCTGCTCCTTCACATCATCACACAAACATGCACATAGGGCCTTGGGGTGTGGGTAAGTCAGGGGGTGCGGGTATGGATCCCGTTCCGCAGTCCTGTGGCAGCCTACACCCCAATTTTATTTGCACATTAAACACTTCCACAAAAAACATTCCACACAAATGCACACTTAGGGCCTTGGGAGTGGGCACACTCAACGGCATCCGGTGGGGGGAAATTTCAGCCTCACTCCGAGTGCCGGTGTCCACTTCCAATTTTAAACTGCACCTAGTCACGGAGAGTTTTGGGGGGGAGGTGGGGCTGTGTGTTGGCATCAGCTGGTGTAGGCCACATGGTGCCGGCACTGCCCGCGCCCCCCCAACCACAAAATGCACCTTATCAACACACACCAACACTACATTAGAGCAGGCGGAGGGAGACTAGAGGTCTTATTACACCTCTGTTCTCAGTTAGCTGCCCGGGCTGGAGGCTAGGAGTGGGAGCTGGCCGTCTGCCTGTGGTCTGGAGTGGTGGGTTGCTTTGCTCTACGTTGGACGGGGTTGCCTGCTCACTATTACCCCTGCGGAACGGGGCTAACTCTGACGTCCAGGAATGGCTGTACCTCAGGTACGGCAGCACCGGGACCAGAGTTAGGTAGGGTGTGTGGGGAGTGTGAATGGGTGTCTGGCGTACATCCTTGTAAGTCTTGGGTTGTATGTGTATGTGAGAGCATGAGGGAGGGAGTGTATGACTGTGTTTGTGTGTGACTGTATATGTCAGGTGGGGTTTTGGACTCCTCCCCTCTCCTGGGACATCTGGCAATACTACAACATCTTTGCCTACCCTCCCCCTGCCTTAAGCATCTGTCTGGTCGCTCCCGGTGGCTGCCTGGTGGGATCTGGTTCCCTGGGCTCTGTTGGGTCCTCGGCGGGTGGGTCGCCCTGGGTCCCGGGCTGCTGGGTTCCGGGCCCGGCCGACTCGGGAGAGCGGCTGCGGGCGGCCTGAGGGCTTGCCGTTGATATCTCCCGGGACTCTGCCGGCTGCTGGTTGTGACCCCCGGGGTGATCCTCTGCGCCTCTCGAGTGGGGGTTGGGGCTTCTCTGGTGACGGCCTCCCTGGGGTCTCCGCTCTGGGGTGACCTCTGGATCTCTGGGCTTGGAACTCCCTCCATCTTCCGCACGTTTTGGGGGCAGGTCTGTGGCCCTTCACACTCACTATTGGATGCTCCTATAGAGAAACCTTACACATACAAGCGTGTACGCACACAGGTGCTCACATGGTGATTTCATAAGTATGACTTGGACATCTTCAGCACATGATCTAAGGTTGTGGTGGCCCTAAATGCCTCAGTAATAATTACTGTATGATTGTCAGCAAACATTTTTACTTTTATATATCTTCATGTAGCTGATGCAGCAATGTTTTTGTCTTGTGGTCCCCCCTCCCCTCCTCTTTCTGCAGGTCTAGAAGCGGATTCTGGTTCATTTATTGTTTATTCTATGAAACCCCTTCCCCCTTTACCTCCATCTCTTCCTTCTCTCTCTTCTTTTTCTTTCACTTTTGTCTCCGTGTCCGGTTCGAATCTTAAAAACATCTAAAAATATTTTTAATAAAGTTTTGGTATCAGGCGTGACGTCAGCAGAAGCTGTAACGCTCCACCTGAGAGAAAAACTGTAAGGCTAGTCGCCAGCATTCAGACATCAATTCTGATTGCTTCACAGCCGAACAGGACATGGTAAAAAAAAAAAGGAGTGTAGTGAATTGCCCATCACCACCCCCCATTCAACAGGCAGCCATCCTAGGCATACTACAGTGCTGCCCCCCGCCGCCCTGTTCACCCTCAGTGGTCTCTGTTCAGCCACAACCGGGACACCGCTTGCAGCATCACCAGCCGCCCACCGAGAATGAACGGGGAAGCCGTATATGGTGGGCGGACCATGAAATCGCTTGCCGCCCGGAGCTCCCCAAGGGACACTACACTGAACGAGCAGCGAAATTGTTGTATATTTTTAAAATGCTGAAAATCTTAACTGTGTATATATATTTCAAAAGTTTAAAAGCCTAATTTAAATAAAAGTAAATACTTTTTTCATCTGATATTTTTTTTACTTTTACTCAAGTTAATGTTTGGATGAGTACTTTTTCTGAAGTATTTTTTTTGTAGATATTATTATTATTTTCAAGGAAAAAATAATACTCTACTCTGGATATGTATTAGAATAGTATTTATATTTTGAGAAGTTAAAGCTGTGATATTTAATAACAATAGTGTTCTGGGAAATGTTTAAGTGATGATATAAAATTTGTTTGTTAATGCCTTTGAATCGAGAATAAATTATTCAAATGCTCAAACTTGCATTATCTATTTATTTATTTTGTATTTCTCCATTTTTCAGCATATAATTAAATTTCATAGAGCTTCAAAAGCAAACAAGAAGCCTGTTCAGTTGCCTCGAGGGATGGTGAAGTCACTTCTGTATCAGATCTTAGATGGCATTCACTATTTGCATGCAAACTGGGTCTTACACAGAGATTTGGTAAGTCCACTCTTAGAACAGTGATTGAGCAGGATAAATTTCTTTTTCTAGTTCTTGATAGCATATTGTTTTTATTTTATATAGTTAAAGTAATAATTAAAATAATGATGCCAGTGTTTCACCTACCTAATAGTGCAGGCAAGCATCATTTTACAGCAGTCTCGACTTAACAGCAATTTTGCAGATCAAAACGAACACAGAAATTTTAAACTGAATTGCAACTTATTTTCATGTGGTGACTTTTTTTTCCTCCACTTAGAAACAAAGCTGACTAGTTTTGACAAAGATGAATAAATATTAGTTATTACTAACACAAATACATCAATACTTTGTCATTGTTTTCAATCATTTTATTGTTTTGTGTGCATACTTAACTGAGTCAATCTGGCAGGCACAAAGCCCTGCAAATAAGCTTTTTCAAAGGTAATCAGTTGGAGCAGCAGCTGGCTGTTTAGCTTGGTAGTAGAACCCAGTGCTTTTAATTGATAATGCCTAAAGCGCATGTCCCAGCTGTGCCATCTCAGGGAGTATAGATACTGGGAGGGGGAATTCACACTGAAAGTCGGGGTCAGCACATGGCCTGAAGTGGTGGCTATTTTCTTAACATTATGAAATAATACAATAATTGAAAGTTAGGTATCATCCTTAAGAGTTACATACATCTCAAAGGCCTAATTTATATACTTTCTTTAAAAACTACAAGACATATTTTCATTTTAAAAGTTTTAAATATCTCAGAACTGCAATTAGCACTGCTTTGTTCCCTGCAAGTGTCTGAGCATCAAAAAGGCTCATGTGTATTTCAAAGCTACATGTCAGGATCTGATATTGGCGTTCATTTTTCTGTTTGTTTTTGTGTGTATATTGATTGCTTGTAAAATGTTGTTAATTTCAGTTGTGTTAAGGACACATGCCTTTTTTTAGACTGCCAGGTTATTTAGAAAAGCATGTGGGATGTACAAAACAGATGCATTTTTTGTGAATTTAATTTTGACATTGCATAACTTGATAAAAACATGTACTTGTCTTACCTAAAAAAAACATATTTTGTTTGTGTAATTGATTTCAAGGTATTTTAATTTTTTACACATTTTTCCTAAATGTTATTTATTTATTTGCCTGTTGTATTCAAGATGTATTGGATTTTTGGGAGTATTTTACTATAAACCCCGTATTACAATATGTATTGTATCTGAATGAAGTGTATCAGCTTCTGGGTAACCGGATTAGAAAATGGATGGATGGATGGACTTGTGCCAAGACAGGATATATAACTGGGATATTTTGGTATGAATGGTATTTGCCTGACCTCTGATGGCATTATGTAACATATCAGCCCTACTTTGAGCAATTTCTCAGCAGAAACAGCATATGTATTATAATCGCAAGTAAATTGTGAATTCAAGCTGTAAGTAATACAGTATGATTTTTTTAAAAATTGTATACCCATTGTTTAGACTTTAGTTTTAATTATTTGTGTTTTATTATTTAAAATACAGTAATATGGCTTCACTGACATTTTATGAATACATTTACAATGTTTTTCCTTTAAAATTAATTTAATAAGTGTTATTCATTGTTGCTACTTTTCAGGTAGTGGATTTTTGCAGTGGATTGTATGCAAAACGTTAACTGCAGGAAAGGAACACCTTCATAAACCGTGACCCATCTGTACTTTATTTTAGCTAAAGTTTTTGCTTGTTATACTTTGAATGTATAGAACATTACTGTGTCTCATTTATTTTGGTTGGCCACACTGATGGTTAGATGTTGTCAGGTAAAATCATGCAATTATAAACTTGTCATTTTAAATAAGAAGGCTTTGAAAGTAATATTTCGTCCTCTCAGAGTGAGTCTAGGTGGGAGTTTGTGTGTGTGTGAAACTGTGCCTTGTGATGAACTAGTGGTCTGTCTAAGTTTGAATACCATCTTAGTTTTTGGCAATTTTATTAATTTAATAAGTGTTTGATGGTTTGGTATTGTTTTTACAAGGTATACTCAGATTACCATGCGTCCCTGTTTTTTGCACGAATGCTAACAACAGAATATCTGTATTATCAGAATTTGTTGGTAGTCGCCAGTGTGAAAACGTGACCAAATAGTGTGATCCTTTTATCAAACAGTTAAGTACTCAACAGGCCTTTCACAAAAAAAAAAGTACTGTGGATTCTTTAACTGGTATGTAACAGTGAACTGATGTTGTTCCAGTTATTTAAGGGGTGAGGGTTATGCTAGTTTTTATATATATATATATATATATATATATATATATATATATATATATATATATATATATATATATTTTATACACTTGCAAGATACATGTAATTGTGTTCACCAGGTTTTCTTGTAGGAAGATCTACAAGAATACTAGGTTCCTAGCCTCTCCTTGCTGTAACCTATTCTGTTACTGCAGCTCTGAATAATCCAGCTAACAAAATTAATAAACACCATACCATCAACTTTCTCAATACTTGTATCTGGTAAGGTGTTAAATACTTTTTGTGTATTTTCCCTTTTCAGGTTATGTCTTTTCATGCTGAGTCAGTGATTTCTTGTTCAGTAACTGTATCCTTAAGGTTTGTAAAACAATAAGCTGCTATGAATAATTAGTTGATATTAGACTTGTAAGAAATCGGGCTAATAGAAAAAATGGCTGGTTGGCAATGAAGAATACAGCAAAAATACCAGTTAACAATGTCCTTTCTAAGAGCTTCACTTAGATTTCTTTCAAGCTGAACCCAATTAATCCATATTTTCTATGATGACACAGTGCTTGTCCACGCATTTTGAGACCTAAGGAAGTTGTGTCTTCTTTAAATAATTCACCTTGAACCCTTGTAATTGAGCAGTACTCTTGCCATATAAATGCAGGAACCAGGCAAGTTTCATGAACCCAGGGAATTTTTAAGCTCCAGTCATAATTATCCTAAATCGTATTTTCTCAGGCATTACTAAATGTGAAACATTTATTCTAGGTCATTTTTACTACAGAGCATTATCCTAAACAGTGGCCTATTTCACCAAATATAATTGCACCTTAAAAGTGTCTGCACTGTCAGCGTCTTTCATAGGTTCCGTTTGTTATAAAAATTAAAGATGGAATTTTTGAAATTGAGTTTTAATGAGGTTCAGAATAGAGGAATATTAGCGTAGTGTGCAGTGAGGTTTAAGGTGACCACCTCAATTGCACTATTCTGATTAGGCCTGCATATAAATAAAAAAGCAGATGTAATGTCCATCCAACACTTTATTTTCAAAACAGCTTAACAGAGTTTAGAGCTATGGTGACAATCTTTGGAGCATTAAGTAAGAGACCTGAACAAACCCCGTACAAGGTCAAGAGGCCTTACAGGGCCAATAGAAATAGATGAAGGACTACTTTTCTTAGAATAGCAACAAGTTTAGAAAATGTTTTTGGTAGGGATTATGGAGTAATGTATCATGCAATAGGTAAAGCAGCAGTGAGAAGAACAACATTACACCAGACTGATCTACTGAAAGTTAAATGTAGAATAACAGAGAATTACAAGGTATAGAATATTAACACAGTTTAGTAAGAACAGGCCATTCAGCCTAACAAGCGTATCACTCCTTTTCACTTAATTTCTCGAAAAATTAAGTTGCCCAGTGTACTACTCTCTACCTCACTATTTTGGTGTAAGATTATCTGCTTGAAGAAAGACTTCTAACATTGCTGCATAATCCATTAACAAGTTATTTTGTTCCTGTGTTCTTGAAGAATTTATCTTGAAGTAGCAGCAGGTATCCACTGTATTAATTCCCCTTCTAGTTTTAAACTTGTCATCTTTTAATGTCCATTTGCTTATGTTAATAAAGGTTGAACTTCTATAATCTTTCCTCATAACACATACAACAAAATTCTAAGATTAGCCGAGGAGATTTTTATGTTGACTTTCTCTAGCACTGCTATTTCTTTGTTTTCTTCCGGTAATATGGAGACCAGTGCAGTACTGAGTTCAGTTTTGAAGAGCATGCTTTTGAAAATTTGACATACTTTTTATTTTAAAAAATTAAGCTTATGCGTTTAGTGTGATCATATACTTTAGCTGAAAAAAAAAGTTGATTCCTTACATATCTCAGTTCTGTTTTTTTTTAGGTTGCTTTTGCTTCTTTGTCTTTTTCTGCCATTTGAATGTTTGATTTATTCCTACTATATAGAATGGTAAAACAAATAATACTTTTAGTAGCCAAGTAATCAAATGTAGATGAGTGATGTTTAAATAGTAAATTGTTAATCAGCAATATGTATGTTAGGTTGTATTTCTGCATAAACATAATAATTACCTTAAACCATGGTTTGTTTTCACAGAAACCAGCTAATATTTTAGTAATGGGTGAAGGTCCTGAACGAGGAAGAGTTAAAATAGGTAGGTTTTCTATTTATTGAACTGTGATTTCATGTTTTTAGTTTTACTAAAGAATGCTTAAAGATCCATAAACAGAACTGATTATTTAAACAAATATTCATATTTGGACTTTTGGGTTTATTTCTTCTGTTCGCTTGCTGATACATTTATATAATAAAGATATTAAGATCTGTATTTTTATCTTCTGTGTAAGCAGTAATTAAGAAGCTACAGGAAAACGGGCATGATTAGTGAGAACAAGTTTTTCTTGTAACTTGGTACGGTACCAGTATAATCTGAATAGTTTGTAGAGAGATAACGATTCTCAGTTGAATAATGCCATATAATTTTTAAATTTGTCAAATTTAAGTATTTTTTTATAAATAGATTGTACTGCACTAATATATATGGTTTGTTTTTGTGAACATGTTAAGTAAGGACCTGGAGCTAAAATCTGAACATGAAGTTTAAGAATGTTCCTTAGTGTACCTGTTCCTCTCCTTTTTTTTTTCCTTTGCTGGTGTCACTGCAACTAGATACTTGTTTTTTTTTTTAAGACTTGGAGAGGGAAAAAATCACACTTGCTTTTAAAATAATAGAGATGACTAAACTTCAGGTAGGAGTAGGCCTGGCAAAATGTACATCATTATGTTTACATAAACACACAAGCAGGTATCCAGGTACTTTAATATTTCATTTTTTTTGTTTTTATTTATGAACAAAGTACAATTAATTAAAAAAATATAGCAAAACATTTATATTTTCCAGAAAGAATTCATCATACTGATCACTCAATCCCCATTAATTTCAGAGAGCTATATGATAAGAGGATCACATCTAAAGTATTTTCTTATATAGCCCACATCTTCTTACTTAACTGTGGTGCTGTTCAGAATCAGCTTTCAACTTTAAATATAGATCAAACTAATTTGAAGTAGGACTGTCAAATTGGATTAGATTAGATAAGGAAATTCAGAGGCATACAACAGTAGAAACACAAAAAAATAGGATTAAAACTCACAGGACAAACAATAATGCCTATCAATTGATAAATAAAAGTTTGTATTATGTAGATATTTCAAAATGAACTTAGAGTATGTATAGAGTATGATCATTTCAGTAATGTTATAAATCTTTAAAGAAATAGTGTGTCACTTGAAGACAGACTGTTTGAAGCATAATAGTTCAAAGGATTCAAATACATTACCAATATTTGAAACTTTAAATGTCATGGTGATAAGCAACTTTCATATGTTTACTGTATAGATTAAAGAAGACTGGATAAGTGATTATCATGTATAGGGGCAACAGAAAAGAGTTTTTCTCCCTTTAAAACATGTCTGTATCTTTAATAAGTGGTGAATAACTAGATTGCTGGTAAACTGACAGACCAAAAATGATATAGTGAGGAAGCAATAATTCCTTTCCATGGTTAATCAAGCTGGTGTAGTTTCTTGAACGTCTGCCTCTTGTCCAGTATTGCAATGTATAAAATTTGCAACATGGCAACAGAACTAAAGCTAGATTGTGATCACCATTTTATGTATGGCTTTTTAAAATTTCAGCTAAGGTAGGTTGCAGCTGAGATTGACTTCTTTAAGAAATGTTTGCTAATATATATAGGATTGCTTTGTGAACATTCATTTTTTTAAATATTACTTTCCATAGCTTGAGTGGGCAGAACCTAACATCTTTTTCCAGGTTTCTATCATAATAGTTAATTATTCCCAAAGAGTAATCCATGAGAATTTATTAGGACTAAGTCTTTATTTATGCTTTATGATAAATAGTAGTCAACTTGTTTTTTTTTCTTTATGCAATCATAGTCAGTCCCCCTGGAAACCCGTGTTCTGTAGGAGAATATACTACTTTAGATAAGCACAGAAAATTGGATACTAAATATTTGTCTTTAGGAAATCCTGCAATATTATAGAAGGTAGCACTATATCTATTGTTTTAGCAAAACATTTGCTAGGATCTTAATGTTTTTATTCGATTGGTCTATAGGATACGGATTCTGAAGTCTACAGAAGTATTTATCTATGTAAAGACAGTAATTGATGATTGCCCTATTGTTTTTAGTAGAATGTTGTTTTCTTGTCCTTCAGAAAAATATTGCTAACGGTCATAGTGCTAAAGGAGTTGGAATCTGTTCATTAAATTTCAATGGATACTTTTCTGACCCTGCAGACTTCTTGCCTTGCAGTGAGTTAATAGCATATTGAATTTCAGAGAACTGCAAAGGTATCAAGAAGAAAAAAGAGTATCAAGCTGTGTTATGTGTATTTTACCAAAGAAGTCCTTGCATGAACTTCACTGTCTTTACACTGCTAAGGTATTAAAGTATTCTTTGAAAGTATTAATTTTTGTGCTCTCAGATTTTATTTTCCATTACATTGTTAATCTCTGTGATTGTGTTCCAGACATTTGTTGTGCTAAAATTTTAATGGCCTTTTACCATGTTCATAATAATAATATTACATTGATGAGCTGCTCTGTTTCTGTGATAGCCTTAAGATTAAATTCCAGTTGTACTGACAACCTTTTTTTAGAGTTCATCATTTACTGATGCTCCTTATGCATAATCTATTAAAGAAATCTCAGTAATCAGCTCTGATGTCCTTCTAATCTACTGTTTATTTTTAGGTGAAACATTCAAAATACAGTAATTTGTTCTCTAAGCCGTCAAAGTGTTTTCCAGGGTATTCCGGTGGAAATCTCTGAGGATACATTGGTGGCTAAGAAAATATCAGTTTGATAGGAGATAATTTTTTTAAAGTCTCATAAACTAGAATTAATGGATTAATTCTTCAGTTGTAAGTTGCATTCTTGGGGCATAATGACTTGACATCCAAAATAAAAAAAGCATGCTCATAGGATGATATCATGATTGTAAATAAAGTATGAAATTACCTCAGAAGGTAATCTGGACAATCTAAGTGTGGTTGAGCATAGTCACATTACAAGGGTTAGTTAAGGGTGTGGTGAATCCATTTTTAGAAACAATTAAACATGAGAAAGGTATCTGAATGTTGGGTGCCCAACAGAATGTTGACTTGCGAAATGAAACATCAGTACATCAAGTATCCTTGGATCAATCTAATGCAGAAGCATTTTGACTAGAAGAAAGTTTAAAATCATGCCATAACTGGGAATGAAACTTGAACACATTACTTAATAATAACTGAAATAATGGAAATTTCAGTATTTGCTATAGCTAATTATCCAGCTTCACAAAAATGTACCTTCTCAATTTGCATATACTGTAAAGATGGTGATGCAAAACTGTGGATTTGAAGAGATGCTAGACCAGCTATTCTCTAAGCTGGGCTTGTTTGACCACTACCTGTTCCTGAATCTCAAGGGCTACTTCAGTTGTACTCTGATGTTAAGTCAGTTTTGTGAGTGTGGTTGCACTAACTAGACAAGCTGTTTTTGACCATTTGGAAGAAGGATTTTGTGAATGTTATCACTAGTATATTAATGTTCTTGGTGTTTTCTCTTAATAGGTCATGTGCATAAAATGTTTCGATTGCCCCTCAAAGATAATATGAAATAACGTTAAATGTTAATGTAATATTTACAGACTAACATACTACTAACATTTTAATTTGTGCTAGGGATTAGTTAGATTTGAAAAAAGATTGATAATTGATAGGTGCAGGGATTATAAATGAACTAGCCAACCCACGGCGTAGCATACGCCGCATAATCAGGCCGCTTTTAAATGATTTTAAGCACAGAGGAAAAAATAAACATTTGAAAAATCCGTAATTTAATAAACCACCAAGAAAAGTAACATTGCAACAATGCACGCTACGAACCAACATACAATTGTCCGTGACTGAAAACCGGAGGATGTGGAGGCTTTCTCCTTCCAAAGCGAAGGACAGGGTTGAACGGTGCTCGTTCAATACGCACTGCCCACTTATGTGCCCGTCCCCAACTCCCTACCTGAGTCGTTTTCGTCTGTGTACAGTCCACACGCACCTGTGAGTCACGTTGACTGTTAATTTTCCAAACACCGCCTCAGTTGGTTTCCACGTTGATTTTTCATTGTTCTTTGCGGTTCCGGCTGCTTTTTTTTTATATATAATCCACCAAGTCACCCAACCATGTGGGGCTTTACAAAGGGTGGGGACGTAATCAGTGCGAACGTATGACCCGCACGTACTGGGAATTTCTCGTTCGTGGGGAACAATTGGAAGCCACGGTCTCCATCATGAATGGGGTTCAACGGCTTACTCACGCCTCCCCGCGCCGGGTAGACACACGTTGATCCATTCAGTGTAGCGCGCGTGCAGTACCGGACATACAAGTGCATCACATACCTGTTAATGCTCAATCTCACGTGGCTGAAAGCCACTTGTCCCTCTAAGAATTTGGACGCCGACCGCTGTTGGGTCGTGTAACTATTTAGCAGGCGGAGTCTCGTTCGTTTGAAATAACCAGCCAAATCGCTCCACCAACTAAGAACTGCCATGCACCACCACCCACAGAATCGAGAAAGAGCTATCAATCTGTCAATCCTGTCCGTGTCCGGGCCGGGTGAAGTTTCCTGTGTTGAGTCAAATGAAGCGAAAGGCTCCACACCTGGTGGTGCCCTTCTGTCAATTCCTTTAAGTTTTAGCTTTGTAACCATACTCCCCCCTGAACCCAAAGACTTTGGTTACCCGGTTGGCTGCCCAGCGGGTCATGGGAATGACACCGCCGGATCGCCTGTTGCAGGGCCTGCATTGGTGAAGCAGGTGAGACGGTAATGAAACAGAGGCACAGGGCTTATTGGTTTTTAAAGACTGCTTCCTTCATTGGGTTTTAACCAATGCACGAAACGAACCAACACACAGTCGTCCGTGCGGCGCTCAGGGTGGAATGGGAGGAGAGGAGAAGGACATCCACTCCGCTCCCTCCGTCATGCTAGTCTGCTGATTTCTCGTTCAGTATACACTGCCTGCTCATGTGCCCACCTCCAACTCGTCACTCGAGTCGTTGTCGTCTTTGTACAGTCCAGATGCACCTGTGACTCACATAGACTTTTCATTGCTCTGTGCGGTTTTGGCTGCCTTTCTATATATAATCCACCAAGACACCCGACCACGGTGGGAGGAGGGTGTGTACAAAGTGCAGGAGTATCTAAGAAGACGCATGTTTGTTGCGGATGCGAATTGCTGTATGTAGCGTGTAAAACAGTTTGCTATAGTGCACGCGGTCGTGCGTCGTAACCGAAAACTCGTTTTTTAAAGACTGTTCACTTCATTGTGTTTTAACCTCGGTTGTAAAGGACCATTTTAAGGATCCCATAGGATACCCCTCGCAAACAGTTTTACACGCCGCCTATGGCGATTCACCTCTGCGAGAAACATGCCTCTATTAACAGTCAACGTGGATCGGAGCTACATGGGACCTCTATGACAGACGAATATAAATGACGCCGGTTTTTCTGTGTCGTTGCGTCCGAGTTGGTGGGCGTGGCTCTGTGAGTTGTCGTCGTATCCAATGGTCTTGGAGTTGGTGGGCGTGGCTCCTTCCTGCGTGCACCATAGGTGTCTCACTTGTCGGCGTTTAGTGAATCCACGCCCCTTCCGGCGTGCTTTCCATGGTTGTCTTGCCTTAGTGAATTATATATATATATATAGATGATTAGTTGATAATTAATTACTTAATTGTCGGCGCAAACCTTTGACTGAGTCAATAATTTATTAATTAATTTGTTTAAGACTGCAAGTTTATATTTTCTATTCATCTCTTTGGATTAGTATCATCAGCATTTAGACTTGCATGAAAGTAATTGAACCAAACTAGTTTTAAGAAAGAAACTGATACAGTTTAATGATAAATGCAAGGATTTCTGCTACTTTTATCAACATACAGTGCATCCGAAAAGTATTCACAGCGCATCACTTTTTCCACATTTTGGTATGTTACAGCCTTATTCCAAAATGATTAAATTCATTTTTTTCCTCAAAATTCTACACACAATACCCAATAATGATAATGTGAAAAAAGTTTACTTGAGGTTTTTGCTCAATACTTTGTCGATACAGCTTTGACAGCAATTATAGCCTCAAGTCTTTTTGAGTATGATGCCACAAGCTTGGCATGCCTATCCTTGGCCAGTTTCGCCCATTCCTCTTTGCAGCCCCTCTTAAGCTCCATCAGGTTGGATGGGAAGCGTCATTGCACAGCCATTTTAAGATCTCTCCAGAGATTTTCAATCGGATTCAAGTCTGGGCTCTGGCTGAGACTCTCAAGGACATTCACAGAGTTGTCCTGAAACCACTCCTTTGATATCTTTGGCTGTGTGCTTAGGGTCATTGTCCTGCTGAAAGGTGAACCGTCGCCCCAGTCTGAGGTCAAGAGTGTTCTGGAGCTGGTTTTCATCCAGGATGTCTCATTGCTGCAGTCATCTTTCCCTTTATCCTGATTAGTCTCCCAGTTCCTGCCGCTGAAAAACAACCCCACAGCATGATGCTGCCACCACCATGCTTCACTGTAGGGATGGTATTGGTCTGGTGATGAGCGGTGCCTGGTTTCCACCAAATGTGACGCCTGGCATTCACACCAAAGAGTTCAATTGTTGTCTCATCAGACCAGAGAATTTTGTTTTTCATGGTCTGAGAGTCCTTCAGGTGCCTTTTGGCACACTCCAGGCGGGCTGCCATGTGCCTTTTACTAAGGAGTGGCTTCCGTCTGGCCACTCTACCATACAGGCCTGATTGGTGGATTGCTGCAGAGATGGTTGTCCTTCTGGAAGGTTCTCCGCTCTCCACAGAGGACCTCTGGAGCTCTGACAGAGTGACCATCGGGTTCTTGGTCACCTCCCTGACTAAGGCCATTCTCCCCCAATCGCTCAGTTTAGATGGCCAGCCAGCTCTAGGAAGAGTCCTGGTGGTTTCCAACTTCTTCCACTTATTGGTGATGGAGGCCACTGTGCTCATTGGGACCTTCAAAGCAGCATAAATTTTTCTGTCACTTTCCCCAGATTTGTGCCTTGAGACTAGGGAATCTATCCATTCCAAATTCCCGGACATTGTTCATTCCCGCATTCCCAGGAATGAAGCTTCTGTAATTCTTGGGAAACCACAGGGACAGACAGGGAGTTCAGCGTCGCAGCGTGTATTCAAACCCGATCTGACGCTGTTCGTTTTCAAATAATATTGCATGTACTTAACTATTTTAGAATAAAAAACATACATTTGATTTCAGTCTTTTTTTTTATTCAGTTCCATTCTCTCAGTCGCTCACGATCCCCCAAATCTGACAATGCTGTTTTCACATAAAGAAGCTATAACTCAAATGTGATTTATTTGGAGACGCGCTATACTCGAATGTTATTTATATAGGGAAGAAAGTACAATGTCAGGTGCTCATTCAGTGTAATAGGAACCATAGCACAGAGAGATGTGTACACTGCAACAAGTACACATGTCGTGAATGTAGGAAGGGTGTGTGGAAATTGTTAATATTTGAATGTGATGATTTTATATAGCACGGATCGGAAATCAGCAGTTCTTAGTATTGCACCACGCAAGCTGTCGTATCAACCGCCTACTGTAACTTGCTTTATTTTTTCCTCACTTATAGTCTAGAATAAAAGTGCACTTGTTTTTTATTCTTGTACACCAACATATGTTCCTGTGTTTGAGCGACACGGCATGCTCAAAAATAGACGTATAATGCCACGAAAAGTGCACGCAGGCACTTCAGTTCGCAAGCATTGGTAAGAGAATGCAGTCACAAGTTCGCTGCAGAGCTACAGCGCATCTTTATGTGAAAAGATCATTCTCAGATGGGGGGTAGGGAAGGATCCTGAACACGACTGAGACTGAGAATGAAAAGTGAATAAAAAAACCAAACTAACCTTTACAAGTATCATAAATTACATTGGCTGTTACACACTGAAATCAAATGCGTGTTTTTATTCTAAAATAGTAAGAATAAGAGCAGTTTACTTCTCAAAACTGAACCATGTGGGATCGAACTCATGACCTTTTGGATACTAGTCAGTTGCTGATACCATTATGCTATCGTGTAGTAAGTATGTGTAAATGTGGCATGCTAAGGTGGCTTTTTTCTGCAGTTATATTTTTGAATAAAAGCATACTTGTTCTATTATATGTGTACCTTTTTTGGAAGTGTTTGATATTTGGACTTCAGGCTTCATACATTATATAGTTTATGCTTACATTTTGTTATTTACTACTACAATATGAAAAACGTTTCTGTTTTAAAAATGTGTTTACACGGATTACTGTAGAAACGGAACACACGTGAAATGCGTGTATTCCAAATAATGATCTATTCTTTCCACTCTAAAACTCCATTTCACTGGTAATTCTAGTGTTAAGCTGCAGAACCATCTCAAGGTTGATCAGGGGAAACAGGATGCACCTGAGCTTAATTTTGAACTTTATGACATGGTGCATTATCCTGCTGGAAGTAGCCATCAGAGGATGGGTACATGGTGGTCATGAAGGGATGGACATGGTCAGAAACAATGCTCAGGTAGCCCGTGGCATTTAAACGATGCCCAGTTGGCACTAAGGGGCCTAAAGTGTGCCAAGAAAACATCCCCCACACCATTACACCACCACCACCACCACCAGCCTGCACAGTGGTAACAAGGCATGATTGATCCATGTTCTCATTCTGTTTACGCCAAATTCTGAGTCTACCATTTGAATGTCTCAACAGAAATCGAGACTCATCAGACCAGGCAACATTTTTCCAGTCTTCAGCTGTCCAATTTTGGTGAGCTCGTGGAAATTGTAGCCTCTTTTTCCTATTTGTAGTGGAGATGAGTGGTACCCGGTGGGGTCTTCTGCTGTTGTAGCCCATCCGCCTCAAGGTTGTGCGTGTTGTGGCTTCACAAACGCTTTGCTGCATACCTCGGTTGTAACGAGTGGTTATTTCAGTCAAAGTTGCTCTTCTATCAGCTTGAATCAGTCGGCCCATTAACCTCTGACCTCTAGCATCAACAAGGCATTTTCGCCCACATGACTGCCGCATACTGGATGTTTTTCCCTTTTCACACCATTCTTTGTAAACCCTAGAAATGGTTGTGCGTGAAAATCCCAGTAACTGAGCAGATTGTGAAATACTCAGACCGGCCCATCTGGCACCAACAACCATGCCACGCTCAGAATTGCTTAAATCACCTTTCTTTCCCATTCTGACATTCAGTTTGGAGTTCAGGAGATTGTCTTGACCAGGACCACACCCCTAAATGCATTGAAGCAACTGCCATGTGATTGGTTGATTAGATAATTGCATTAATGAGTAATTGAACAGGTGTTCCTAATAATCCTTTACGTGAGTGTATATATATATTCGTATGTATATGTATGTGTGTATGTGTATATATATATATATATATATATATATATATATATATATATAATATTGAATAGTTTACTGTCAAATAATGCAAAGAGTACACAACACGTGTTTTGCCCTAATTCTGGGCTCATCAGGCGTACACACTCACTGCAGCCCCTCTTGGGGATCGAACCTTGGACGTCTGCGTTAGAGGCAGAGCCTTTTTACGTTGCGCCACGGCGTGTCGTTCGTTTATTTGACAGCATGTAGATTGGGGTAATTACATTCATGGCATTCGTAGTCTGAATCACAATCTGATTGTATGGATGGTTACCTACCAGGTAACGCTTGTGGTTGGACTGCAAGTCAGCAAACATCCACCACGGTGCCCTCTTTCAGTTGTGAGAAGCAGATCTTAGAATGGGTGAACCACCCATACAATTCAATTGTGAGCTTTCAACCCCTGTCAGGGGCCTTCATCAGAGGATAATGCTTAGACTTACAAGAATCAAAGGCAATATATATAGCATATTATATATATTCTACCAAAGAATGGTTAAAGAAGAATAAAGTTAATGTTTTGTAACGGCCAAGTCAAAGTCCTGATCTTAATTCAATCAAACTGTTGTGGATGGACCTGAAGTGGGCAGTTAATGTGAGGAAACGCAACAACATCCCAGAGTTGAAGCTGTTCTGTACTGATGAATGGGCTAAAATTCCTCCAAGACAGTGTGCAGGAATGATCAAAAGTTACCAGAAATGGACATGCTCAAAAAATACATGTGTAATGCCACAAAAAGTGCATGCACACATGTCCGTGCCAAATAAATAAAATTCGACGTTTTGAAGAAATCATTTTATGACACGATTTACCTTTATTTATTTACTTACTACCTAAAGTCACAAGTAGTGTGCAGAGGGCATGCTCAAAAATGTGTGTAATGCCATGAAAAGTGCCTGCTGACAATGTGGTAAAGTATAAAGTACACCCTCAAAATTTGCGGGGGTTATGTTCCTTTAGCACCTGCAAATTGTGAAAAACCACAAATTATGGATGTGGTTAAAAAGATGCCTATTTTTATCGTTTAAACCCTAAATATGCTGCCAAAACACTTCATTTTCATTTCAATCTCAGCTTAATACATTACCTAAAAAAATAAATGTTAAGGTAAACCCGTATACTGTACAGCAGGGGTGTCGAACTCCGGGCCTGGAGGGCCATAGTGCCTATAGGTTTTCATTCTAACCCTTTTCCTAATCAGCAACCAACTTTCACAGCTAATTAACTCTTTTTCCGTTCATTTTCATAGCTTTGTCCTTAAGGATTTAGTGCTCTGAGTTGATCCTTTTCTTCATTAAATGAGATCCAAACAGAAATGATACGTGAAACGAGCTGACAGATAACCCACTAAACTGGGGCTTCAAACTCCAACCAATTTCACTCCAACCAGTACCTTAATGAGAAGCCCATTCTTGCTGTTAATTAAATCCATCATTTAATTCCACGGCTCATTGCTGCTTTCCTTCTGCCACAGCAGACATTTCCAAAACTGTTGATTTTCTGTTTTTTCTAAGAACACCATCAATGTTAATTTAAACAAAGGCAAAAGAAGTTAATTAGCAGCAAAAACTGGTCACTAATGAAGAAGATGCTTAGAATGAAATCCTGCAGCAGCTGCGGCCCTCCAAGACTAGAGTTCGACACCCCTGCTGTACAGTACTGTACTGATATGTCACCCACTGTGCTAGAATGCAAAATACCGATGTTACTGTTATATGTACTGTAATTCTTGCAAGCACGTTTTCATTGCCAGAAGCCTTAGATAGTGCAAAGCGTTTCTACGGCATCTTAGGGCTTTAACTCCTAAGCTCCCACATATTTGGAGGTTAATGCATCCCTGGATGCCAAATACTTTTTGCTGCACTTTAAAGTAAATGTCTTAATTCACAAAGAAAAAGTGAAATTTTAATAGAACACATTTTTTTCATGCAAAGAGCGTCACAATTACTGCAACACTGATCATTTTACACACTGCCAATGAACTGTAAAAACTACTTTAGCAATATGTACAGGGTGCAACTGAAGCCATTGATGCGAAGCCATTGATGCTTGAACTGGCTGCATGCAAGCACACAGAGGTAAATGCTGACGCTGGCAGGTTAGTCTAGTGCAGCGGCTCAATCCCAGAGACAGTGAGGCTTTCAGTGCTGCAGGGGCCGGCAGTGATCATGAGCTGGCTGCTCAATGAATGTACGGCACTGACTGATCAGCTCCGGCGTGCTGGTAAATTGCACTGGGAAACGACTATAGCTGGTGGTTTAAGGATTAAAAAGAACAAAACAGAAAACACGAGAACACTCCGCTGGAAATGCGTCACAGGGCAGCAGTCAATCTGCAGCAAGGAGAAATGAATAATGCTGTAGCGGTCCAGTGCCGCTAAGATTCACATCGTTGAGAAGACTGTGATTTATTTATTTTTATTGTGGAGATTCCAGGAGCGCACCCAGCCTTGACCTGACCCGACCCGCACGCTATCACAAACAGACAAAAACAAAGCAAACCGGTAATCAAACAGCAAATAAAGAAGGTAATGAAAACAAATGGAAAACAACGATATTATTCTATTTATATAAAAAGGGTGTTTGGGCAGATCCGAACAACTATAGGCCAGAAAATTTGACATGCATCAAAAGTAAATTATTGGAAGGAATTATTAAGGAAAAGATTGAGTAACACATGGTAAAAACAGCAGTTTTACTGACCACTCATAATGGGTTCAGAAGAGGGAGGTCATGTTTTGCTAACATACTGGAATTTTATGTGGAAACAAGAAAAGGATACAATCAAAGTGAAGCGTATGATATTATTTATCTTGATGTTAAGAAAACATTTGAAAGATGCCTACATAAGAGATTCGGCATCTAACTGATACCAGTGGGAGTTCAGAATTTTATGTGTAGATGGGTACAAAATTGTCTTAGACAAAGGAAGCAGAAGGTTATGGTGCTAGGAACACTATCAGAATTGGGTGATGTTAAGAGTGGTGTCTCACAGGGGTCTCTGCTAGGGCCGCTGCTATTGTTAATATTTATAAAGTATTTCGATAGGAATATAAATAAAAAGGTGGTTAAGTTTGTGGATGATGCTAAGCTAGGTGGATTGGCAGATAATCTAGTATCCGTTTAATCATTGCAGAGGGACTTGGACAGCATACATGCTTGAAGAGTTTTGTGGTAGATGAAATTTAATGTCAGTAAATAGAAAGTAAATATGTTACATTTGAATATACAGGGTGGGCCATTTATATGGATACACCTTAATAAAATGGGAATGGTTGGTGATATTAACTTCCTGTTTGTGGCACATTAGTATATGTGAGGGGGGAAACTTTTCAAGATGGATGGTGACCATGGTGGCCATTTGGAAGTCGGCCATTTTGGATCCAAATTTTGTTTTTTTAATAGGAAGAGGGTCATGTGACACATCAGACTTATTGGGAATTTTACAAGAAAAACAATGGTGTGCTTGGTTTTAACGTAACTTTATTCTTTCATGAGTTATTTACAAGTTTCTGACCACTTATAAAATGTGTTCAATGTGCTGCCCATTGTGTTGGATTGTCAATGCAACCCTCTTCTCCCACTCTTCACACACTGATAGGAACACCGCAGGAGAAATGCTAGCACAGGCTTCCAGTATCCATAATTTCAGGTGCTGCACATCTCGTATCTTCACAGCATAGACAATTGCCTTCAGATGACCCCAAAGATAAAAGTCTAAGGGGGTCAGATCGGGAGACCTTGGGGGCCATTCAACTGGCTCACGATGACCAATCCACTTTCCAGGAAACGGTTCATCTAGGAATGCTCGGACCTGACACCCATAATGTGGTGGTGCACCATCTTGCTGGAAAAACTCGGGAACGTGCCAGCTTCAGTGCATAAAGAGGGAAACACATCATCATGTAGTAATTTCGCATATCCAGTGGCCTTGAGGTTTCCATTGATGAAGAATGGCCCCACTATCTTTGTACCCCATATACCACACCATACCATCAATTTTTTTGTTCCAACAGTCTTGGAGGGATCTATCCAATCTGGGTTAGTGTCAGACTAATAGCGGTGGTTTTGTTTGTTAACTTCACCATTCACATAAAAGTTTGCCTCATCACTGAATAAAATCTTCTGTGTAAACTGAGGGTCCTGTTCCAATTTTTGTTTTGCCCATTCTGCAAATTCAGTGCACCGATCTGGGTCATCCTCGTTGAGATGCTGCAGTAGCGGGAGTTTGTAAGGGTGCCATTTGTGAGTAGCTATTATCCGCCGAAGGGATGTTCGACTAATGCCACTCTCCAGTGAAATGCGGCGAGTGCTACGCTGTGGGCTCTTGCTGAATGAAGCTAGGACAGCCACTGATGTTTCTTCATTAGTGACAGTTTTCATGCGTCCACATTTTGGCAAATCCAACACTGAACCAGTTTCACGAAACTTAGCAAGCAGTTTGCTAACTGTAGCATGGGAGATGGGTGGTCTCATAAGGTGTCTTTCATTTAAATCTTCTGCAATGACCCGGTTACTGCGTTCACCAGACATCAACACAATTTCTATCCGCTCCTCATGTGTTAACCTCTGCGACATGTCAATGGCTGTAAACAAAGAGAAACTTGTAAATAACTCATGAAAGAATAAAGTTACGTTAAAACCAAGCACACCATTGTTTTTCTTGTGAAATTCCCAATAAGTTTGATGTGTCACATGACCCTCTTCCTATTGAAAAAACAAAAGTTGGATCCAAAATGGCCGACTTCCAAATGGCAAATATGGTCACTACCCATCTTGAAAAGTTTCCCCCCTCACATATACTAATGTGCCACAAACAGGAAGTTAATATCACCAACCATTCCCATTTTATTAAGGTGTATCCATATAAATGGCCCACCCTGTACAATGGGAGGTCTAAAAATTGAAAGTATACATCGTGAGAAGGATTTTGGAGTTGTAGTGGACTGTTACTGTCAACTGTCAGACAGTGTTCTGAAGTATAAATTCCAAGGAGGCTATGCTCAATCTTTATAACACACTGGTTTACCTCACTAGGGGCCTCATGCATAACGCTGTGCGTAGAATTCGCACTATAACATGACGTAAGCACAAAAGCCGAAATGTGCTTACTCACAGAAAAATCCAAATGCATAAATCTGTGCGTTTGCCAAGTTCCACATTCTTCCGCTACATAAATCCCGGTCAGCGTGAAAAGTAACACTCGTACACGTGCCTGCTTCCCCACCCCAACTCCTCCCAGAATTACACCTCTTTGAATATGCAAATCAATATTAATAGCTCTTAAGCTCAGCGTTCTGTGAAAAGACAATGGGAAAAGCTCAGGGGAAAATAGAATTTCAGCGAATACCAAGTGGAGGCAAAGAAAAACATACTATTTGTTGGTTTAAACAGTGGTATAAACAGCAAAAGGAAGTCAATCGAGTGACATAGCGTGTCGGAGAAACTTGAAAGCTAAAGTTCACAATGTCGCACAGTGCCCGAAGTAAAAAAAGAAGTTGTCACATATCAAAGTCGCCGTGAAAAGGCGAGTCATAGCCCACTGTCTGAGTTTCATATGAAAGCTCATTAGGGTACAGAGAAAAAAAACAGGCACACAGTGGTGAAAAAAGAATGAAATGCCAACTTTAATCTTTAAATTTCCACTTTAATCATGTAGTTTATTTTGTCATTAAAGTAGAACATCGTAAACTTCATCTTAAAATCATTTAATTTACTAGTTTCTCAAATCTCATCGTAACTAAAGTAGCATGTTCAATGCTTTGTTTTGTATTTGATCTTCTGTGTGCTCTATGTGTGTGAATCACTACATGCTTCCGGGTTTTGTCTTCCTCCGACAGGACACAGAATCCATTGCATTTGTAATATTACAGCTCTCTGAATAATTAAAATACTGAGATGTGTACTTGATTAATTTTCATGATGATAGGAGTTAAAGCATGTTATTAAACATAGGAACCCGGTGGTGCAGTGATTATGCGCAACCTTCAATGAATTTATTGCAGCAAGTACTGTCTCTTTCAAAAGTACTAACCCCCAATTCCTGTCCTTACCTTTTTTTCTCCAAATACCCAATCGCCACACAATCAGCTCTGTAATAGATGTTAAGCCATCTGTAAGCTTATTACGCCGATTCTTCAAAACGTTTAAGGATCCCTCTGAAATATCTTCTTAGTACATGTTTAATTATTCTATCCTTCACGCCAGTCCCAGTGAAGTATACAGTGCGAGGCAGGAACAATTCGTGCCAGATCCTTGCTAGCATAGCGACACCGTGTCCTTTAATTATTAACAATATAGATTATTTAAATGAAGTTAAAGTTGTATCTGTATAATATAATAAACATATTTTGCTGCATTTCATCTTTAAAATGATATCATCATCATATGTAAATATGTGCTTTATAAAGTGGCTCTGGTTGTGCAATATAACTGTAGTGCAAGTTTGCAGTGAGGTGATTGTACTAATAAGTACAAACAGTTCTTCAAGGAGCAGTCGATGGACAGATTGATTGCAATTTGAGTTCTTGGGATGAAACTCTTTTTGAACTGCAAGGTCCGTACAGGAAAGGTTTTGAAGCGTTTGCCGTGTGAGAAGCAGTTCAAATAGGATGCATGGCTGAGGCAGCGTGTGCTTGATGTTGTATTCCGATAATTCTCTTTCCGATCAGTTTCTCCGAGTGGTGCCGTGAGAGTAATATGGAAAAAGATGGTCCGCTGTGGCAACCCCTAACGGGAGCAGCTGAAAGAAGAAAAAGAAGATGTAGTGAGAGTAACAACGCTAAAGCAGCTATGGTATTTGGAATAGTTTGGCCATTCCGTGCACCATTATATTGTTATAGGTTAATTACAATCAGATGCCTTAAACTAATAAACAATATCCAGTTAATTTCAGCCTATTTATAGAGCCGTGTCAGGGATGTGGATCTGAAAAAGAAAGATAAACCACACAGGAGCAGTAGCACTGTTTTGACGCTGGGTGCCACCAGTCTGCAACACCGAGTGGAGAACTTGCGTACAACAGGGTATGAGGTACCATGGAAAAGTGCGTGGCTTGACGCCAAGTTTAGGTTTTATACATCGCGATTTGAACGTGGAAATGTTCTTAGGCAACCTTTCTGTGTGTACGCACCATTTATACATGAGGCCCCAAGAGTACTGTGTACAGTTTTGTTTCTCCAGGCTTCAAAAAACAAAGATTAAAGAGCAGAGCCTTTTAAGTTTAAAGAAAAAGAGATTAAATGGTGACATGATTGAAATGTTTAAAATTATGAAGAGAATTAGTACAGTGAATTGAGACTGTTACTTTAAAATGTGTTTGCCAGGAACACAGTTGTAAGGACAGTTGGAAGAATCTCCTTAGAGTTAGACCTTAGCATTACTCGGGCCATGAAAACCATGATAAAAGCATTAGTCCCAAGTGTCACTTGGGCAACTGTACAGATGCGTCTTGCGTTAATGGTGAACTGAGAATCACTCAGGCTGTAAAAGTGCTGTCATTGCTGCCATTCTTTGAAGAAATTATATCTTAGTGCAGGTTTTCACTCATTATGAAATATCTGCTCTTTAACAAGAATGAAGACTTTGATGAGAATACCCATCCAGCACCCAGACTGAAGAAAATTTGTGAGATATACCAGGCCATTGTAGCAAAATGTCAGAGCATTTACATTCCAGACCGGTGGGTCAGCATCAATGAAAGTCTCACAGCTTATAAGGGCAGACTGTCATGGATACAGTACATTGCGTCAAAAAGAGCAAGATTTGCATAATGTTTATGAGCTTTGTGAAGGAATTTGATTCTGTACACAAGGTTTGATCCAAAATATAATCAGTACGCTGTTGCTACTTTTTTGGAGACGACTTTGATATATGCTCTGTTGGATCAAGGTTACTGTGTAACCAGGAACAATTTTTATACTTTATTTGAGCTATTTGTCATCTTGCTGCAAAGAAAGACTGACACATATGCGTCCCAACTGTCAATGTGGCAGAGCTAAAGTACAAAGAGTTGCTCCAGTAGCTTGGCAAAAGTTTTAAGTGCTTGCACTAAAATGGAAAGACAAGAAAGATGTTTGTATTCTTAGCGCTGTGGATAATTCAGCTACAGTCACTGTACAGGCAAAAAGCAACAAGCAGGTTATGAAGGCTTGTTCTGTGGTCGACTACAGTACCATGATGGGCAGCATAGATTGTGTGGATCAGGAATTGACTTTCTATCCCATTATGTGGAGGCAACAAAAGAAATACTGCAAAAAGATATTTCATCATCTGGTGGAACAGTGTGTGTGGAATTTATTTGTCTTCTACATACAGCAGGTGAAACTGTATCTCATGCAAACTTTACATGCCAGCTTGTAGAACAAATTATTACCACACATCCACCATCCACACTACTGGTAAAGAGACACGGTCGACCCAGCACATCGCTGATGAATCCAGAAAGTCTTGTTGGTAGACATTTTATTGATTATATGCCTCCAACAGAAAAAAACAGAATCCAACTTGTACCTGTGCAGTTTGCTGTTCAATAACTAATGAATCTTGAAAGAAAATCCGAAAAGAAGCACGCTATTATTGTCCCGACTGTGATGTTGGATTGTGGTGTTCATCATGCTTTAAGATTTACGACACAAACAACTAATTTTAAGGTTATATACTGTTTTGGCATCATTTGTAGTATTATTATTACTGTTGTTATTATTGTTCATTTCATATTATTATTTTTATTCTTCTTTACTATTTTTATATCATTATTATACGTTTGAGATTTAATAAAAATGTAATATTTAATTCTATAAAAATGCAATAGTTTTTACATGTTTTTTTAAATGCAATGCTAAGGAGGTTAAGTGGTAGGCAGTGTGGTGTAGTGGGTTCAAATCCCGCTACTGATACTGTAGGACAATTAACAAGTCACTTGTCCAGCCTGTGCTTCAATTGGAAAACCAAAAGAAATGTAACCGGTTGTAACGTAAATGTTTCAAGTCGCCTTGGATAAAAATGTCAGCCAAATAAGTAAATGTAAATGAATAGGGCTAGTGAGCTTTCTAGGGGTGAATGGCATGTTCTTGTCTCAAATTTTTCTAATGGTTAAAAAAAAAAAGGATGAAAGGGGCATTTATTTTTCTAAATACAGCAATATGTATCTTATTACCAATGAGCACTTCCTCTCTCATTATATTTTACTAATTTTGACTTCTATATAGAAATGTATATACAGTGGGTACGGAAAGTATTCAGACCTCCTTCAATTTTTCACTCTTTGTTATATTGCAGCCATTTGCTAAAATCATTTAAATTAATTTTTTTCCTCATTAATGTACACATAGCACCCCATACTGACAGACAAAAAAAAAAAAAAAGAATTTTTGAAATTGTTGCAGATTTATTAAAAAAGAAAAACTGAAATATCACATGGTCCTAAGTATTCAGACCCTTTGCTCAGTATTTAGTAGAAGCAACCTTTTGAGCTAATACAGCCATGAGTCTTTTTGGAAAAGATGCAACAAGTTTTTCACACCTGGATTTGGGGATCCTTTGCCATTCCTCCTTGCAGATCCTCTCCAGTTCTGTCAGGTTGGATGGTAAACGTTGGTGGACAGCCATTTTTAGGTCTCTCCAGAGATGCTCAATTGGTTTTAAGTCAGGGCTCTGGCTGGGCCATTCAAGAACAGTCACAGAGTTGTTGTGAAGCCACTCCTTCGTTATTTTAGCTGTGTGCTTAGGGTCATTGTCTTGTTGGAAGGTAAACCTTCGGCCCAGTCTGAGGTCCTTAGCACTCTGGAGAAGGTTTTTGTCCAGGATATCCCTGTAACCCTTTTATTTGCAATGGTAATGGACAGGTTGACAGATGAGATTAGACAGGAGTCCCCTTGGACTATGATGTTTACTGATGACATTGTGATTTGTAGTGAGAGTAGGGAGCAGGTTGAGGAGACCCTATAGAGGTGGAGATATACTCTGGAAAGCAGAGGAATGAAGGTCAGTAGGAACAAGACAGAATACATCTGTGTGAATGAGAGGAAGGTCAGTGGAATAGTGAGGATGCAGGGAGTAGAGCTGGCAAAGGCAGATGAGTTTAAATATGTGGGGTCTACAGTACAGAGTAATGATGGATTGTTGAAGAGAGGTGAAAAAGAGAGTGCATGCAGGGTGGAATGGGTGGAAAAGAGTGTCAGGAGTAATTTGTGACAGATGTTTATCAGCAAGAGTGAAAGGGAAGGTCTACAGGACTGTAGTGAGACCAGCTATATTATATGGGTTGGAGATGGTGACACTGGCCAGAAAGCAGGAGGCGGAACTGAAGGTGGTAGAGTTAAAGATGCTAAGATTTGTGATATAAGAATTGACAGGATTAGAAATGAGTTTGAGGGTCAGCTCAGGTTGGGAGATAAAGCCAGAGAGGTGAGATTACATTGGTTTGGACATGTGCAGAGGAGAGATTCTGGGTATATTGTAAAAAGGATGTTAAAGATATAGCTACCAGGCAAGTGGAAAAGAGGAAGGCCTAAGAGAAGGTTTATGGATGTGGTGAGAAAGGACATGCAGGTGATGGGTGTGACAGAGCAAGATGTAGAGGACAGGAAGATATGGAACAAGATGATCCGCTGTGGCAACCCCTAATGGGAGCAGCCAGAAGACGAAGAAATGTGCAATACAGTGTATTGCATACAGCATCAGACAATCCATTTGTTCAATATTCCTAACAGTTCTTCAGTTTTTCCTTTTTTATTTTCCCCACACAGCTGAAATTTGTATTCCTAACTACTGTTCTATTTTTCTTTTCCTCACACAGCTGATATGGGTTTTGCTAGGTTGTTTAATTCACCATTGAAGCCTTTAGCAGATTTAGATCCTGTGGTAGTTACATTTTGGTACCGAGCCCCTGAACTTCTACTTGGAGCAAGGCATTATACCAAAGCTATTGGTAAGTATAGCATTTTAATGAAAAATACTAAATACTTAAAAAATAATAATAATAAAATACTAAAATAACCTCATGGCACATTGTTTACCTGCATGGTATTTTAAACACTGAGGGTCTTGTTACCAAGTTGTTTAAAATGTTGTACTTGAAAGTTGTGGTTGTATCATGGATGTACCCATTATTGCAGTATGAAAACTTACGGATTTACATAAGCTGTACATACAGTATACATATACTATATACATACACACATATTATGGATGAAAGACACTGAGCCACATCTTGTCAAATTAGTCTTTACTGTTAAGTGATTTAGGTAGAATAATGTGTCTGACTGACTTTTTCTCCAAGTGTCCCAGTCTTCCTGTCACATTCCAAAAATGCATTTTCTGCATTAATTCAATCAATCAACATTTATTTATATAGCACATATTCATACAAAAAAATGTAGCTCAAAGTGCTTTACAAAATGAATAGAAAAATAGAAGACACAATAAAAAATAAACATAAGTCAACATTAATTAACATAGAATGAGTAGGGTCCGATGGCCAGGGTGGACAGAAAAAACAAAAAAAAAAAACTCCAAAGGCTGGAGAAAAAAAATAAAATCTGTAGGGGTTTCAGACCACGAGACCGCCCAGTCCCCTCTGGGCAATCTACCTAACATAAGTCAAACAGTCCTCTTTGTATTTAGGGTTTTCATGGAAGGACCTGATGATGATGGTCACGTAGACTTCTGGCTTTCAGTCCATCAATGTTGGTGCATCATGATGCTTTGAGTAGGTGGTGGTGGCGCAGGCCGCCACCACAAAGAAACCGAAAAAAGAAACAGAGGAGAGAGTAGGGGTCAGTATGGATTTTGGAGCCACTGTGAATAGTTATTATGAAGAATTGGAATTCTAATTGGAAAATCTAAACTAGTCCTAGTGTGAATAGTGTAGGTGTATGCATGAATGTGCCCTTTGTTGGACTGTCACCCCATCCAAGACTCCCTGTCTTGTGCCCAGTGTTTCTAGGATAGGCTACTTGCAGCCCAGAAGTGAATAAAGTAGCTAGAAATGGATTAATGCAAATGTTATAATATTGATTTTGTTTTACAAAAAGACTTTAAAATATGAAGCAATTATCCTTTTACATGCATATATATTTTAATTTAGCTTGTGAGGTTTAAGTCATATGTTAATGTATAGAATATAAGAACAAGTTGAGGTTAGAAAGGACCCACCTAGTAATAATGACATCCATATATGTAATATATCTTACATTCTAATGGAAGAATTTGGAATTTATCCATCTGTAATGCATTTGACAAATTATAGACTGGGACCAGTCAGTCAATATGCTTTGTCTTGGTAGAGTTCTATATTACTCTAGTTTCCCCTTTTGAATTCTTTATTGTGTATACTTTATTAGAATGCTTTACTCCCATAGACTTACCACTGTTTATAAGATTTTGTACTTTAGAACTTCTCTCCATCTTCCCTTCTACATCTGTAACCTCAGGCAATTACATAGAATAAAAGCAGAGGTTAAGTTACTGGTTTAAATAATGTATTATTGATAATGTTCATAAAGTAATAACAAAAGCAAAGTGCATGTGAATATTGGTAACTATACAACCTGATAAATGCTATATGTGTAGTTTCAGATGGCACAAACAGCCATACTTCAGACAAATGGATGTGTACACTGCCTTTTCCCACCTGCCCACAAGACCACTTGTTGAGCTGAAGCTTGCCAGCTAGGTTGGTTATGGCCATCACGTGGGGGGAAAAAATTGTAAAGTAAGACATGATGGCTGGGAGGACAGGAAAAAAAAACTCCAGATAGACTGGATAAAAACAAAATCTGCAGGGGTTCCAAGGCCACAAGACCACCCAGCCACCACTGGGCATTCTATCTAACACAAATGATCTAAATCAGTCCTAATGGTTTTCAGGCTTCACATGAAAGAATTTGATGATGATTGTCATGTGGACATCTGGGGTACTGCCTTCAAACCATCAGCGTAGGGAAGGCAAGGTGTCTTTTTCAGGTGGTGGCGTGCAGATTGCCACCACAGAAAAAACGGAAAAAGAACAGCAGAGAAAAGTAGGGACTAGAATGGATTGTGGAGCCAAGGAGAAAATAATTTAAAGCATATATAGTTTCAGGGGTACAACAAAATGTAGCTATAAGAAAGCCATGTTAAAATAATGAGTTTTAAGCAGTGACGCGTATTTTAGCAGTTGAGTATATTAGCCTGAAGAATTTCTTTCAGATTTTAGGTGTATAACAGCAGAAGGCTGTCTCACCACTTTTAAGTTTAGCTCTTGGAATTATAAGCAGACCCTCATTTGAAGATCTAAGGTTACCATTTGGGATGAAAGGTGACAGACATTCCAAAATATAGGACGAAGAGAGATTATTTAAGGCTTTGTATACCATAAGCAGTATTTTAAAGTCGGTTCTGAATGGCACAGGGTAACCAATGTAACGACATCAAAACTGGAGAGATGTGCTCAGATGTTCTTTTCCTAGTTAATATTTTCAACTGATTCATGTCTTTCTTGGGTAGTAAGTAAGTTGAACCAGGGGCAATTTGTTTTTTGTTTGTGTAGGTAGAGATAGAAAGGGAACACAAATGTTTAGTGCCATATGCTTTTCCTGATGTCAGCTTTTTTAAGACATTGTTTATGACATGCAAAAGTATTAGTGACTGTATTCTTATCCCAGGAAAGTAGTTTTCACAATTTTATTGGAAAAATTGCTACATACTGTAATTGAGAATAAAACTAAATATTATTAATAATTCATTCTGAAGAATTATAGAGGTACATTTGAGGCAAGGTCAGAAGATAATCAGTGAATGAATTCTAGGGGTGCACGATTCAGAAAATCTAATGATTCGATTCGATTTCGATTCTTGGGCTCACGATTCGATTCAAATCCGATTCTCGATTCAAAACGTTATTATTTTTTATTGTCCATCAGTCTGATATAAAATACAGCCCTGAGATAATAGTTGAAGTTACATTACAAAAATATAAACTGATGCAAATATAAACTGCAAACTTTCAACTTAAATTAAACAACTTATATTGACACTTTAAATGATTAAATAAAACCAAATAAGAGATGCTATAGTTGTAAAGTGCCATTATCAGAATAAATAAAAATGCTGCTACATTGGGCTGTAAAGTGCTGTAACAAGTGTAACATCCAAAATATGAATTAATTGTGAACATTTTCTTTTTACCTAAACCGTTTCCATTTCAGCAGACAACAGTTTTTAAACTGTGACAACTGCAGTCAAACTGACAACAGATCAGAATATATTAGATTAGATTCAGGTGTATGCACATTAGTGAGTTTAAAGTCCACCATATGCTGGAATGTACATGTTCTTTTGTAGAAACAGAAGCTGGTCTACATGTTCTGGAGTGAGAATGCTCTGCTGTGCAGTTACTATGTCCCCAGCAGTTGAGAATACCCTCTCTGCTGCAACACTAGTATCAGGAATGCATAGTTAGCATTTAGCCAATTTTGCAAGGAGGGGAAAGACAGTCTCCTGAGACCTCCACCAACATAGGGGGTCTTTTGAGAGTGACAATGAGGGAGTTTCCAAATACTTCTTCATCTCTTCCTCAGCTCTGGTGCCAGCAGGATTTAGGAACAACTCTGACATTAGTGAAAGTCTTGCCCAGTAAATTCAACAGGGAAGTATTTCTTTTTTTGGGAACAGGGGGGCCTTCATCATCCAGCACTTCATTTAGGATGTCTGGCTCCTCATTCTGCATTAATGCACCATAAAAGAAAACAAAAACATAATCAACCAACCTTTATCTTTCAATTAGAAGTTCAGTGTTATTATTAATTATTGTATATACCATACATATATACCATCTGTACTAATAAAAGGCAAAGCCCTCACTGACTGACTGACTGACTGACTCACTCACTCATCACTAATTCTCCAACTTCCTGTGTAGGTGGAAGGCTGAAATTTGGCAGGCTCATTCCTTACAGCTTACTTACAAAAGTTGGGCAGGTTTCATTTCGAAATTCTATGCGTAACGGTCATAACTGGAACCTAATTTCGTCCATATACTGTAGCAGCCTGCAGCTCGGTCGCCATGTGAGGCAGAGTTGCATCTTGCATCATCACGCTTCCCACGTAATTGAGTGCCTGCCCATATAAGGTCAATATTCACGGGTGAAGGACTGTGCTTAGCATATTCATAAGTGCAGCTACTGTGGAAACCCTCCCTCAGCGAAAGTGCGAGAGAAACTTTTAAGTGCCGCAAGATCACACAAGATATTCGCGAGATAGAAGTTTAATCCGATGGTTGTGCTGCTTCCAGACATGTATTTTCGTATTAAAGCATTTAACCAATCACATTTCAGCCATCATTTGTTGCCAGGCAGAGATGCCTTCACAATCCGTTCTGCAGGCCCTCTAACACAAAATAAATGTTGATTAAACTGTTGCTTCAACCAATCAGATTTTGAGTTAGTGTCAGTAGGGCCCTCTAGCAGGCGTACGACAACATCACCGTATTCAGACCCATTGATTGGATAGAAGCCGATATGAGGAACTCTGCGAGGCCACTGAACGCACCACAGGCGCTCCTAGCGCAAGATCCTCACATGCACTACGGCCAACTCCATGGCAGGATTCTGGACAATATTATTTGCCAGACTCAGACCAGATTTCAAGACCACGAAAACCTGATGTTTGTCACGCTCCTCGACCCCCAGAAGTTTCGGGAATACAAGAAAAATTTCCCGCATGCAGCCTTCTCCAGCTTAACACAAGAGCCTCGCAGCAGTTTTTGATCTGTCTCGGCTAAAAGCAGAATTGACTGTAATGTATGCCATGGATGATTTTGCAGGAAAATCTCCCACTGATCTCCTTGACTTCCTACATCAGAAAATTCTGAATGAGAGCATTGGGCAGCTGTACACATTGTTATATTTGGCGGTGACCATTCCCGTGTACACTGCTTCTGTCGAGCGGACATTTTCAGCCCTAAGGCAAATTAAAACTTATGCCAGAAATACGACAGGGCAGGTTCGACTTTCAGCATTTGCTTCGATGGCGATAGAAAGTGACTTTTTGATGGAACTGAAGCGCACGGATAATCTGTACGACAGAGTCATTGAACTGTTTTTGAGGAAAGAGAGGAGGATGGATTTTGTTTACAAATAATCCAAATTTTTGGTGAGTAAAATGTTGCGATTTTTCTAAATAATATTGCAAGTTTATGAGTTATTATTGATGTTTTTTATGTCTGTCACAGCTGTAGCTGCATTAGAAAGGAACTTGTTCACCCCTGGTTTGTCTATTCAATAAAGGCATTTATTGTGGCTACAGGAGTTATCTATTTGCGATGCAGCGGCTCTTTATACTGTATTTCTGCATATTATGATGGTTTTTATAACCATAAATTAGTTTTTGAGGGACGGGTAGATTCAGACGGAGCATTACTGAAGGCCTAGGTGTGAAATGCACGATCCGCCACTGGACCAGATGATACGTAAATTTGATGAACATTACAACCTGAAAATAAACGACACTGTAGAGAGGTTTAGATTATACTTCTCCCAGTGCATCTCTAAATCCTCCGTGCGGGAACATTATCATAAGGCTTAACAATCTTATTGCTTAGTGAACACTTCGATGAATGAAACCTGTTATCTTTACAACGGTTGACAAAGGCGGAATGTAACTTCAAAACAACACGTCCTCCAAATACGAACCTGATCTATACTAATAAAAGTCAAAGCCCTCACTCACTCACTCACTCACTCACTCACTCATCACTAATTCTCCAACTTCCCGTGTAGGTAGAAGGCTGAAATTTGGCAGGCTTATTCCTTACAGCTTACTTACAAAAGTTGGGCAGGTTTCATTTCGAAATTCTACGCATAAGGGTCATAACTGGAAGCTATTTTTCCCCATATAATGTAATGGAGTCTTGAGTTGGAGATGGCCGCGGGGGGCGGAGTTTCGTGTGACATCATCACGCCTCCTACGTAAGTACGTAGAGCACAAGGAAGAACTCCAAACAGCGATGAGCACAAAACGCCATTTCACAATTGAGAAGGCAGAAAAACATTATGAAGCAAATGATGCATACAAGCATATTCATAAGTACAGCTACTGCGGAAACAAAGCACGCCGTGAACCATAAGTTTATATTAAATTAAGTTCATAGGCTACCACTAGCGTTTGTAATTTAGTGCCTGCCCATATAAGGCCGTCCATCAGCGGCAATCCAATACAAACACTGCCGGTAAATATTCACGTGTGAAGGACTGTGCTTATGCAGAGGAAGATGAGATGGTCAGGGTGGTGTTTGGCACAAACTCATTGAAACTGCGAGAGAAAGTTTTAAGTGCCGGGTCTTAGCTGACATTACGAGATGGCACCAGTACAGCTGGGAACCTTCGATGCAAGAACACCAAGCGGCTCACGTGAACTGGCGCAGTGCACAGACAAAAGCAACAGTTCCAAAGAGTGCTGAACAAAAACCGAATTACACAATTGAGAAGGCAGCAAAAAAATATGAAGCGTCTTATACATAGAATCATATTCATAAGTGCAGCTACTGCGGAAACAAAGCACACGGTGGAAAAAGTGAATGTCCTGCTAAAGGAAGACAGTGTAAAAAAAAAAACCCGTGCATGCAGTTTGTCACATCACAGATAAAAGGAAGACGAGCTGTTTATTGATGCAGTAAGGAACTAATCGATGAATGAAACCTCTTATCTTTACAACGATTGACAAACACGGAATGTAACTTGAACACATCCTACAAATACGAGCCTGATTGAAAGAAATAATGATAATCAAATCCTTGATGACAGCAACATTCAATAACACTCACAAAACAATTACTGTATATTGACAATCATGTTACGTTATTTTTAAAATGTTCCCTTTTCTTTTTCATAACTTCTACTTCTCCACTGCGATACGGGTATATATATAAATGTATATATATACCCGATCTACAATACATACTTTAGCATAGACAAGCCACACGCTGTGGCTAATTGTAGAGTCTTAAGCCTCTAACGCCGAGGTTCGATTCGAGAGGGATGTACTGACTATGTACGCGCTACCGATTCATTTTACCTTCATCTCCTTGGTTTGGGACGTATGAAAAATATTAGGTTAACGCAGAATCATGTTACGTTATTTTTAAAATTTTCCCTTTCTTAGCACAAGCACAGCTGAGAAGCTTGATGCATGTACTCCATAACGCGTTAAAAATAACGCATTTAATCACACTTTCAATTCCAAGCAAACGGGAACTTTTGTCAATGCATGATTTCCTGGTACATCCATTACACTGATGCACACATCACAGCTACAAAAATGTTAGAGTCGGAATAAAGCGCGTCCTACGACTGATCATTTCGACTACCCGAAGCCTTGATAAAAGCATGGTTTTGTGCACACTGAAAAGCAAGCAAAATTAGATGCATTACAGAAAGCGGACTTTGTGGCTCTTACTGGGGATCATTGGACTTCCGTGACCGTTAGTAATTCTAAATACATCTAATTACAAAATGTTCAATGATCACACTGTTTTAGCCTAATGTACAAAATAATTTTGGCTAATGTTACTCAGAGTTTAAAGAGTAAGCTGGTCAAATTACCTTTTATGTTTCTGACTTATTTTTTTAAGAAGAAAAACTGCACTTTATGGTGAAATTTTGGTTATTATTATTTAAAGACAATACTATTCTGAAAATGTACTTAAAGTACTTAAACTACCACTTTATTTTTAAGTCTGCCCAATTTTAACCAGGGATGATATTTTTGTTTCTGCTTTGAATTCAAATGCAGTTTAAAGCTTTTTTTCAGAAATTAAAACAGCTTCAGTTTACAATATTCATGTCCATGTCTATTATTTGATTCTGTAAGCCCACTAAAACCGTTTTAAATAAAAAAAAAAACATTTGCGATTTGGGGCAAATTCGTGTAAGCGATTACATACGATTAATCAAGATTAATTCTTACACAGCCTCTAATTAATTGGATTAATTTTTTTAATCGAGTCCCACCCCTAATATATATATATATATGTAGATATATATATGTAGATTTGTATATATATATGTGTATATACAGTATATATGTAGATATGTATATGTTGTATATACAGTGTGTATATATATATGTGTGTGTGTATATATACAGTATGTGTATATATGTATATATATGTGTGTGTATATGTGTATATATATATATATATATATATATATATGTATATGTGTGTGTATATATATATATATATATATATATATATATATATATATATATATATATATATATATGCCAGCAACACTCATATCAATGACAAAACAATTACATTAACAATCATCTTACGTTATTTTTAAAATGTTTGCTTTTCTTTTTCATAACTTCTTTAACACACTACTTCTCCGCTGCGAAGCGCGGGTATTCTGCTAGTTGAAAGAAATAATGATAATCAAATTCTTGATGACAGCAACACTCATAACAGTGACAAAACAATCACATTGACAATCACTTTACGTTATTTTAAAAATGTTTCCTTTTCTTTTTCATAACTTCTTTAAAACACTACTTCTCCGCTGCGAAGCGTGGGTATTTTGCTATATACAGTGGAACCTCGGTTTACGAGTAACTTGGTTTACAAGTGTTTTGCAAGACGAGCAAAAATTTTTAATAAATTTTGACTTGATAAACGAGCGATGTCTTGCAATACGAGTAGTATGGATACACTTTGTCTGCTGAGCGTCATGTGATCACAACTGAGCTGATGGTTCTTCTCTCTCTCTTTATCTCGCTTGCTCGCCCAGCGCATCTCTCTCTCTATCTTTCTCCTTATCTCACTCGCCCAGCGCGTCTCTCTTTCTCCTTATCTCGCTCGCCCAGTGCGTCTCTCTCTCTCTCTCTCTCCTTATCTCTACAGCTACATCGCTGTTATTTATTGTACCGGGATCTTTATAATATTCTTTGTATGACCCATTGACGACAGGCGTTTATAGCATGTCTGAGATCTTTTTGGATGCGCTTATACGGCGAACTGCTACAGCGCTGAGTGACTGCGATTGCTTTGGGACGCTTGTCCGCGTGTCGTCCCGTTGGGTGGAATCCCACATGAGTTTAGAAACTCACACCAGCCATGATTCTTTTTAAAGGTAAAGTGCAGGTTAATTTGTATTATGTATTTTACTTTATATTTTGTATTAATCATTTTTATATGAATAGTTTTGGGTTGTGGAACGAATCATCTGAGTTTCCATTATTTCTTATGGGGAAATTCGCTTTGATATACGAGTGCTTTGGATTGCGAACACGTTTCCGGAACAAATTATGCTCGCAAACCGAGGTTCCACTGTACTAGCAAAATACCCGCGCTTCACAGAGGAGAAATAGTGTGTTAAAGAAGTTATGAAAAAGTAACGTAACATGATTGTCAATGTGATTGTTTTGTCACTGTTATGAGTGTTGCTGTCCTATACAGTGGTGTGAAAAACTATTTGCCCCCTTCCTGATTTCTTATTCTTTTGCATGTTTGTCAAACAAAATGTTTCTGATCATCAAACACATTTAACCATTAGTCAAATATAACACAAGTAAACACAAAATGCAGTTTTTAAATGATGGTTTTTATTATTTAGGGAGATAAAAAATCCAAACCTACATCCCGATTCATTTTAACCTCGCATCTCCTTGGTTTGGGACGTATGAAAAAATATGCGGTTAACGCAGAATCATGTTATGTTATTTTTAAAATCTTTCCTTTTCTTAGCACAAGCACAGCTGAGAAGCGTCGATGCATGTATTCCATAACAAAAAACGCATTTAATCACACTTTCAATTCCAAGCAAAGGGGAACTTTTGTCAATTCATGATTTCCTGGTACATCGATTACACTGATGCACACATCACAACTACAGAAATGTTAGAGTCGGAATGAAGCGCGTTCCTACGACTGATCGGAGGAAAATTTAATTTCAAAAAACTATATATATATATATATAACTGATAAAAGCATGGTTTTGTGCACACTGAAAAGCAAGCAAAATTAGATGCATTACAGAAAGCGGACTTTGTGGCTCTTACTGGGGATCATTGGACTTCCGTGACCGTTAGTAATTCTAAATACATCTAATGTTCAATGATCACACTGTTTTAGCCTAATGTACAAAATAATTTTGGCTAAGGTTACACAGAGTTTAAAGATTAAGTTGGTCAAATTACCTTTTATGTTTCTGACTTTTTAAGAAGAAAAACTGCACTATATGTTGAAATTTTGGTTATTATTATTTAAAGACAATACCATTCTGAAGATGTACTTAAACTACCACTTTATTTTTAAGTCTGCCCAATTTTAACCAGGGATGATATTTTTGTTTCTGTTTTGAATTCTAATGCAGTTTAAAAGCATATATATATATATATATATATATATATATATATATATATATATATATATATATATATATATATATATGCCAGCAACACTCATGACAATGACAAAACAATTGCATTGTTAATCATGTTACGTTTTTATTAAAATGTTTCCTTTTCTTTTTACTTCTCCGCTGCCAAACGTGGGTATTTTGATATACTGTATAGAGAGAGAGAGAGAGAGAGTGGTGTGAAAAACTATCTATCTATTTCACTACATTGCCCTGTGTGAAAAAGTAATTGCCCCCTGAACCTAATAACTGGTTGGGCCACCCTTAGCAGCAATAACTGCAATCAAGCATTTGCGATAACTTGCAATGAGTCTTTACAGCTCTGGAGGAATTTTGGCCCACTCATCTTTGCAGAATTGTTGTAATTCAGCGTTATTTGAGGGTTTTCTAGCATGAACTGCCTTTTTAAGGTCATGCCATAGCATCTCAATTGTATTCAGGTCAGGACTTTGACTAGGCCACTCCAAAGTCTTCATTTTGTTTTTCTTCAGCCATTCAGAGGTGGATTTACTGGTGTGTTTTGGGTCATTGTCCTGTTGCAGCACCCAAGATCGCTTCAGCTTGAGTTGACGAACAGATGGCCGGACATTCTCTTTCAGGATTTTTTGGTAGACAGTAGAATTCATGGTTCCATCTATCACAGCAAGCCTTCCAAGTCCTGAAGCAGCAAAACAACCCCAGACCATCACACTACCACCACCATATTTTACTGTTGGTATGATGTTCTTTTTCTGAAATTCTGTGTTCCTTTTACGCCAGATGTAATGGGACATTTGCCTTCCAAAAAGTTAAACTTTTGTCTCATCAGTCCACAAGGTATTTTCCCAAAAGTCTTGGCAATCATTGAGATGTTTCTTAGCAAAATTGAGACGAGCCCTAATGTTCTTTTGCTTAACAGTGGTTTGCGTCTTGGAAATCTGCCATGCAGGCCGTTTTTGCCCAGTCTCTTTCTTATGGTGGAGTCGTGAACACTGACCTTAATTGAGGCAAGTGAGGCCTGCAGTTCTTTAGACGTTGTCCTGGGGTCTTTTGTGACCTCTCGGATGAGTCGCTCTGCGCTCTTGGGTAATTTTAGTTGGCCGGTTCCATGTTTTTGCCATTTGTGGATAATGGCTCTCACTGTGGTTCGCTAGAGGCCCAAAGCTTTAGAAATGGCTTTTTATCCTTTACCAGACTGATCGATCTCAATTACTTCTGTTCTCATTTGTTCCTAAATTTCTTTGGATCTTGGCATGATGTCTAGCTTTTGAGGTGCTTTTGGTCTACTTCTCTGTGTCAGGCAGCTCCTATTTAAGTGATTTCTTGATTGAAACAGGTGTGGCAGTAATCAGGCCTGGGGGTGGCTACGGAAATTGAACTCAGGTGTGATACACCACAGTTAGGTTATTTTTTAACAAGGGGCAATTACTTTTTCACACAGGGCCGTGTAGGTTTGGATTTTTTTTCCTCCCTAAATAATAAAAACCATCATTTTAAAACTGCATTTTGTGTTTACTTGTGTTATATTTGAATAATGGTTAAATGTGTTTGATGATCAGAAACATTTTGTGTGACAAACATGCAAAAGAATAAGAAATCAGGAAGGGGGCAAATAGTTTTTCACACCACTGTATATATATATATATATATATATATCTATATATATATATATATATATATCTTCTATACTAATTAAAGGCAAAGCCCTCACTCACTCACTCACTCACTCACTGACTCATCACTAATTCTCCAACTTCCCGTGTGGGTGGAAGGCTGAAATTTGGCAGGTTGATTCCTTACAGCTTCCTTACAAAAGTTGGACAGGTTTTATATCGAAATTCTACGCGTAATGGTCATAACTGGAAGCAGTTTTCTCCATTTACTGTAATGGAGATGAGCTTCAACGCCGTGGGGCGGAGTTTCGTGTGACATCATCACGCCCCCACGTAATCACGCAGTACATAGAAAACCAGGAAGACCTCAAAAAGCGCCAAGAAAACATGCATTATATAATTGAGAAGGCAGCGAAACAATAAGAAGCGAGTTCTGCTACTGAAACAAAGCACGATGTAAACCTACACTTTAAATTAAGTTCATAGACAGGCTGCCGCTGGCGTTTGTAATTTAGTGCCTGCCCATATAAGGCCATCCGTCAGCGGCAATCCAATAGCAAACTGCCACGGGTAAATATTCACGGGTGAAGGACTGTGCTTATGGAGAGGAAGATGAGATGGTCAGGGTGGTGTTTGACACAAACTCAGCGAAACTGCCAGAGAAAGTTTTAAGTGCCAGGACTAAGGTAACATTAAATAAAGCTATGGACATAGCACGAGATGGCACCAGCACAGCTGGGAACCTTCGATGCAAGTACACCGAGTGGCTCACGTGAACTGATGCAGTGCACAGATAAAAAGCAACAGTTCCAAAGAGCTGAACAAAACCGAATTACACAATTGAAAAGGCAGCAAAAATATGAAGCGCCTGATAAGCATATTCATAAATGCAGCTACTGTGGAAACAAAGCACACGGTGGAAAAAGTCAATGTCCCGCTAAAGGAAGACAGCGTAAAAAAAAACCCGTGCATGCAGTTTGTCACATCACAGATAAAAAGGAAGACGAGCTGTTTATTGATGCAGTAAGGAACTAATCGATGAATGAAACCTCTTATCTTTACAACGATTGACAAACACGGAATGTAACTTGAACACATCGTACAAATACGAGCCTGATTGAAAGAAATAATGATAATCAAATCCTTGATGACAGCAACATTCAATAACACTCACAAAACAATTACTGTATATTGACAATCATGTTACGTTATTTTTAAAATGTTCCCTTTTCTTTTCATAACTTCTACTTCTCCACTGCGATACACGGGTATATATATAAATGTATATCTATAGCCCGATCTACAATACATACTTTAGCATAGACAAGCGGTGGCGCAATTGTAGAGTCTTAAGCCTCTAACGCCGACATTCGAGGTTCGATTCCGAGAGGGATGTACTGACTATGTATGCAGCTACCCGATTCATTTTACCTTCCCATCTCCTTGGTTTGGGACGTATGAAAAATATTAGGTTAACGCAGAATCATGTTACGTTATTTTTAAAATTTTCCCTTTCTTAGCACAAGCACAGTTGAGAAGCTTCGATGCATGTACTCCATAACGTTAAAAATAACGATTTAATCACACTTTCAATTCCAAGCAAACGGGAACTTTTGTCAATGCATGATTTCCTGGTACATCCATTACACTGATGCACACATCACAGCTACAAAAATGTTAGAGTCGGAATAAAGCGCGCTCCTACGACTGATCATTTCGACTACCCGAAGCCTTGATAAAAGCATGGTTTTGTGCACACTGAAAAGCAAGCAAAATTAGATGCATTACAGAAAGCGGACTTTGTGGCTCTTACTGGGGATCATTGGACTTCCGTGACCGTTAGTAATTCTAAATACATCTAATTACAAAATGTTCAATGATCACACTGTTTTAGCCTAATGTACAAAATAATTTTGGCTAATGTTACTCAGAGTTTAAAGAGTAAGCTGGTCAAATTACCTTTTATGTTTCTGACTTATTTTTTAAGAAGAAAAATGCACTTTATGGTGAAATTTTGGTTATTATTATTTAAAGACAATACTATTCTGAAAATGTACTTAAAGTACTTAAACTACCACTTTATTTTTAAGTCTGCCCAATTTTAACCAGGGATGATATTTTTGTTTCTGTTTTGAATTCAAATGCAGTTTAAAAGCTTTTTTCAGAAATTAAAACAGCTTCAGTTTACAATATTCATGTCCATGTCTATTATTTGATTCTGTCGCCCACTAAAACCGTTTTAAATAAAAAAAAAACATTTGCGATTTGGGGCAAATTTACGTGCGATTACATACGATTAATCAAGATTAATTCTTACACAGCCTCTAATTAATTGGATTAATTTTTTTAATCGAGTCCCACCCCTAATATATATGTAGATATATATATGTAGATTTGTATATATATGTGTATATACAGTATATATGTAGATATGTATATGTTGTATATACAGTATGTATATATGTGTGTGTGTATATATACAGTATGTGTATATATATGTATATGTATATATATGTATGTGTGTATATGTATATATATATATATATATATATATGCCAGCAACACTCATGACAATTACAAAACAATTACATTGTCAATCATGTTACGTTATTATTAAAATGTTTCCTTTTCTTTTTACTTCTCGCTGCCAATCGCAGCTATTTTGCTATATATATATATATATATATATATATATATATATATATATATATATATATATATATATATATATATATATAGATATATAGATATATATATATAAATTGATAGATATGACAACAACACTCATATCAATGACAAAACAATTACATTAACAATCATCTTACGTTATTTTTAAAATGTTTGCTTTTCTTTTTCATAACTTCTTTAACTCACTACTTCTCCGCTGCGAAGCGCGGGTATTCTGCTAGTTACTAATAAAAGGCAAAGTCCACACTCACTCACTCACTCACTCATCACTAATTCTCCAACTTCCTGTGTAGGTAGAAGGCTGAAATTTGGCAGGCTTATACCTTGCAGCTTACTCACAGAAGTTAAGCAGGTTTCATTTCGAAATTCAACACGTAACGCTCATAACGGTCGACAACGTCCGCCATGTTGAACTTTCTTATTTATGGCCCCATCTTCATGAAATTTGGTAGGCGGCTTCCCTGCCCAAACCAAAACCGATTTACGTACTAATTTCGATGGTATGACGCCATTGTTGACCGCCATATTGAACTTTCCAACGTCACTAATTTTCCAACTTCCTGTGTAGGTAGAAGGCTGACCTCATCTTCACGAAATTTGGTAGATTGCTTCCCTGATTTAACCAAAATCGATGAACGTACTTATTTCGGTGGTCTGACGCCACTGTCGGCTGCCATATTGAACTTTCCAACGTCACTAATTGTCCAACTTCCCGTGTAAGTAGAAGGCTGAAATTTGGTAGGCTCATTCCTTACAGCTTACTTACAAAAGTTAAGCAGGTTTCATTTCGAAATTCTACGCGTAACGGTCATAACGGTCAACAACGTCCGCCATGTTGAACTTTCTTATTCATGGCTCCATCTTCACGAAATTTGGTAGGCAGCTTCCCTGCGCTAACCAAAACCGATGTACGTACTTATTTCTGTGGTATGACACCACTGTCGACCGCCATATTGAACTTTTCAACGGTCTTTGTTACTTATGGGCCCATCTTCAAGAAATTTGGTACGCGGGTTCCCAACACTAACTGAATCCTACTTATGTACATATATACATCCATAGCCTGCAGCTCGGTCACCATGTGAGGCGGCATTGGGTCCCCCATTCCAACGCCTCCCACGTTGTTGACTGTCTGCCTATATTAGGCCATCTGTCGCTCCGGTCTCTACATTCCCTTCCTTGCTTCGCCAGGGGATTCACGTCTCCCTGCTCATAACTACAGCCTTTTTATTTAATCCACGGCTTCTCCAGTGTTCTATTGTTCATTTATTACGATTATAGTTATTGTGTGGGTATTTTAGACTTACTTTACATTTCCTTTTTCATTCTAACCGTACCACCCATTAACATGTCTATCGAGGTGATCACCATCGATCAAAGAACTGTCACTTACCGAGTGGTTTCCATGCCCGGAGATGGCATCTATCTTTTTCATTCTCTTTGTTACATATTGCACGGCCATATCAGGCTCACTCTTGATATCCGGAGGAACATTGTGTCTTATGTATTGAATGACTTGGACAGGTTCAAGGTGTGGACTGATGACGGTACAGGAGATAATTATACTACACAGGAGCACTATAAGAGTGAAATGCTTAAGCCCTTCACCTATGCGTCTGCATGTGAGTTGATGGCTGCCGCTGAATTGTTCGGTTGTCGCTTTCAAGTGTTCCAAAATGGCCAGATATTTTACACCTTTCGACAACCGCCAATGCCTCTTAAACATCTAAGATTGACAGGTGACGATTTCAGTAGTGAACACTTTGATGTTTATGAATGTTTAAACTCTCAAAAGCTGGATTTGAAGTTATCGATGACACCGGTTGTATACTTACAACGCTTGACTGATGCCGAATGTCTCTTCAACACAAGTCCTACAAATACTGTTGTAATTGAAACAAACCATGACAGCAGCAATTCAAGCTGTGAGATTTGAAACAAGATTACTATTCACATGGCCAACTGTATGTTGCATGCTTAAGAGTAAGCTCAGCGCACAGCTTGGTCATATTACAACCGCAGGGCCGAACTCACAATGTGGTATACAAAGAGATGCTTAACAAATAATTATTGGTATATTTTCCCTCAGTTTAAAAAGGTTTAATTTTCTTCTTAATAAAAATTTTAAGGCAGTACTTCGCCACTGCAAAGCGTGGGTATTTTGATAGTATATATACGAGGTGTGGCAGAAAAGTAATGAGACTGGCAACACTGCAAGCGATCTGGCAACGCTGCGCTGTCGTTCTTGATAGAGCACGTGTATCAGTACCCTCCCATAGCTCAGTGCGAGTTTCAACTCCTTCCGTTAACTACGTGATTTTTGTGACTACTATTAGCGAATTTGTGTTTTTGGTTGTGCGTCACGCAAAATGGAACAGCGGAATTTGGAGCAACGTTGTGCCATTAAATTTTGTGTTAAGCTTGGAGAATCGGCAAGTGTGACGTTTGAAAAGTTAAAACAGGCCTATGGGGAACATTCTTTATCCCGAGCTCCAGTTTTTCAGGGAGGCCTTCAACTTCGAAAACCAATGAAAACATCGAACGTGTCAACACTCTTGTGAGATCAGACCGTCGTTTAACATTAAGAATGTTGAGTGAACAATTAAATTTGAACAGATTTACCGTTCATCAAATTTTGACTGAACATTTGCACATGCGAAAGGTCTGTGCCAAAATGGTGCCGAAAAACCTCACAATTGAGCAGAAGGACAATCGAAAAAATGCATACCTGTGGTTCCCCAGCCCCCTTATTCACCTGACCTCAGTCCGTGTGACTTTTTCCTAAACTGAAAAATGTCCTCAAAGGACGACATTTCGGGATTTTAGAAAACATACAAAAGAATGTAACGGACATGCTGAAGACCATACCGGTTGAAGACTTCCAGTGCTATTACTACTTTGAAGGGGATAATATTGATGTTTGAAAAAAATAAAAACTCTAGTAAATAAAAAATCCGTCTCATTACTTTTCTGCCACACCTCGTGTATATGTATGTATATATATATATATATATATATATATATATATATATATATATATATATATATATATATATATATAAAATAACAAACTAAGCAATAACTAGATATTATTGTGGTACATTTAAAGTGCTACATGTCAATGGTAATTTCACAACCATACACACTGTGTATGTGGTTTTTCTCATAGCAAATTGTCATGCCACTGTCATGCAACTAGCGTTTTTCACTTTTACTATTAAAGAATACTAGCCAACTCGCGGCGTACCATACACTGCATAATTAGGCCGGTTTTTTAATGATTTTTTAGCACAGGGAGAAAATTAACATTTGAAAAATCGGTATTTTAAAAAATCAGCAAGATAAGTAACATTGTAACAATGCACGGAACGAACCAACACACAATCGTCCGTGCGGTGCTCAGACGCGGAGGGTGGAACAGGAGGAGGAGGACGTCCACTCCGCTCCCTCCGTCATGCTAGTCTGCTGATTTCTCGTCCAGTATGCACTGCCTGCTCATGTGCCCACCTCCAACTCGTCGTTTGAGTCGTTGTCGTCTTTGCACAGTCCAGATGCACCTGTGACTCACATAGACTTTTCATTGCTCGGTGCAGTTTTGGCTGCCTTTCTGTATATAATCAACCAAGACACCCAACCACGGTAGTAGCGAGGTGAGAGGGGGGTGTGTACAAAGTACAGGAGCATCTAAGAAGACGCATCTTTGTCGTGTATGCGAATTGCTGTATGTAGAGTGTAAAACAGTTTGCCATGGTGCATGCGGTCGTGCGTCGTAACCGAAAACTCATTTTTTAAAGACTGCTTACTTCATTGTGTATACGACTGTAGGTGAATGAAAAGATGTAACTCTGGAGAGGGCAACATACAATACAGCGTTTTACACGCTGCATACAGAGATTCACATCCGCGACAAATATGAATCTTCTTAGATGGTGCTGTTGCATCCACCCACGCTCTCGAAGCACACACACTGCCTGGTCATGTGCCCGCTCACAAGAGCAACTAACAGAGACCCACCCACCAACTATAAGACCATGGGATACCCCTTGCAAACTGCTCTACAGGCCACATACAGCGATTCACATCTGCAACAAACAAACTGTTTTACACACTTCATACAGCGATTCACATCCAAGACATGATTTTTCTTAGATGGTCCAGTCACGTCCACCCTTGCACTCGAAGCATACATACTACATGGTAATGTGCCTGGTCGCAAGAGCAACTGACAGAGACCCGGCCACCAAGTCTAAGACCATGGGAAACCCCTCTGAATCTGTTTTACGTGCTGCATGATGTGACAATTATGCGTCTTCTTAGATAGTCCTGCCGCGTCCACCCTCGTTCTCGAAGCAAACACACCGCCTGGTCATATGGTGCCTCTGTGCTGCAGCAACTTCTTCTGCGTTGGCGACGTCGGTTTCGTCTAGTGTGCAGATGCTGGCTCCATATTTTCTTACCTCAGCAGAGAGAAGTGCAGCGCAAATGGCTGGTTGTTGCTCCAGGAATCTATCGATCATGTCGAACGCACTATTCCATTGTGTAGCCACGTCCGTTGTCAACTTGTGCGGTGCCAGCTCCAGAAGTTTCTGTTTCTGTTTAAAGATATGATTTGCGTTGGCACTGCGATGAAAAAAAATCTGGTAATTCTCTGAATTTTCCCCAGCAGACGTGAAACAGACCGCAGCTTCAGAGCTCTCTGCGCTGCGAGGTTAATGGTTTGTGCGAAACATTTAACGTGTTGAAAGTTTCGCAGCTGTGCAGCAGCTAGCATGTTAGCAGCGTTATCGGTAACAATTGCCAGGTCAGTGGTTGTGAGCTGCCTTTCCTGTGCAACAGACTGAATGTTCTCCTTTATATGTGCGGCTGTGTGGCTTTCATTTATTGCTGTAGTTTGTAAAACTTGCGACTCAAGCTCCCAATTGTCTGTAATAGAGTGAGTGGTAAAGGTTACATATGACTGGACTGCCCTTGATGTCCATGCATCACATGTTAAGGCTACCCTTGTTGCTTTCTTCAACGCTTCCGCTACTTTTTTCTTTTTCTCTTCGTATAACAGAGGTATTGCTTTTTTAGCAAATAGCCGACGGCTTGGTATAGCGTTTCTAGTCTCAACTGTTTTCAGCATGTACCGAAAGCCTTCAATTTCAACAACGCTGTAGGGACGCAGATCTTTGGAAATAAAACAGGCTATGGATTGAGTTATTTTCTTTGCCCATTCAGAGTTGGTTGGAAGTTTGCAACATTGATGCAGAGTGCGTTGGTCTCCTGGAATGTTTCTTACTTTTGGCTGAATTTTGTTTGCATCTTCTGGATGATGACGTGCTATGTGAGTCCTGAGGTTCATAGTGTTTCCAAAATATTTGATTTTAGCTTTACAAAGCTTGCGTATGATATGAGTTTTATCAATCTCTTTCTTGCCATCGATGTTGTAGAATCCAAAATGTGCCCAAACGTCTGCCTTAAATGAGGACGGGGCAGGTTGAATATTCTTTTCCACTGTGTTTTCCATGGCTCGTCCATCGAATGCTTGCGCGTGCACGCACTCAGTTTCTTCTTACTCACACCAAGGATTACTATCTGAGCAGAAACTGGCATAGCGCTATCTATAGGACTGAAAAACTCCTATCCAGAAAAATAGTTAAACGCGCTCCATTATAAAATGGGAAATATGAATCGATTTTGTGTCCTGTATGAATCGATTTTGAATCGGTAGAGATAAAATTGCGATTCTTTTGCAAATCGATTTTTTTGCACACCCCTAATGAATTCTGACTTGGTGGCATTTTTTATTAAATGTAATTCAGTCTCTGTAGGATGTATTCATTTGCAGTATTGTATTAGTTTGCTGTTTATAAAATTAGTTTAAGTGTTGTGATCTGTTCTGTTTTATTTTAGATATTTGGGCTATAGGTTGCATATTTGCTGAGCTGTTAACTTCAGAACCAATATTTCACTGTCGACAGGAAGACATCAAGACTAGTAATCCCTATCACCATGACCAGTTAGACAGAATATTCAATGTCATGGGTTTTCCTGCAGGTAAGTTTGTCTGAATTATATATTAAACTAATAAGGCAAAACTTTTTATAAAAAAAAAACGTTTGTGTTCTGTATTCTGCATTAAGTGTTGCTAAACATAAAGAAGAATCTGATTTATTTATATAATACATTTTTGTATAAAATTTGTCTTGATGCTTCTTTTTTTGTTTTAAACATTAGTGTGTCAATAGTGTGTCCCAAAGAGTAAATGTTACAGGGAAATTTTTGTTTTGTTACATAACTTGATTACTTAGTGCATGAACAAGTATAACTAACAGGTGCTGATGACCAATGATATAATGAGGTGATTGAAACAGAAATGGGTGTGGAAGGAATCAAACTGAGGGAAGGACAACCAAACTAAAAGATGGGTATGTTGCAGATATGACATTCAAATCATTAATATATATACTAAGCAGCAAGACACAAGGTGTTCATCCTGCATCAGATAAGTCTCTCAAAGCAGACATTTTGTGTCAAACAAGATTTTCAAGCTCTTCTGAAGAAGCTCAAGGAAATAGGCAAGAATGAAGACCAGAAACATAATGTTCAGTCACAGAAACTAATTAAAGCATAGGAAAGATCCATTAAACTGGCATCCCTTCAAAATTGGTAGAAGTCCAGTGCTGCTGTCAGGAACCAAAGTTCCCTTGACCATTTGGAAGTCTTATTAGAAGTGGTCTGCATAGTAGAGTTCCTACCAGAAAACCATTCCTCGAAAATGTACGTAAAGCCAAGAGACTCAACTATGCAAAAAACCCCAGGACTGGGGTTATGGGTGATGGCAGCAAGTACTCTGTTCTGAAAATTTGAAATTATTGGCTCCAACAATGGCAGTGTTCAATAAAAGAGTTAGACAGAGCTACATGGATGAAGTAATTAGTGGATGAAGATGTCTGCAGTGAACTATGAAGCACAGCAGAGGTTCCCTGCAAGATTAAGGTTGCATTTCTACAGATAGGGTTGTTGACCAGGTAAATGGATTCCTTAATGCAAAACCAAGGTCATAAAGAACTACAGGAAAAAGAACATTGACTTTTGCAACAGGTTGTATGTCCTCCATAGTGCCCTGATCTCAGCCTCATTGTGCTTGTCTGTGATTTATCGGAAAGGCAGAAGCAAAAAAACAAACCAAAGCATGCAGAAAAACTGTGGTATGTTCTTGGAGCGAAACTACCAGCCAGTTTTGTTTTTTTTTTCATAAAACTGAATGGCAGTGAAAAGAAAATTGATAAAGTTTTAAAGTAAGCAGTGGTTGCACAAAGTGTTGAGTTGATTTAGTTTTTACTGTTTACTGCTCTTTATAGTAATTTTTTGATATTTAGAAAATTTTCATTATTTTTGAAAGCATCTTTATTTTAATGATTTTTGTTTTTAAAAAATTTTATAATAACATATGCACAGCATTGGATATGGGAGTTTGTTTTAAGTATATTGTAATAAAAAGTCAGAGAGCATAAAGATTTGGAGCACCTGAAGGCTGACCCCATATAATTGATGAAAAAAAAATATTGCAAGCAACTAACGTTAGTTGGTGGAAACGTCTTTACAGGCAGGTTGAAAGAAAAGGTGAGTCCGGCTATTGGAAACTGGAAGTGATGTCATGACTCCTCTTGCTTTTGATCATCAGATCTGCAGGTGAACAAAGAGGAGAGACATCAGGCAACAGTGCTGACCATTGGTGAGGGATGGAATTACAGTTAAATGACTCCTTAGGTTGTTTCCCAGTCACACTTGTGTGACACAGCCTTCCCCTCAGCCCAGACCTGTTAGGCTAGGCAGCTTGAACCGAGAAGTCATATACTCAAAGTTTGCATCGGAGTTGGCATGGAGAGAGCCACAACAATGTTAAACCTTGAATTTATATGGCTGGAGGTCCAAAAACAAATCTTGTGATGCTAGGATTCGACTCCTTATATAAGGCCATCATCCACTGGAGAGGGCCATGGTCTGTGACAAGTGTGAACTCGCATCCAAGGAGGTAGCCTGTTTAGACTGTTGAATGACCCATTTAATCTCCAAGGCTTCTCATTCCACAGCCACATACCTGTCCTCCAAGACCAGTTGTTACTGGGTCTTATACATTACAGGGTGCTCATCACCATTGATACTTTGGCTCAACATTGCTCTATAAGACCTGTGTCTGAAGCGTCAGTCTGGAGGATGCAAGGAACTGAAAAATCAGGAGTTATTAAAACAGGTGCTCAAATGGGGCCTGTTTTAGCTCACGGAAACATTTGATTTGGGTTTGTAATACCCGGTGTAAATTTTGCCTACTTGTAAAAGTTAGAGCTTGTTTTTTTATTATTCAGTTTTATTCTGTCAGTGACGTTCACGTGGTACAACAAACTTGCCTTTCCCTCTCCTTGAGTTGATGGCATTTATCTCCATTCTTTTCACAAGAGCAGCGATGACCACAGTTGATGCTGTGATTAATCCCTGCTCAGAACTATTTGTTGTACCGGCAATCAAACATTTGATGTCCCGTGACCACTATCAGACCACCATGTGGCATTTGCGCTTTGACAACAAAGACACCCATGCAGAATATGTGAAAAATGACTAATTTGCATGTGCAAGTGCTACTCCTTATTTATAAAAAGATCCCAGTCATCCAACAGGAGAAAGACTTTCCAAGACTGTGGTTATAAAACTGTTGCTGCACTAAGGCAGCACCATAACAACAGACAACTTCCTCACGTCGCCTTTGCTGGCTAATAAACTGCTGTAATGCAGCACAACTCTGCTTGACACCGTAAATAAAGTGGAACTTCCACCTGCAGCTCAAGTCACTTCAGTACACGTGCAATTCTCCACACTAGTGTTTAGATCTGGCAGTGCTGACAGCGTATTCGCCCGAAAAGAAGTCTGTCTGCATTCCCAGTACCATGCCCCATAATGCGGAGGTGGGCAAGAACAAAAAATAAACATACTGTTTTCAAATGATTGCATTTTCATTCTTGGATGTGTTTGTGCATGCAAGAGAGATGCAGAGACAGATTTGATATCATTCAGGCGGTTACTGGAATATAAAATAAACACTTTCGCAAAGGCATAATGAAACAAGTGTGCTTTTATTCAAGAATAAAAAAAAAAAAAATTGACAACAAGATACCAGGAAGACATGATTCACCAGCGTTTGTGCACCTGCTTATACCCTTTCAGCTATATCTTTTACAAGTAGCGAAACTTTACACCGGCTGTTAGACACAACGCAAATGTATGTTTTAATTATATAATAGCAATAATAACAGAAACTAACAACTCAAAATGGAAAATACAGGGAAGACCTGGGATCAAACCCGCAACCTCTTGATTTAGAGGCCGCTGTTCTTACCTCTATACCAGCCATGCAATTCGTACTTAGGCTTTGGTTTTACATATTGGCAGCAACATGTAAATTGAATAATTTCTTTTCCTTCGGCTATATTTTTGAATAAAGGCACACTTGTTTTGTCATGCCTTTTGTGAACATGTTTATTTGATACACACACATTATACACTTCACGTCTGCATTTTGTCGTTATTATAACATGAAATAAAAATTCTGTTTTAGTTATGTGTTCACCATTTCTTGCCTCGCATTTCCTGTCATCCTACATTTATCCAGATCGTTGTAGACATGGAACACACATGAAATGTATGTATTTCAAATAACGATATTCACCCTATAGAACTCCAGCTGCATCGGTGGGAAATGGGATAGCATACTACTTGCTTCTTTTGCTGATTGACACATTTGCAAAACATAAGACACTGATGAGGAGTTGCAAAGGAGTTTACAGTGGCCTGGGGTTGCAACTTTTCTCGTAGGCTTCAAGGATTCTAGTGTTAAAACTGGGAACAACAACAAAGTAGCCTTCAAATCAGAGAAGGACTGTTCACAATCATTGGACCAGACAGTGCATAGGTTTTTCCGGCTCTTCGTAAGATTAGTTAGAGGAGCAGCTCTATTTGCACAATCTGGGATGAATCAACTGTAATTAAAAGCAAGTCCCAGGAAGGCACAAACCTTCTTTTGTTTTTCCGGATGGGGATATGCAAGCACCTCACCTACCTACTTCAACTCAGGTCTCATCAAACCCTTCCCCATGGAACATTCCAAATAATGCGATTCAGACATTCACAATTTACATTTCTTAGGGTTAGCTGTCAGCCCGGCCTGCCTCAAGCTGTCAAGCATGGCCTGAAGGAGTTCCACATTTGACTGCCAATCATTACTGAAAATGACGACATCATCCAGATATGCCCCAGAATATTTGGAATGGGGATGTAAAATCTGATCCATCATATGCTGGAAAATTACAGGCGTTCCATGCAGTAAAAATGGGAGCCTATTAAAATTGAATAACTCATCAGGGGAGGTGAATGCTATCTTTTCGCAATTGGAATCCTCAAGAGGCATCTGCCAGTACCCCTTTATAAGATTCTGCATAGAAATATACGATGCCTGACCCAGTTTCTCCAGTAATTCATCAACATTCGTGGCATTGGATAAGCATCAAGTTTGGAAAACTTATTTCAGCGTCTTAAAATCAATACAGGACCAAATCGAACTGTCTAATTTTGGGACTAATACGATAAGGCTGTGCCAATTGCTTTTACTCTTCACGAGTTACGCCTAATTCAAGCATTTCTTTGACCTCATTGTGCACCACATTCTTCCTCGCCTTCAGGATCTGGTATGGGGGCATTTTCACTTTAACACCAGGCTCCATTGCGATTTTATGTTTTGCAAGTTTAGTGAGGCCATGCAGCAAGGAAAAGACATCAGTTTCTCTTCCAATCAAAGATAGCAACTCCGTTTTCTGAGTGTCAATCAGATCTGGGAGACTGCAGCCACGGATGTTAACACTTCCTGCGGTTCATGCCATTCTTTTAAGAGATTAACATGTAAAATTTGCACAGGCCCGGTATACTAACTAATTTACAGGACCCATATGTGTGTTTCGTGTGCTTAAAATTTCCCCCTGGGAACAAACTATCTATATAAAATACATACATACATACAATTTATGTGGTTGGATGCAGAAAATTCACAAAAAGTGCAAGGTTAATGGTTTTAGCATACTTGAATGCACCTTGGTGTAGTGGGTACCATTTGTATTCCTGCTGGAATTATCACTTTTGATATTGTCTTGGATGTGTCACTAACAGGCTAACAACTAAAATCATAAAAACAGCCTTTCAGCTCCAGTTGTTGGGTAGTCTTATCATTTATTTTCTTTAACAAGGTTGTCTTTGATTGGGTTGCAGCTAGGTTTTAAACAGTGTTTAATGCTTCTGCCTGATGAAAGTGGACAGTTATTTTGGATTTTGGGCTCCTTCATTATTTGTAAGGTAACAGCACTTTGTGCCAAACAGTTTCAAGCTATGTATCATTATGAAACTTCACACATATTTTCCAACTGAAAATATTCAGCTGCTCAAGCTGAAACACTTTAGCACATTTTTAAGATATTTTTTGTCACCATTTTGACTAGGATTTGTTTTGTATATAGAATTATCATTTTTTAAACTGGAAATTTATTTTTTTTCCTTTCTTTTAAAACTTTTTTTCTCTTCAGTTTACTGACTTTTTGTTACATTCATGATCAACTTTAGTAAACCTGTACAGTTCCACTGAGTTACTCATTGATTTGTGTACTTCTTAGATAAAGATTGGGAAGACATAAAGAAGATGCCTGAACATTCTACACTGATGAAAGACTTTCGAAGAAATACGTATGTAAAACTATTTAAATATTAAAACTTAATTTTTCATTTCTATTTTTTATTAAATTATATAAATATTGAATTCATTTGTTTTTAGCTTCTGTAATCAGTGTTACAATTTTTTATTTTTAAGGAAAACATTAAGTAACAGATACATCTTATTACCAGATTTCCATGCTTTAGTAAATGCTTATGATGACGTATTTCTGTAGTCATATTATTATTCCTACCTTTATACCCTCACAGATTGTCAGTATAGACTGTTCAAATCTCACTATGGTATAATCAGTTTTAGAAATTAAGCCCCCTAAGTACTGCAGATAGAAATATAGAGTATGACTCCTGTAACAGCTAGATGAATAGAAGGAGACATATGAAGAATTATGGGTACAATTAAAATGTAAAGATATTTATTAAGAAAATGCAGCAAGAAGAAAAAACACAACAAATATACATTGCTGGGTATGTAGCTTTAAAATATAGCATTGGCCATAAATGGTAATGGCATGAAATACTGTTGATGCAGTAGGTAACATTTCATCCCTATAGTATTTAGAATTCCAGGTGATTGTCAGCCAGAGGGCTTGCCCTGAAGCATTTGGTCCCAAAGTTCATATAGATTTCTTTATTCTGAAGATACATTGTTGGGTTAATTGAAGATGGAAAAATGATCATACGTCTGTTTGTTCTATGGCAAACAGGCATTCTTTCCATGGTTGATTTCTGCTCTGCTGCTTGTTATGCTGGGTGAAACCCCGAACCTGAATGACTTTGTAATGTTTACAGTAGGTTCAGAGAATGATTAAACGAAATACTCTTCAGCAGATGGATCTATTTCTGTGCCTCATGTTTTGTTAGAAGTCTATCAGAATGTAAAGTTACCACAGCATTGTTGTTATTACCCAAACATATATTTCCTGTGTGAGATGAATAAATGGCAGTGCATCCGTGAATCATGGTGTAAATCTTTGACTGTTGTATCCCCATTAATTACGAACCAAGGAATGCTTCATTATTTGTATGAACTTTATTTTTAAGAATACATCCTTAATATGACAATTTAGTGTGCTGTGTACTTTTATTTTTATGTTAAATATCATAGCTTTTAATTTAATCTATTTTCAGAAATTTCCATATAAACCTGCTGTGGAAGAATTAAATTACTATTGATCATAAAGTTCTTTTTTGTTTAAATTGTTAATACCGAGGTGAAGCATTTCATCCTGCAATTCCATGTTTAGGTAGATCCTAAATTTCGCATGTTCTGAGAGTGATTCTGTGAAATGCAATTAATTCTGTATAATAAGAGAAAATATTTTATGTAAGTCTGAAACTTGTCTTTTTCAGTTTATATTTACTGTATCTCAAGTATTTAAAAGAATGAAAACTATTGTACTACTTTATTTGTGTTCCTAATTTCTAAAAATCTTGCTTTTAAAATAAAGTATTCTTTATAATGTGATGGAAAAAATGTGATACTTGCAATATCTTCCCTGGCTTGTTGAGGCATTTAACAATAATTAAGGACCTTAAAGTTAAGCCATTCTTACTTCAGCTGGAAACATTCAGGTGATTTTGAGGATCCTTTACAGTGTCTCCCTAGAAATTTTTTCCAGCCAGGTGGCAAGAAAAAGTAGCCGGGCGGGATGGGTAAATTTGGTGGTGGAGAAAATTAAATGTGCACTACTTTTATTAGTTAATTATTATTAATTATTTTCCAAAGCTCAATATGACTTCCTTTTTTAAGGTTTGACACTTGTGCAAGAATATTTTTATTAAATTTAAGAAGTATCCAATTCAGGATCCTGCAACCCTAACAAAAATTTTAAACAATTGTTATGACATAAACCAAGAGGCACAAGTATTGTCGCTGTCGGGAAGAAAAGTGAAAACACTGAAAAAAAAGTATAGGAAACCTAATGAAGAAAAATTTAAAAAATATTCTTCAAAGACAACTTGCATATGCAGAAGGTGTCTTCAGTTAAATATTTATTCTTCTTTTCTTCCTAGAGGCCCAGTTGTCTGCAGCTTTCCAATAATCAAAGTCCCCAGGATCTGGGCCCTCCAATGAGATCACTCATCGTACACTGTCGTAGTGACTGTACTGCAAAGTCATCAGACAGCCATCTAGTGTCACTGGCCATGTTCAGCTCAATCTGGGGAATGTTCAGAATATTTTGAATTTCCGTTAAACCAGCCATCCTATCTGAAGAATTTTGGAAGAAATACAGAATAGCTGCCTTAAGATGTTCAGTTTTGTTAAATAAGGTACAGCAGCTGCTGCTTGGGCACTTGCAATGGCCAGTCGGCGGTTTACACAGTTGCTTTTGTCCAAGAGTCCAGATGTTTTATCTCTAAGCAGTTTTGCCACACCTTTCTCTTTCCCAATCATAACAGCCATTCCATCTGACTCTAGTCCAACCTGATTAGCAGTTTTCAAGCCTAGAGTAGCTATAGTCTCACTCAGTGTGTTGGTTATAGTCTTCGCTTTGCCATCCATCATATTGTAGGTTGATACAAAACTAATTCTGACCTCTTTAGTGACCTGGAAAACATATTTAATGTAAATAATTCATTGTTTTACATCTGAGATATCTGTTGTATCATCACACAGAATACTGAAAACATTTTCTGTGAGTATATTTTTCAATATATTAGATTTTATTTCTGATGCTAAGACATCCAGCAGCTTTTGCATTATTCTTTCAGCGATGTAATGTGCATTTTTACCAATATTGAGATGTTGTAAAAAGGATTAACCTACTTCTTTACAGTGTTCCAACAGCTTTTCAAACAACGTTGTATGTGGCAACTAATTTTTTGCCAAGCAATGCATGGATCTTAAAACTCCCACAAAGGCATCTCTCTGTAAGTTATTTAACAAAGATACAGGTCTTTCAGTTTGACCGATTCCAGTTTGCTCTAGTACACGCTTTCCTAAAAGGTCAGCAGAAGACTCAATGTGCGTTTTTACTTTTTTCATGGTCCAGCAAGCTTTCTTTTCGAATTCTTGTGTATGGCACGTTTACCCAAAGTAACCAATACTTGGGGGGTGTTTTAAGTATTTCATGCACAATGAGCACCACATAACGTTTTCTTTGACCTTTAGCCAATCAGAATCTTTAAACCATTGTTTGTTTATGCCGGATAAGCGGTGCTTAGATTTATCAATTGGCAGAGTGTGTGCTGGAGAGGTTTCCCCTGTAGCATCAGCTTCTGCAATGTCTTTGTCTGAAATTGCCACATGAGGAGTTGATGCCACACCTTCATTAGTTTGTGACATCTCTTTTCTGAAATAACTGAGCAGTGTTGTTTTCTGAACACTTCTTTTGCTCATGTTGGTAAAACGTTTGAAAAAAATTTAAAGTACCTATGAATAAGACTTTTGAGTGGAAAAGGGAGAGCCTGTTGGATATTCAATTCACACTTGCTCTACGGCAGGTACGCATTCTCAACATTTCCACTTTATTCTCGACATTTCTACTTTATTCTTGCCGTTTAATTCGAGATTAAGTTTGACATGTTGACTTTATTCTCGTAGTTTGTCATTAAAGTAGAACATCGTAAACTAAACTTCATCTTAAAATGAATGTTTAATTTACTAGATTTTCTCAAACCCCGTCATAAGTTATGTAGCAACATGTCGACTTTATTCTCGTCATAAGCATCAAGATTAATGTGGAAATGTCGAGAATAAAGTCAACATCTCGATTTTATTCTCGACATGTAGTTTTTTTTTCTTCACCGTGACCCTAATGCTCTTCCGTACAGAACCCTCAGCAATTCAGGGACAAAACTTTTGCTCAGGACGCAGTGTGTGCTGCAAGGGTTTCTGCACACTTTTTGCATGTGAACTGCCGCTTCGCTCCCGCTATTAGCATGTACAGCACCCTCTCGCCTGCCCACCTCTCCATACTCCTTGCTGCTATATTAAGCTGCAACACCCCCGCTATTACCATGCACAGCCTGCTCTCGAAACCCCACATCCCCATACTGTTTGCTTGTGAACTCTGCGCTGCCTCGTTCCTGCTATTAGCTTTAGCCATATTTGCCCACCCACCCGCTCATCCCTTGCCATCTGCAGATCATTAGATCTGCCTGTGCCTGCAGATCTGTGGCTGTCATCTCACAGTGTCATGTGAGATGACAGCCGGGTGCTCAACTAAAGACGCTAGAGGGAACACTGCTTTAGCTCAGTTAAGCATATTTGTACAAAATAATTAAATTCAGTACAAAAAGTGTAATATCTAATATTTTATAATATTTTCCATGGTAAACCTGCAAAATAGTTGTGGTAGTTACTTTGAACATAATTAATATTCAGTGTGAAAAGACATTTGGTTTAAAAACACTGCACAACAAAGTTTTTGCTTCTTGAACACTGTTGGGTGTTTTGTTATAGTTTTCTGGGTGCTGATCACGAATATCACATCAAAATTTACCCATCATGTACCGTTTCGTTTTTGTCATGATTTTTTTCTTCTATTTGTATCAAAACATTTTCACTCCCGTAAGTGACTTATCAACAACGGTTTGTGCGGCCTGGGCATGTCCAGGCATGGAATCAGGCCAGGTTGGAAGCTGTTCTGTGCAAGTTGACATCCTGGGCATGCCTGGGCAGGTCTTAACGAGCTTGACGCTGTCTCAGCTTGCTATAATGATGGCTTGCATACACCGATCCTGCTCATTTGGTTCATATAGATAGTGTGTATGTACAGGGTGGTCCAGATCTAATTATGCAGATCCAGATCATCTGGATGACTTTGATTTATGTGGGGACGATTCCAGTTCGGCGCGAAGGTAGTTCTTCATGTTGTCAGTTCGCACACTTCTCGATGGCCTGGGATTTTTCAGGTGAATTTTTATGTAATAAACTTAAGTTACAGCTTAATGAAAATTGCATAATTACATCTGGACAACCCTATATAGTATCAGTGTAGTATCTGTAGCAATATAACAGTAAGTAAGCTTGATGCTATAGACGTTTTGGTGTCGGGAGATGTGTCTCGTCAATGTCGTAACAGCCACAACACATTCTACTATATCTGTGGCGAATATACACTTGCGTGCACCTTAGAGACGTTGGATGGACTGCTCTTGTAAAGAAAGCTTATCTATATTTCGGCTGCAGAATTGGTGATCAAGACAAGGAATGGGTGCCTCACATTTGCTGTGCGACATGTGCTGTCAGTCTGAGAGCCTATCTCTAAAGCACTCGAAAAATGATACTGTTTGCTGTTCCGATGATATAGCGAGAACAGAAAGACCATGTGATGGACTGTCACTTCTGTTTGAATGTGGTGGACTGTCTGGTTTCTCTGCCAAAAACAGTAAGTCAATTGAATATCCTAATCTGCCTTCAGCAGTGAGACCCATGCCACATGATGACAGTCTTTCAGTTCCGAAACCACCAGAGGATTGGACCTTAGATGTACCAGATGAAGAAACTGCAATGCAGGGTACTGACAGTGACATTGACCCGGATTTTGAACTGTGCTCTATAGGCGATCCCCATCTGATAACACAGTCCGAATTGAACAATTTAGTCAGAGATTTGGGTCTGTCAAAAGCAAAAGCTGAGCTGCTGGGTTAGAGACTGCAGAAATGGTGTTTGCTGTCACCAGGTACAAATATTTCTGTGTTTCAAGGCCGACATCATGATATAACCATATTTTTTGCACCAGTCGACAGTCTCTGTTTCTGTTGTGACATTGAAGGATTGTTCTCGGCCTTGGGTTGTGATCACAACCCGGAAGACTGGCGTCTTTTCATTGGTTCGTCAATGTTAAGCCTGAAAGCTGTTCTGCTACACAATGGCAATGTTTATCCATCAGTACCTGTTGACTATACAGCACATATGAAAGAAAAGTATGAGAATATGGAACTGTTGCTGAAGCACATCCAGTATAACAGGTACAACTAGAATATCTGTGGAGATCTTAGTCGTTGCTCTATTACTAGGACTGCAGATCGGCTATACAAAGTACTTTTGTTTCATCTGTGAATGGGACAGACGTGCCATAGAGTCACACTATTCTCGAAAGAACTGGCCACTCTATAAAAAGTTAGTTCCAGGACAGAAAAATGTGCCACATGAATCGCTTGTTGACCCAGCAACGATATTTTTGCCTCCTCTTTACATGAAACTGGGACTCATGAAGAATTTCGTGGAAGCACTGAACAAGGAAGGTGAAGGTTTTTGTTATTTAACACTGGAATTACCAGAGCCTACGAGAAAGCTCGTAAATCCGGCCCACCTTAAATCCGTTCGCACCTCTCCATCAGTGTCTTTTGTCCTGTAAATGTGCTGATTAAGACAAGCAGCCTGCTATTCCATCCCCCCACCGTCGCAGAACGTTCACAAAGTTCTCCCAGCTCATGCCTTGTTTGATTATCTGGGAGTAAAGTGCTGGAGTTTTAGAATGGAAATATTACATCGTTATTTGGAACACCTGCATTTCATGTGTGTTCCGTTTCTACAGTAATCTGTGTAAACACATTGGTAAAACAGAAACTTTTTCATATTTTAGTAATAAATGTTACAAAATGTAGACATAAACTATAGAATGTGTGAAGCCTGAAGTCTAAAGATCAAATAAACGTTTTCACAAAAGGTTCAAGGACGATACAACAGCTTCCGTGGCGTAGCGGTAAGATTTGCAGACTTGTTATCAAGAGTCCCCGGTTTAATCCCGACTGTCTCCTATATTTGCCGTTTTCAGTAGTGAGCTGCTCTTAATGCTAGTATTATACAGTACACACATACGTTTGGTTTGTGTCTGTAACAGACCGTGAATGAATGAAAGAATCTTTCTCTGTTTTAGTGCCTGTGTACTTATATGCTCACTGTTGTAGTTCAGTATAACTTTTTGTTTTTCTGCATTGTAACAATTTTGACAATATGCAAAACTCTTATTTTTAATCTTCTAATAATTTTCTCCTGATAATTTTTTTAACAAATAATAAAACCTAGGATCCATTTACTTTTCTAAACTCATTCTTATTTGTTTATTTTTCTGTTACATGCACCAGTTCATCTGAATAGTACACATCACATACAATATGATTCTTTAATAAAAAAAATAAACAAGGAATTTGTAGTAAAATATAACTTTAAAAAGTACAACTGGAGTTTACAAACTTTCAAGCAGCACTAACTGTGCAGTACTACACTAAGTATAAATTGACTTCAATAAAGAGTGATGTTAAACTGACTCATTCAAGGCCAGTTTGTACTTTGGTTTCCATATTTTTTTTCTTACCAAATTAAACAAATTTTAGTTGCCTTGCCCATAGCCAAAAAACCCATATACTGTACAAATACTATTTTAAAAAATTTAAGTTTAATTTTGTCATTTCAGATTGCACAACTGAAAACTATTCACTAGAACAGAATGTCGTAAAATCTGGCAAAACCTCAAAAGGACATTTATGTAACTGAAATAAAAAAAAAAGCTTTAATTCTTTAATTTGTATTATACATTTATATGCTCACAAACACATTTAAAAGTACAATTAGTTACATGCACACCAGATGTAGTATATGATAAAGTTATGTATGAAACAAAAATGTTAAACTTCGGAAAAGAATTATTTCCATGATATTTGTAAATGACATTACTGCATTTTTCTCTGTTTTAAAGAGAGTTGTGTAAGGAATAAATATAGGCACTATTACACATGGATTGCATGAATGGTTTATAATGAAAACCTAAATTAATGCGGAAGAAGAACAGTAAAATGAGAAATTCCAATATGTAATTCATAAAACTTAGCAATGTATATGAACTTGTTGAAAACCAGCACTAGACAAATGTGCTGTAATATTTTGTAGGAATGTAGAGCAAAGACAAAGACATTTTCCAAGTTTTTCAAAAAGTTTTGTTTCCAAAATGTAATTTTTTAAAAACATGAATATTTTTACGCATTTTAGATTGTAAAAAGTTCAAGTAAGTTTAACTTGGGTTTATTTAGTAACCGTGATGGGAGAAAAAAAAAACAGAAAAAAAAAACAATCCGCAGATATTACAAACTGGACTGCCAATCAATATGAAAACTTTGCTTTTGATTTTCTCTTGCCAAGGCTAGAATAGCATTTATTATTATTTTAACAAAAATATTGCAGATTTTCAGAGTTTAAAAAAACATGTCGAAGAGAAAATTTACCTTTAAAACCTCTGAACATGTGAAGTGGAAACTGACCTTTAAAATCTCTGAACTGTTCCAGACATGTCTTTTAATTTCTTGACTCTGCAGTTCCATGTGTGGCAAATAATATACTGCTGCTCACATACTGTACATAGTTATGGATTATGAAAGAACGAAGTTTTGGTCTATTCTGGTTAAACTGTATGATGTTTAGCAACAGTTTAAAAATTCTCTGCCATTATTTTAGCAATAAAGAAATATCAAAATTACTCCAAGCTCAATTTTTAAATTCTTCTTTGGTGTTCTTATTTAAATAAGAACATTGCTAGTGACATGGTGATGCATAGGGTAGCACTACTGTATTCTGCTGCCATTTATTGGCCATGAGGAGTTTATGTGATCTCTCCATGTATGTGTGGGGTTGAAAATTGGCCTTGTACGAGTGTGAATGTTGGTTTATGAAGGAGTGCCCTCTGCAATTTTCAGAATAACAAATACTTTTTTGTGGGCCGGTCAAGCTTTAATAGAACATCATGCTAAATGAATCTAATTTTAATGAAATGTAAATCTCAGTATAAAGACAATTTCTTCAACCCATAATGGCCACTTTTATTTAAATTATTTATAAGTGCAGGTTTGTCTTTCTAGTCTTGTGACAGTTTAAAAATAATACTCTTTCATTATGTATATGCACTAAATATTGTCAAAGTCAAGTTCATGGTCTTGAATTCTTAATTTACAGTAACTGGACAAAACAACTATCCTCAAAATCAGTATTTTCTAATCAAACTGTTATATTAAGGATAAAGAAAATGTATGAATGAAACACAAATGTGGTGAAGTACATTCATTTAGTTTGATATGAAAATGTTGCTATTTTGTCTGTGCACACATGTATACATCTGCGTATATTTATTTCTCTCCTAGTTTTATTTGCCTGCATAGCTGTTTGAGGTAAACGTGCAAGTAATAAATAATAACAAGGGTACTGCTCAGTTACCCCAGTTGATACACCACTTTCATTACAGTACTGTATGTCAGGGGCTGCTTATAGTAAACAACGCTCAATTCTTACCACGGCCAAAGATTTATGGACTTCTTCCAGTAAGTGTCCACCTAGGAGAGTCTCCCTCATTTTTGTGTGTACGTTTTTCCTTTTGGAGATGCACAATATTTTAAATTAGACATGTTCTACAGCAGGAGAACATGCGTTTTTCTGTTCCACTGCGTGTTGGTAGATGAATATGTAAATAAGGTATCCCTATCATGCGTAATTTATACAAATGTATCACCTGCCATGTCGGCATCTTGGATATTTTAAAACATGAAAAGAATTATAAGAATAAGAAAATTCAGGTATCTCTGACTTTGGTTATCTGAATGACCTGTTTCTCCTGCAATGGATTCTGTAGTATGTACTATGTGTCAAATGCTCTGGGGTCCTGAAGTGCAGTATAATTGTAATTATCTTATTCTTTCTGTCACATTTGATGCAGTAGCACTAAACAGAACAACTAAAGTGAAGGCATGAATATCAAAGAGTTCATTAAGGCTAAGCAACAGATATTTTTTAATATTAACAATGTATTCAGTATCTCTAATAAGTTTTATTAAAGTAAGTAAATATTCTAATATATTTGAGTATAGATTAAAAGTTCTAAGTGCTAGTACAGGCATATCACTAGTTATTGTGCCTTTGTATGCTTCATTATCATATTTTTTGTTTGTGTTGCATCTGCAAAGCATTCAGCACTTATGGCTCCTGCACTGGCGCTCCATCAAAAGAATGGGATTTTCTGTGTGTGAAAAGTGAAATAATCAAAGAGAAAAGGGGGACCAAGACAGTTGTTAAGAAAGAACTTTGACTTGAAAAATATTAAACTTATCCGTTAATAATAGGGGGCATATGGTCAACAATATTCCTTACAGCAGCATTTTAAATTATCTGTGAGCTAGAAGTAGATGGAGTTTAACATCTTGGAGATAAGGCAATCCATTAAAGATGGATGTAAGCCTGACACAAAAACAATAGACAAATCGATTATTCTTCAAATTTTGTGATTGATCCTACTCAGAAAATGTTGAAATGTTATGTGAAATCTCACTTAGGAAAGTATAAATGCCTTCATAACATCCACCTTACGCAAAACCAATTTATCTGATGGCATGCTCAGAGCAGTATATCAAAAATTTATCTTATATACAAGTCAATGTATTGCCATAGAATCTGAAGTTCATCTTTTCATATTTTTAAATTTAGATTGCATTAAACATACTTGCTCTTTTGCTTTAACACTGCACAAATTAGTATATGGATTTACATTTTAATTAATAGAAAACTTATTATATTTAGGGTATACACACACACAGAGTCATTTTCAGTTTGATATTTTTGTCTTATTAAGTACCACTTGCTTTTTAACATAAAAGAAAAAGGCCATCGTGGATTAGTTTACACTGTGCACCCTTTGTTTGCCTGGTTTATTTTTATGACTATGAGTAGGATTATAAGATTTTCTTTTTTAAAAAGTTGTTTAGTAGGAAAATACAGTATGTAATTTCAATGGTACTATATTCACTACTAAACAGTGTTCTCTTAGTTAATTTAGTGTGGATTTTTTAAGAATTTGTACACCATTTTTACTTTTTTTTTTTTTACCAATGTTACAGTGATCCCTCACTATATCGCGCTTCGACTTTCGTGGCTTCACTCCATCGTGGATTTTATATGTAACCATATCTAAATATATATCACGGATTTTTCGCTGGTTCGTGGATTTCTGCAGACAATGGGTCTTTTAATTTATGGTACATGCTTCCTCATTTGGTTTGCAAAGTTGATTTCTTACAAGGGACTCTATTGGTCGATGGCTGAAAACCTACCTAATCAGAGCACGCATTATGTGTTAAATAAAACTACTCAATGATATATGATATGCTTCCCACACGGTGCTTCGCATACTTAAAAACCCAACAGCACGTATTGATTTTTGTTTGTTTGTTTTCTCTCTCTCTCTCTCTCTCTCTCTCTCTCTGACATTCTCTGCTCCTGGCAGAGGAGCTGTTCACACACTGGCCTAGAGGATTCCTCTGAAAAATGCTGAAAGACTACCTCCACATTGCTCCCTTCCTTGCGGCTTGCTGTTCGGCATACTTAAAAGCCGAACAGCACCTATTGATTTTTGATTGTTTGCTTTTCTTTCTCTCACTGACATTCTCTGCTCCTGACGCGCTCTGTTTTGATGAGGAAGATATGTTTGCATTCTTTTAATTGTGAGACGGAACTGTCATCTCTGTCTTGGTATGGGGCACAGTTTAAACTTTTGAAACAGTGACAAATGTTTTTTTGCAGTGTTTTAAAGTCCCTGTCTCTACAACTTCTTGTGTTTCTGTGCAAATCTGTGACCCAAGCGTGACAGTATAAAAAAAAAAATATAAACGTATGGTTTTTACTTCACGGATTTTCACCTTTTGCGGGGGGTTGTGGAATGCAACCCACGCGATCGAGGAGGGATCACTGTACATTTTTACTAATTTTGGCAACCAGGACTAATCTAAGACTTCATCAAAATAGATCAGCATATTGTAAAACACAAAGTCTCAGTGGACATTCTAAAATGTAATTTAAAATTAATTTGCCAAATTTTAAATATTCGCTTTTAACAATATTTCAGTTTCTTGTAAAAAAGATAAAAATACCACTACCAACCTATGGTATGCTTGTCCTTGTATTATGAAACACACTAATCAGTTCAATACTTTTCTCTGTGAAATGTGCATCTTTTCTTTTTAGTTTTCTGTTTAGTATCCCTGGGAAATTTGTATAGTGATTCTAAAATTTTTTTAATAAATTAAGCTTTACATGAAATCACTTCAGCAAAAAAAGTCTGTTTAACAAATCTATACTAATAAAAGGCAAAGCCCTCACTCACTCACTCACTCACTGACTCATCACTAATTCTCCAACTTCCCGTGTGGGTGGAAGGCTGAAATTTGGCAGGTTCATTCCTTACAGCTTCCTTACAAAAGTTGGGCAGGTTTTATATCGAAATTCTACGCGTAATGGTCATAACTGGAAGCAGTTTTTCTCCATTTACTGTAATGGAGATGAGCTTCAACGCCGTGAGGACGGAGTTTCGTGTGACATCATCACGCCTCCCACGTAATCACGCAGTACATAGAAAACCAGGAAGACCTCAAAAAAGCGCTTAAGAAAACATGCATTATATAATTGAGAAGGCAGCGAAACAATAAGAAGCGAGCGAGTGACATATACAACCATATACATGAGTTCTGCTACTTCGGAAACAAAGCACGATGTAAACCTACACTTTAAATTAAGTTCATAGACAGGCTGCGCTGGCGTTTGTAATTTAGTGCCTGCCCATATAAGGCCGTCCGTCAGCGGCAATCCAATAGCAAACTCCACTAAATATTCACGGGTTAAGGACTGTGCTTATGCAGAGGAAGATGAGATGGTCAGGGTGGTGTTTGGTACAAACTCAGCGAAACTGCGAGAGAAAGTTTTAAGTGCCAGGACTAAGGTAACATTAAATACAGCCATGGACATAGCAGGAGATGGCACCAGCACAGCTGGGAACCTTCGATGCGAGTGGCTCACGTGAACTGACGCAGTGCACAGATAAAAGGCAACAGTTCCAAAGAGCACTGAACAAAACCGAATTACACAATTGAAAAGGCAGCAAAAAATATGAAGCGTCTCATACATACAAGCATATTCATAAATCCAACTACTGCGGAAACAAAGCACACGTTGGAAAAAGTCAATGTCCGCTAAAGGAAGACAGTGTAAAAAACCCGTGCATGCAGTGTGTCAGGTCTCAGATAAAGAAGAAGACGAGCTGTTTATTGATGCAGTAAGAAACGAATCGATGAATGAAACCTGTCATTTTACAATGATTGACAAACACGGAATGTAACTTTAACACAACACATCCTACAAATACGAACCTGATTGAAAGAAATAATGATAATCAAATCCTTGATGACAGCAACACTCAGTAACACTCACAAAACAAATACTGTATATTGACAGTCATGTTACGTTATTTTTAAAATGTTCCCTTTTCTTTTTCTAGCTTTTTTAACACACTACTTCTCCGCTGCGATACGCGGGTATATATATATGTATATATATATATATATAACCCGATCTACATACTCGAATAATGGATACTTTATTCGCCATCAATGATTGTTTTGGTAAAGCCATACTCAGTGTATTCATTAGATGAACGGTAAAAAGTAAGAGCGAGGGGAGGATGACTCATTGAGGCATGCAGGCTGTAGTCTTGCGTCAACTCTATCTGAATTGCGCAATCACATTTGAAAAATATATCTTTTCAATTTCTATTTAGTCCATATGTGTCAAACTCAAGGGGCGGGCCACATCCGCCCGGCGTGTAATTATATCCGCCCAGATCATTTTATATACTGTATTATTGTTATTAATGGCCCGGGAATATGAAGCGCTGGTAACACAATAAACTACAGATCCCATAATGCAGCGCTTCAGCTGCCTTGCCGAACACTTACCGCATTAATCAAGTCTACCTTATGATGCTGCAAGTTATTGTGAAGCTATAGTTATTGCGCACTGAGTTTGCACGGCGCTTTGGTGACTTTGAAGAACAAAAAAAGTCCGTCTACATGCGGCTCGAACCTTGTGCATGTTTGGTAGCACATATCTGTGTGAGAAGCTCTTCTCAGTGATAAAGACTAACAAAACAGCACACAGGAGTCGCCTCACTGATGAGCACCTGCAATCCATCCTGAGAATCTCCACAACACAGAACCTCACACCAAACAGAAACGAACTTGTGGCCAAAAAATGATGCCAGGCGTCCAGCTCTAAAATGACATATGAGCAAAGACAACTGAATGATTTGATTTGTTATTGCTGAAAGGAACACATTTTATTTATATTTCCAGGTTTTGTTATGCAGCATGTTCATATTTGAATTTGTATAATTTTGACAGGATATATTTTTATGGAGAGCAAAATCTTTTGGGATATTTAAAATCTAAGTTAAAATTACATAAGAGTAAAGAAATTTGAATGTTTGTTCTTTTTGTTTACTTTATTTCTAACTTGTATAATTTAGACAGGATATATTTTATGGAGAGCAAAATATTATAAGTTGTTTAAGGTTTGAGTTGATTTATTCAGGAATAATATTCCTGTCTGTTTTACCATTCCTACCAAAGATATTTCTGTCGACTAAATAAAAATTCCTTCTATTTAAAATTTAAATAGAACTTGAACAAATACGATAGTTCATAATATCCACGCAGACTTGCACGTAAGAGCGGGTGTCATCCGTTTTAACAAACAGCGTATTGCACTGATACGAAATAGCTGTGTGTGTATATATGTGTGTGTATGTATGTATGTATGTGTGTATGTATATGTATGTATATATATATATGTAGATATATATATATGTATGTATATGTGTGTGTGTGTGTGTGTGTATATATATGTGTATATGTATAGATATGTATATATATGTTTGTGTGTGTAAATATATATATATATATTTATATTTATATATTTATATATATATATATATATATATATATATATATATGACAGCAACACTCATCACTCACAACAGTGACAAAACAATTACATTGACAATCATGTTACGTTATTTTCAGAATGTTTCCTTTTCTTTTTCATTGCTTCTTTAACACAGTACTTCTCCGCTGTGAAGCGTGTGTATTATGCTAGTATATATACACACACACACACACACATATATATACATATATATATATATATATACACACACAGTAGAGTCTCGCTTATCTATACTAATAAAAGGCAAAGCCCTCACTCACTCACTCACTCACTCACTCACTCACTCACTGACTCATCACTAATTCTCCAACTTCCCGTGTAGGTAGAAGGCTGAAATTTGGCAGGCTCATTCCTTACAGCTTACTTACAAAAGTTGGGCAGGTTTCATTTCGAAATTCTACGCCTAATGGTCATAACTGGAAGGTATTTTTCTCCATTAACTGTAATGGAGTTGAGCTGCAATGACGGGGCGGAGTTTCGTGTGACATCATCACGCCTCCCACGTAATCACGTGAACTGACTGTCAACGCAGTGCGTAGAAAACCAGGAAGACCTCCAAAAGCGCTTAAGAAAACATGCATTATATAATTGAGAAGGCAGCGAAACAATAAGAAGCGAGCGAGTGACATATACTACCATATTCATGAGTGTTGCTACCTCGAAAGAAAGCAAGGTGTAAACCTAAACTTTAAATTAAGTTCATAGACAGGCTACGCTGGCGTTTCACATGCCCACAGGTAATGCGGGATACAAGTTTAATGAGAGGACGAGGATATAAACGAGAGTTTTGATCACTTTGTAACTAAGTTAAAATTGTAGGTGAAGGGGTATGCTTATGCAAATTCGAGACTGTGTTTGTGGGGGATTGACAGTTAAGGCGGGTGGGGGAGTCACGTCATCATCTCCCCTCCCATTTACCTCATTTTGCTCTGAGCTGAGCTCCGCTAACGCCGTCTTCCGAAGCAACTTCGTCACACTGCCACCAAATACTCACAGAAAAATCCACAAGTTAATACACACTCTGTCTCTAGAGTTTCTTCACACTGAATCCTCCAGGCACTACTTAAAAAAGGTTACATTGACAATCGTGTTACGTTATGTTTAAAATCTTTCCTTTTCTTAGCACAAGCACAGCTGAGAAGCTTGATGCATGTGCTCCATAACGCGTTAAAAATAATGCATTTAATCACACTTTGCATTACAAGCAAAGGGAGCTTTTGTCAATGCATGATTTCCTGGTACACGATTACATTGATCAGCATCCCGATTCATTTTACCCTCGCACCACCTTAGTTTGAGAAGAAGTATGAAAAATATGAGGTTAACACAGAAAAACAGATCACCAATTCAAGCTTTATGAATAATCGATTCGCCATCAATAATTGTTTTGGTAAAGCCATCCTCCTTCCATTTTATAATTTTTCCGCCACTAGCCATGATTAAATGAACGGTAAAAAGTAAGAGCAAAGCGAGGTGACTTATTTAGGCAGGAATATATATGACAGCAACACTCATGACAATGTCAATCATGTTACGTTATTATTAAAATGTTTCCTTTTCTTTTTCATTACTTCTTTAACACACTACTTCTCCGCTGCAGGCGGGCAGGTATTTTGCTATATATATAATATATGAATTACCTCCAAAGAGCGCTGAGACTTTTGATATCATGAACGTGTGTACAAAAACTGGGGTCTCCTGCCCAGCAAAAGTCGAGCAGCCAGCGCGTGCATAGCTGTGCCGGCCTTTGAGACGCTGACTGCGCTTCTGCCTTAAGTCAAAGTGAGCACTTTTAATTTTTTTCTTCCTCCCCCTGCGCTATAGCCCAGACAAGTGCAAACACGGGACCCCTTTTCTACACCACGGCAAAATAATATTAAGGCGATTCACACTTTCTTTTGCACGTATACGATTATGAGGTCCTCAGCTCGGATTATGAAGATACGCACACGAGTGGAGGACTGACAGTGCCATCACAGCCGATTAATGGCGGGACGTCTCACCAGTCTACACAAGACCCACCGCGACTGTCCCCAAAAGGCGATCATAACGTCAGCGAACACATCTCTCTATACTATATAAAAGAAAAAGGCAACTTTCCTTTCTTTACACCTTTTTTCCTTTTATCCCAAACCAAAGCCTTTCTCTCTTAACACTGCAGAGGACACAAAACTAATTTTCTTTAATTGCCGGTAAGGCACATTACCAGAGGCACAAATTTGAACGTTCACATAGAAAATGTAATTTCTATACCACAGCCGTCGTGTAGCGCCTTTCAAAAGGGATCTACTACCGAGAGATGATCCATATACATTTTAGCTGCTGTTAGTTACTTACCTGTTGTGTTACACAGTCTTTAAAATGTAGTTTACCCGCAACCACTCCAGTAGTGCTCAATGTACCTCCATCCATCCATTTTCTAACCCGCTGAATCCGAATACATGGTCACGGGGGTCTGCTGGAGCCAATCCCAGCCAACACAGGGCACAAGGCAGGAACCAATCCTGGGCAGGGTGCCAACCCACCGCAGCTCAATGTACCTGTACTTCTTAAAACGTTAATGTTTTACTGTTTAATAACTTATAGACTATATTTTATTATTTTTCCCTTGCACTCAGTGACCAAAGCTATACACACACATATAGACACATACAAACATACACACAAGTATATGCATGTGTATATATATGTATGTATGTATATATATACACACACACACACACACACATACATACTGTACACACATATATATAATTTGTGTGTGTGTATGTATGTGTGTGTATATATGATGTAGATAGGTATGTATGTGTGTATATATATATATATATATATATATATATGTGTGTGTGTGTGTGTGTGTGTGTGTGTGTGTGTGTATGACAGCAGCAATCCAAGCTGTGAGAAAACAGTAAAAAGGAGGCGTGTCAGACATCATGGTACATTTTCTGATGCAGCTAGACGAAAATAACTTTGTGATGCTGCCACCAAATACACAAAACAATTACTTTGACAATCATGTTACATTATTTTTAAAATGTTTCCTTTTCTTTTCATAACTTCTTTAACACATGACATCACATAAGCGGCTATTTTGCTATATTTATATATCACAGCGACACTCATAACAGTGACAAAACAATTACATTGACAATCATGTTACGTTATTTTCAAAATGTTTTCTTTTCTTTCTCTTTCCTTCTTTAACACATTACTTCTCTGCCTGCGGGTATTTTGCTATATATATATATATATATATATATATATATATATTATATATATATATATATACATACAGATATATACATACAGATATATATATAAATAGATAGATATGACAACAACACTCATATCAATGACAAAACAATTACATTAACAATCATGTTACGTTATTTTAAAATTTTTCCTTTTCTTTTCGTACCTTCTTTAACACACTACTTCTCGCCATGAGCGCGGGTATTCTGCTAGTCCTACATAAACAGGCCGGCAGAACATTGGATAAGCGAAAATGTCGGATAATGGGAGGTGTTAAAAAAAAAAAGCCTATTAAACGTCAAACTATGTTATAATTTTACACATTCCGAACCTAATACAGTGGAACCTCAGGTTTCAAACATCTCTGGACATGTACAAATCGGGTTATGACCAAAAAGTTCGCCAAACTTTTGTATCTTTTCACGACCACATACTAGGTATATGAATAAGCCAGTTTCCCTTTCGGTTTGTGCGCACCAATGATTTCCACACGTGTTCAGTCTCTCCCTGTGCATTAAGAGAGAGAGAGCGCGCAAGAGAGAAACACAGCCACACACACACGCACGCACGCACGAGACATAGGCGCACACTGGGATTTCTGATAATACAGAATGTTGGATAAGCGAGACTCTACTGTGTGTGTGTGTATATATATATATATATATATATATATATAAATATACTATACTATATATATATAGTATATGTATATATATATATAGTATATATATATATATATATATATATATATATATATATATATATATATATATATATATATATATATATATATATATATATATATATATATATATATATATATATATATATATATATATATATATATATATATATATATATATATATATATATATATACAGTGGTGTGAAAACTATTTGCCCCTTCCTGATTTCTTATTCTTTTGCATGTTTGTCACACAAAATGTTTCTAATCATCAAACACATTTAACCATTAGTCAAATATAACACAAGTAAACACAAAATGCAGTTTTTAAATGATGGTTTTTATTATTTATGGAGAAAAAATCCAAACCTACATGGCCCTGTGTGAAAAAGTAATTGCCCCTGAACCTAATAACTGGTTGGGCCACCCTTAGCAGCAATAACTGCAATCAAGCGCTTATGATAACTTGCAATGAGTCTTTTACAGCTCTGGAGGAATTTTGGCCCACTCATCTTTGCAGAATTGTTGTAATTCAGCTTTATTTGAGGGTTTTCTAGCATGAACCGCCTTTTTAAGGTCATGCCATAGCATCTCAATTAGATTCAGGTCAGGACTTTGACTAGGCCACTCCAAAGTCTTCATTTTGTTTTTCTTCAGCCATTCAGAGGTGGATTTGCTGGTGTGTTTTGGGTCATTGTCCTGTTGCAGCACCCAAGATCGCTTCAGCTTGAGCTGACGAACAGATGGCCGGACATTCTCCTTCAGGATTTTTTGGTAGACAGTAGAATTCATGGTTCCATCTATCACAGCAAGCCTTCCAGGTCCTGAAGCAGCAAAACAACCCCAGACCATCACACTACCACCACCATATTTTACTGTTGGTATGATGTTCTTTTCTGAAATGCTGTGTTCCTTTTACGCCAGATGTAACGGACATTTGCCTTCCAAAAAGTTCAACTTTTGTCTCATCAGTCCACAAGGTATTTTCCCAAAAGTCTTGGCAATCATTGAGATGTCTCTTAGCAAAATTGAGACAAGCCCTAATGTTCTTTTGCTTAACAGTGGTTTGCGCCTTGGAAATCTGCCATGCAGGCCGCTTTTGCCCAGTCTCTTTCTTATGGTGGAGTCGTAAACACTGACCTTAATTGAGGCAAGTGAGGCCTGCAGTTCTTTAGACGTTGTCCTGGGGTCTTTGTGACCTCTTGGATGAGTCGCTCTGCACTCTTGGGGTAATTTTGGTCGGCCGCCACTCCTGGGAAGGTTCACCACTGTTCCATGTTTTGTCATTTGTGGATAATGGCTCTCACTGTGGTTCGCTGGAGTCCCAAAGCTTTAGAAATGGCTTTATAACCGTTACCAGACTGATAGAACTCAATTACTTCTGTTCTCATTTGTTCCTGAATTTCTTTGGATCTTGGCATGATGTCTAGCTTTTGAGGTGCTTTTGGTCTACTTCTCTGTGTCAGGCAGCTCCTATTTAAGTGATTTCTTGATTGAAACAGGTGTGGCAGAAATCAGGCCTGGGGTGGCTATGAAATTGAACTCAGGTGTGATACACCACAGTTAGGTCATTTTTAACAAGGGGCAATTACTTTTTCACACAGGGCCATGTAGGTTTGGATTTTTTCTCCCTAAATAATAAAACCATCATTTAAAAACTGCATTTTGTGTTTACTTGTGTTATATTTGACTAATGGTTAAATGTGTTTGATGATCAGAAACATTTTGTGTGACAAACATGCAAAAGAATAAGAAACCAGGAAGGGGCAAATAGTTTTTCACACCACTGTATATATATATATATATATATATATATATATATATATATATATATATATATATATATATATATATATATATAGTATATATAGTATATAGTATATATATATATATATATATATGTATATATATATATATATATATATATATATATATATATAGTATATCCCAATACAGAGGGATCACTGTATTGTTCATAATGGCTCTTGGTTTTATTTTATGTCTCTCTTTTGTCAGTACCTCCATGGAGGGTCCAAATTAAATCTCATAACTTAGCCTGCCCTTGTATTAAACTTGTTGATACGGTGGGCCTCTCTTAAAGTAATGTTACCAGAATAGCACACCACAGTTTATTTTACCAAAAATAAACCAAGCACAACAAGAAGCCCCGATAAAGCTGTTTAGAACAGTGTACTATGTTGCAAAGAGTGAGATACCATTGGCCAAATTTAGCAGTCTTTGCAAACTTCCAAAAGCAAATGGCCTAGATCTTGGTTCCACTTACCTTAATGACCATGCTTGCAGAGAGTTTATTGGAGCAATAGCACAAACTTCAAGAGACCAGATCGAAAAGGAACTTCAAGAAAGCAGGTTATCCATTCTTGCAGATGGCAGTACAGACACTGGTATAATAGAACAGGAGTTGGTTCATGTCAGGTATGTGAGAGATAATGGTGACATATCCACATACATGATCAAATGTCAGCCAGTCAAGAGTGCAAATGCTGCAGGTATTTTAGAGGCTATTGATGAAGCAGTGAAGAACATTGGGTATCAAAGAAGACACATGGAAAAAGAATGTAGTGTGTGCAAATTTTGATGGGTGAGAAAACAGGAGTAGCTGGGAGACTGAAACATAGGATACCCCACATCATAACAATCCAATGTGTGGCACACAAATTAGAGCTAGCCATGCTGGGTTGCGTGAAAGGCTGTGAGTACCTGGTGAAATTTGAAGATACACTGAAAACCATCTTTAATATGTACTACTATTCCCCAAAGAAGCGAAGAGAACTGACAGAAATAAGTGAACTGCTAAAGGAGAAACTGGCACATTTTAGTGGCCTGAAGAGCACACGGTGGCTTCTAAGCCGGCTGAGATGTCTGAAGGCTGTGGAAAAAAATTACACTCCCACTGTTGTTCATATGGAGAACATGGCAGGAGGAAGTGATGTCAAGTCCGAGGATGCAGCCAAGGCTAAGGTATCATCTTAACCAAGTGCTGTACTGATTTTCAGCATGATAACCTAAACATCACACGAACAAATCAGTTAGTTGAGAGCACCACATCATGCTTACTCAGCCTAAAAACAAAACCAGGAAAATACCAGAAAACCTTGGACACAAAGTTCACAGCGAACGAAGGATGGTAGCATTTGCTACTATGGAACTCAGCTCACAAAAAGTCAGCGACCTGCTAGAAGTGGTGAGGGCACAGACAAAGACACCTTTGGTGCAGAGATTCAGAAGATTATTGACAACACAGTCAAGTTCATGGACAACAGATTTAAAAATCTGCGTGAAAAGCCTCTCTCTTGTTTCAAGGTTTTTGACCCTTCCACTCTTCCCTACCCCAGAGAAGTGCTTATGGGGATGAAGAGGTGGATTATCTTGTCACACATTTTGCCAGTTTGCTAGATGAGGAAGAGAAAGAGAAAATTCCACAAGAATGGATGGATCTAAAAATGTGGTTTGCAGAACACCGGGGTAGCAAGGTAGATTGCTTGTACAGAGATCTCCTCACTGAGAATCCAGAACACCTCTCTCATATCTTGTTGCTGGTGAAATTAATGCTGACACTTAGTCCATCAACAGCCATCTGTGAGAGAGGATTTTCTTGCATGAACCGAGTGAAGACTACACATCGTACCTCTCTACACCCTGAAACACTGAATGACTGCATGCATCTCTCCATTAATGGGGAAACAGTTGAATCTTTTTGCCCTGACAAGTCAATTCGTTTCTGGATGTTTTCTGGAAAAGGTTCAAGACACCTGGGTCATAAAACCCCAACTAGAACAAAAAGCAGTGAAATGGAGGCCGATGCACAGGAAGAGAAGCTGATGAAGGAGATGCTATGCCCTCAGCGTCGAGTGGCATTTTCTCATCAGTGACTTCAGTGGAAATTTCAGATTCAGAATCTGACATAGACTGATTCATGTTCTACACAGTTCTTACAAGTTCATAGAAATTTATGTTCAATCAGAACCAAATATTTGAGTTGATGATTGTAATTTTTCTACAGTTGTTGTTATTTGTGTTTTAACAATTTTTTGATTGATGTTTTGTTTCCTTTACAATATCATACATTAAAAATATCTTTTTTATTTGGGCTACTTAAATTTATTTTGGGCTACCAAAAACTGAAGAGTGCCTATCCGAAGGGCTAGCAGGGATTTTGAAATTTTGCGAGCCCTGAGTATTATACATTCAAAGATTTTTGAAAGTTTTAATTTCCACATAGCTTTTGAGTCCTGGTAAGAGTAAATGAAGGTGCTTTCAAATAAATTTTTCTGTCATGTATATTTGTGCTAAATGCAGCACCCCATAACTTTTAAATTACATTTCAGGTATACTAACTGCAGCCTTATTAAATATATGGAAAAACATAAGGTGAAACCTGATAGCAAAGCATTCCACTTGGTGAGTTTTCATTAAAACATTTATTTTTGTTGTTATTTTTAGCAACCTGCTAATTGTTATAATCTATGCCAATAAATTATGTATACGCACCAATAAATTACATTTGAGATTATATTTTAAAGTTTATCATTTGTGCTAGTATCCATAAATAAACAATTAAAGGTCTGTAAGGTTGACCTTATAATACTAATCCCGTTTTCACATTTGCCCTTATCCAGCCTGAATATTTACTATTCTTTAAAATGAGTTATAAAAGTAAAATACATTAATTACCAGAAGTTCTCTATTAACTTTAATTACTGGCTGATTTTAAGGGTACTTGTAATAATTCTGATGCCTACTCTAAAACTTGTGATTATTATTAAGACTTTCACATTTTACTTTTTTATTTCTTAGCCAATTTATAGATAATTTACTTTTAACTTTAATATTAAAGGTGACACTTTTTTTTGTTTCCCTCTAGTTGCAAAAGCTGCTTACAATGGACCCAATTAAGAGAATTACCTCAGAACAGGCTATGCAGGACCCTTATTTTTTAGAAGATCCACTCCCAACTTCAGAGTAAGTGTCTATTCTATTGTCACATCTTTAAAGAATAATATGAAATGTTCATTTTAAAACATTTGTTTATTAACATTACTTGCTTATATAAGAAATTTACTCTGGATTAATGGAGGTTTTAGGTAATATGGTTCTGAATTTTTTTTTTTTGAGGAGACACATCTCAGTTTTGTTACTTGTAGCATAATTAACCATTTGGGCAGCCATCATGGGAACAATGTTAAATATACTTTAAAAGTATGTGCTTTGCAGAGTTTATTCCTTTTAAACAGGTTTTTTCAGGTCTTGCATAAATTGCATTTTTTAATAGGCTGAATTGTAAAAGTACCTTTAGCTTACATAACTCCTACAAGGTTACAACAATGACAGAAATGTTATCTTATAACATCAAATGTTTTATTCCATAATGATGAATATCATTTTATATAAAAAAAATCTGGAAAACTGTTTAAAAGGGTTGTATTTTCTCTACTGTTTCTATGACTGAGAACCTTTTGAATTAAGTTTAATACCACCACTCTTCTATTTTTGCAACTGACCAAAATAAAACCACACACACAAATAGCTTACTTTGGCAGTTATATTGATAACTATGGAATATTCTTTAAATCATCCAATGATATGTAATTTAAATTGCCTTTGTTCAGAGCTACCTAAAATTGTGGACCCTGCATCAAAACTGGGAAATTGTGACCTTTTTTTCATCAAGGCATAACCATTTATTAAAAGCTCACTTAATACTTCTAATAGATTACCATAATTAAGTTTGAACAGGTCTTTGTAACAATTATTTCCAAATTTTCAAACTGTTCTGACACAATCACCAAAAAGTGAATGACCTTAATGTAATGTACAGGAGCATTCACTAAGAAGAGAATGATCTTGTTCATATTCATTTGAAAACCACAAATTGTATGAAATTTATCTAACAGTTTTTAATGGAAGTGATAAGATTGTATCCAAGACATAGAATGCCATATCATCAATATAAAGAGAGATATCTTGTTCATGCCCATCTCTTATGATCCTGTTTATGTTTGGATTTTATCTAAACACAATTAGTTGTATGTTGGAAATTGAACAAGAATGGTGTTTGTGGACTGGTTCAGCATTTGTCTTTCCATCATACTCAACCATCATTTGACAAAGCTCAAGCAATAACAACTTTGTAGTTCTGTCTGCAGATAACTGCTTATGGGAGCTATTTTGAAAATGAAATTGCAAAAGAGAGATTGCATTTTTGTTTCATACTTTTAATTGTCATAAATCCTTTTTTGCACATAATACCTCCCATAACTGCGTGACTTTTTAATCGAGAGACCACAGGTGGTGCAGCTACTTAATAAAACATAAACACCACTTTTCTTGAGCACTGCTAGCCCACAAGGCTGTTGTCTTAAGTGTAATGTTTGTAGGCCCTATTTAGTTATGGCTGCACTGCAAGAAACATTAAAACTGTCTTCACTAAATTTGCGAATGGAACCATTATGATAGGCACAGTCATTGATGAGGATGAGTCCACACACAGAAATAAAGCTGTACAGCTGCTGTACACATAGATATCCTCAGCTTAAACTTGACTGAAGTAAAAGAAGTAATAGTAGGCTGCCGGGGACAAAGGCTACATGGTCATAATTCATTAACTTTAGGTTTTTGGGAATTTCCATTTCCTGTTATAGTCCGTTTGTAAAATGTTTACAAAATTGGTTCTTTGAGAAAGAAAAAAGCAATGACATCTTTTATTTTTAGTTTTATTACTCTTCAAATTCAATAAAGTATTCCTTTGACTTCAGTGTTACTGCTTTGAAGCCTTTCCTCTAATAATCTTCATCCTTTCATTTTCACCCCTTATCAGCACTGTTATTTGAAATAATAAACATATTTAATGCACAGGCATTATACATCAAGAAATATTAACTTTGCTGTTTGTTTTATACTGGCTTGACATTATCAAGAGCATCCGTTTTATTTCTGGTTTGCCTTGCTGTTTGGCATGTCAAAGGACTTAGGTCTGAATTGTTGGATCTTCGCTTTGTTTTTCTGAGACAAGATGGAACGTGACCTGTTATCTTCGTTCTTTCTTAATGGCTTAATTATTTAGAGATATCACTGGTTGCAGTGCTTCTCATGTAAAACATCTCCACAGTTAAATGCAAACGAGAATAATTGTGACCCAGAACCTACCAATGAAAAGCATAACATATATCTGTTACTAAAAAACATGAAGTGTAAAAAATGGTCAAATATAGCATTCTTACACAGGGCATATTTAAATACTTAACATCAATTTAGATTGAAGAATTGGTTGTTTGAAACTTTCCTCTAGTTAAATATAGTAACTCATTCATTGTTTTTTTTCTGTCGATTACATCACCTTTATCTGAAGATACTGTTTAAATAAACATTGAAACTGATATGTGCCATCCTTATATATAATTTGATACTATCCGTATGTATGGTGTTCGCGTCAATGCCCTGTATGTATGGTGTTCACGTTAATACCTCGACTCAATACAAGTTAGAACCATGCAATGGGACTTTGCCTCTGTAGTTAGACCATAAAGTGGCAAACGCGGACTCAGTATTGCATGATTGGCTAAGAATGTTTGAATGCTTCAGTGACGCCACTGAACAGCCGAGTATAGTAAGTCGGTGTTGGTTCGAGCAGAGAACAGTAAGTTCGGTTGGTTTTTGGAACGTTGATTTGGTGGGGCGTACTTTCTAGGACTAACATCGTCAACTGATTTAAACCCTTTGACGGCTCTGGAACCGTAAGAATTTAGAACGTATCGCCTTTTGCTTGGTACGTCGAAATCTATCTTTGGGCAGTTCAGTTTTGGCATCTGTCCTTCTGAAATCTATTGGCGAAATGAGTAATGACGGCTGGGTATTAACAACGGTCATTTTTTAAATTTTATTCGATCTCAGATCTAAAATGACCACGCCAAAATAATTATTACTTCGACTCTGATTAGAGTCGTAAAATACGCTCTTCATTACATCGGCCAAAAAGTTCTATTTTAAGCACAAATCAGTACCATGATAACAAAACCATTTCAAGGACTTAAAAAAACAAATAATTCTTTGAAGAGGAAGTATGGATTTCACAAGTGTAGAATTTGTAGTCCGATTCGATCAGGCTCCCAGTCGCTAGTATTTAATAAAAAAGAAAAAAAAAATCACGGGAGATAAATACATCTTCACACAGCTGTACAGTGCATCCGGAAAGTATTCACAGCGCATCACTTTTTCCACATTTTGTTATGTTACAGCCTTATTCCAAAATGGATTAAATTCATTTTTTTCCTCAGAATTCTGCACACAACGCCCCATAATGACAACGTGAAAAAATTTTACTTGAGATTTTTGCTAATTTATTAAAGATAAAAAAAATTTAAGATGCAGCTGACACTCCTGTGCAAACCTAGGAGGAACAGTACCAGAATAAATATTTTCATCCCCTGCCCTCCTAGGACAACCTCTCCATTCGTGGCCCGGCCTGCAACATTCATAGCACAGCCGCGGTCCCCTTGGAAGTCTCTCTCTGCGAGATTTGAAGCACCTTAGTACTTCTGGCTCCACCCTTTTCTCCGCTGAGGAGGATTCATTGGCCACCCTTGATTTTTCTAACCCCCTTTCCAACCTGTCAGGAGACCCCTGTTTTCTTTTAGTGATCTCCTGTTTAATCTGGGGCTTGTCCACAGTCTGAGTCTCTCTATGAGATAGAGAGAGACCCTTTACTGTCTGCACCCCTTTAGATTTATTTACAACATGGGCCGGGGTCTTCAGGACTGAATTGCTCCATGAGACAGCACTATCCAGCTGCTTCAGATAGATCGGCCCTTCCCACGACCACTCAGTCAACATTCCATCTTCTCTTGTAGGGCATGCAGTGATTTGGCACCCGCTATTTATTAAAAGCGAGCCTGGATCAAACTGCGTCCCTATTACATTATATACGGTACTGGCTTTACCTGCCTGTACCGCCAAATCATATAACACGGGAGGCTGTTAGCCCACACACCGCAGGTACTCACTCACTTTCTGGATAGGCGCGTCGGCCGTCTCTCCCAGTTCCTTTGCTCCTCCCTGCAGCTCCATCTAGCAGCCCCTGTGGTATCCAGCAGGGCTGTGGATGAAAACTTCATTGTCCAGGATTCCCTGTTGGTCTTCAGGGCACCTCCATGCTGCAAGGAGGGCTTCATCTGGTGGCCTGGGGGTATTGGCCAGGATGACATGCCAGCCATTGACCACAACATACTATACTACTAATTCTGACACACAGTATATTTCCATTCTGTGTCAGGTTGTCGGTAAAGGGGTGGCAGTCTTTGATGTGATTTTTTTTTTTTTCTTTTTTTTTTTTTTTGTTACTTCAGTAAGAGAAACAATCAGTGGGATATTAGCTATGAAGCCTCATGTAAACACCAAATGTCTGATTCCCTTCTCCCAAATAGGCTATTAAAATTGATTATTAATGGGTTTTTGTAAATATTGAAGATCTGTTACTTTGGCATGACATGAGCAATTTAGGTTTATGTATGCCATTCTCCAGTGCTACACAGTGGAGTTGCAACCTGACTGTGGTGAAATATCACTGAATTTCCAATGTACAATTTAAAAGGTTGTAAATGTAGTAGTTCCTTATCTAACCATTGGATTTTTCTATTAGCTGTCAGATTTCATTGAACCATTTATAATCTTTCTAAATTATTAAGTGAGTGTGATGGAGATATGTTAAGTTCATTTCTTTTTCTTGAAAGTTTCTTAAAAATTACATTTGCTTCCAAGTAAAGTTACTGTTGTTTTTCCAAAACTTGAAATATTAATAATGGCACAAAAAGTAGAAAAGGCTATACTATGGTCTCTTAATATACTAATTTTTGCTGGAGAAAAAAAAAAGACACAATAGCTTACTGACAATGATTTGATCTTTGTACAGCACCAGAGGTGTGCAATGACAAGGATGATTGAAAGCAGAATGCTTTGCACTTCCAAATCTTGTTCAAGTAATCTGATTTCTCACCAGTTTATCATTGTCCTTTAAGTGGTAACCCCCAAAAATCTACGTTTCAATGAGTAAATATGAATATAATACATTTTAAATGCGTGTAAAGCAATAGTAAATATTTTTAAATTTATTTTGTTGAGTGCCATTCATAATAAGAACAACAAATTTCTTTTTTGTTTTTTTGATTTGATATACTTTATTAATCCCCAAGGGGAATGTGTCTTTATGTAAAGATTAGCATTAGAATTACAATTTTTATCAAAAAATAAATTGTATGTACATAATAGTAAAGGAAAGCAGTGAAATTATTTGGATGATCCGTATAATTGTAAGAATAAGTTAAGAATGTACAGTTTTAAAGGTTTAAAAATTCAGATGGATACCAGAGTAGTACCCCACCGTTAAAGAGGTTAGCAGATACTTTCTGCTTCCAGAGCTTTGGATACTGCTGGTAATATTGCTATCTCACAACAATTATAGTTCATTTCAGAGCTGTGTTGTTTTCTGTGATCAGGTACACGTAATTTCCTGTGAAAACAGAAGTCTTTGCAGGAACTACATTAAATACCCATAATTAACATTGAATTTTGTTTGTTTTGTTGTAAGGTCAAAGTCACAATAGAAAAATAAAACTAAATCATTTACATCCTTATGTCCTTAGATTTTTCAGTAACAAGGTGGTTCTTTGCTGGAAATAAATTACTAGCTGGTGAATTTTATGATCATTTGAACTAGTTTACTTGCTGGAATTTGGCAAACACTAGGTGCTTCAGTTTGTTTCTTTTTGTGTTTTCCAGTGATATTTCAGTTCTGATATTAATTGTAGTTTTAGTTTTTATTTTGTTTTATAAAGTTGATTTTTATTTCATTATAGTTTTCAGTGGAGTCAACCCTTTTTATTTTTATTTAGTTCTGTGTTTAATAATGTAGTTTTTATTTTTTTTAGTTCTGGTCTTTTTACATAATATTAGCACAATTTTTGGGTTTTTTTCGATTTACAAGACCACAAATGCTGGCCTACACATTTCAATGGAAGTTATCCATCAGCCAACAAAATACACTCACAGTTCACAGTAATATTGTTAAACATGGCTTAACTACCTATCAATGATCAAACAGATGAAGTGGCCTAATGAGTACAGTCAGCAAGATCAAATTCTTCAACCCAAGAAACCAGTCTGTGCAAGCACGTTGCTGTTAAGCTTTAAACAAGCATGCATTTCTAGAGATTTGTTAATGTTGCAATGACATCTGTTGCGCAGATAGCCAGACAGTGAAAATATTCGCAGATGAGGTCCTCCGCGACTGGTGCCATCAGACTGTATGTTGACGATTTCTGCTGCTAGTAATGAAGCAGTGACTGTGGTGAGATTCATGGCTGGTGAGATACGGACTCCTTCAGAGTCAGATTTACAAATATATGAACCCCAAAGAGTAGTTTATTCACTATTCAGTTGGCAGCCAGTATGCACATTGAGTACTGGTTATGTTTCATATCAGCATTCTTTACACACACATAGGTAAGGTGCATATTTGGCTAAGAAAGTACGTTACATTTATAGCAGCGATAGAGAGCGGAAAGAGTGCATTTGTACCCTCCATGTGCTCTAAATTTGCTGTTGCAATTCCACAATTCATACTCATTCAGTACAATTGAAAGTATAGAGTGGTGACCAAAAAACACTGATTTCAATTGTGACCTTAATTGAAATATTTAGTTGTTTTTAAAAGCTTTTAATTCTGATGCTTTTATCAATTTTAATATAGAATGTTCATCAAAAGGATAACAAGAAAAACAAAAGAATACTTAATGTCAAAATTTAGTTTGATCCCACTTTTTATAAAATTGAAAACTATTTATGGTCTTACCTTTGTTTTAAATGAAGTCTATGCACCTATCCTACTCCACGAAAATCTCCGTCATTTTCTTGTAAAAGTTCTGTTTATTTTCCTTTTAGTTTTAAAAATCTTAATCTTCCATTTTGACAGTCAGTCGGAACAAAAAATAAAAACAAACGGACCGCTGCAGTGCACTTGACTTTCTGATATCGCTAACTTATTGGCACCTCTGCATAGAAGAACAGCAGCAACGAGTTCCTGTTGGGCTCACATGTGCCCCCTTCAGGGCGGCACAGTGCAGTTTTCCTCGACTTGTACCTTTTTACTGTGGTTTTATGTCCAATCAGCAAGAATAAATTTGTCTCACACATTTATTAAAGATATTAGCCAGACTGTGGAAAGTCAGAGTGTATAATTAGCACGTGTGCAAACATTATATTGGCGACTTGCAGAGAGACAACAACAGGCACGCACCAATTGCGTGCATCAACCCTGTGTATGAGGGAGAGTGCAGTCTGAGGGGAGGGGAGGTGAGGTGAGGGCCTCATCGCTGTCGCACCTCACGTTTCTCCCCTGTATTTGAACAAGAAATGTGCCATTCAGCAAAATTATTGGAATCCTACAGAAAACAAATTGATAGCACAGACAAGTGGACAGGTGTATTTTATGCTATCATTATAAGTTTTTTTTTTTTATACTTTTCATGGTGGCCCCTGACAGCATGTCCCTGAAGTGCAGTCGTGGTGCCAGAGAAGTGCTGAACTTCCACTAAGTACTGATCCAGCTGGTCTTGCACTGAAACTCCAAGACTCTTTACTTCTTCTCGCAAGCTACATTTGCTTTTATTATCATCTGCGCTGTAATTAAAGTATTTCCACACGTTACTTTCCCTCTTTACAAAAGTTGCACCACGTGACTACAGTAAGCCAAAGTTACAAGATCACTGCATAGTGAACAGCGCAACGTAACTGAATGCTCAGGGCAACCTACAAACAACTCCTCTGCACGACTGAACCGGATTGAACAACAATGCTGTTGCTGTTTTTTTCGTTTTTACTCAGTTTTCATTCTTGTTTTAGTTTGTTCACATATCACTCATTTTTATTTTTATTTAGTTTTATTTTCTCTGCCTTAATTTCAGTTCTCGTTCTTGTATAATGAAAAATTATATTTTTAGTTGTAGTTTTCGTTCTGAAAATATCACTCGTGTTTTCCCACCACAGGAACTTTGCTTTCGGGAACCAATGAGTTCTTGTACGATGTAGACCCTGAGCAACTCATGGTCCCAGTCTACTTCCCACCACACAGCAGGAACTACAAACTTTATGTAAAATATGTGACATGCGAAAAAAAGATTGATGCGTAGTGCATTCAGGAGTACACACGAGACAGATATTACCACCTTTTTGTATAGTATTGATATAATTCATATTATTTATTACATTGTTTTATTGTTTAAATGTTTTGATGATTTGTATTATGATGACTCTGAGAGAGCTCTACACCAGAATTCCAATGTGCCTAGACTGTTGGTTTTATGCACAAATGGCAAATAAAAACCCTTGAACCTTGAACACTCACACCTTATTGGTTCAAAGCATTTGTGACTTCACATTAGAGATTATTGCTTCAATGTGGTACACCAGGGAGGTGGCTATGAAGAATGACACAGTGTGATGTGCAGCGCTCCATCTTCACCAATATAGTTCCTCTTTGAACAAAAAGTACTGTATATGCCAAGGAGTACAGTTGGCCCATGTTCCTGTGGTAGTAATGCTAGAAAAATTCCTGAGTTTTTAAAATGTCCCTAGTTCATGAAAAAAGTTCCTGTCTTGGGAAAGTGCCTAATATCAGTAGGGGCTTTCTTTTAGTAACCCTTCTGAAATCAGGATAACCATCATTAACAAAAAAAAGATAAACTTGCTTCTGTAGTTATGCAGTGGAATTATACAGTCTGTAACCACATTATCCTGCATCATACATGTAATACTATAATATATCACAGTCACATTGGGCCAGGGTGTCTCTTGGCAGCACTAAGTGCAAGACAGGAAGCATCCTTGTCCAGGGCACTAGTCCATTGCAGTGCTCACATATACAGAGTAATTTTGGAATTATCAGTTAACCTAACAAACTAATTTTTAGATATTTGAGAGGAAAACCAGAGTACATTTAGGAGAGCTTACACAGCAATGGAGATAACATACAAACTCCACCCGGACAACAGTCAGTAACAGGATCTGATCCCAGGAACACTAGATGCATCAGGTAGCAGCACTGCCACTTGGGACTCTCACCTATGGTCATATTGATAAATTTCATTAATTGTGTGTCCATATAGTCCCCTGAAATTTAAGAAAGTTAATATTTTCCAAGATCGTATTTTTTCAATACCTTCAACTGTAAAAACTAAGTTTTACGGATCTTATGTTTTTTTTTTTTTTGGTTTTTCTTTTAATTATTTATTTTTCTTCGAAAAATCAATAAGGATTTTCTCTCTTTTTATATATATTCTTGAGACATAACCTGTATAATGAAAGGAAAATGCAGCTAGTATACACAGAAAAGTAAAATGAAGCAAAAAAAAAAGATAAGAAGGGAGAAGAAAAACATTATGATTAGGATAACATACTACTATCCTTCACATGCACTCCAGCAGAAAGTGTAAATTAAACAATATATGAGATACATTGTAAAATTATTTTTGAGGGCTACAATGCTGAACGTAAAATAAAATGGTGTTTTAGGATTGTTTTCCAGTCAACTATTTATCCAATTAATGAATGCCAATTACCAATGTATAAAGAAACAGCATATTAAGATGCTTCTTAATAAACTGTGTTTTTGATATTGTCAGAGATACAAATAAGTAGGTCTCTGTAGTTTAGCAAGTAACATATACTTAGCTGCCTATGAGAGAAGGAATTTGACCTGAGTTCTGGTCCTGCTTTCTATTTATTTGCTATGACAAAACGTACAGTTCCAGGGAACTTCATTCAAACATTTGAACCAGAAGTGGTAATTTGACAGGATAAGAGGAATCCAATAATTTTTTAGATTTTGGATTGAAAGCATAATAAAGTGATAGATCACATTGTAGTATTTCATAATACTGTTCTTCAGCCAGCCCCTCACTTCCAAACACGGTGGCATCCATAGGCAAAACAGAGCCTATATTCTAAATTGGACTATCCCTGAGATGTTCTCCAGTTTAATAAAAAAATATTTGGGGGTGTGTGTGCGTGCCCTGTGGTGGGCTGGCACTCTACCCAGGGTTTGATTCCTGCCTTGCGTCCTATGTTGGCTGGGAGTAGCTCCAGCAGACTCCCGTGACCCTGTAGTTAGGATATAGCAGGTTGGATGATGGATGGATGTTTGTGTAATGCCAGAACAAATTTACAGACATTCAAGTAGACACCAGCTTAGCTATGTAACATGTGACATGAGGTCAGAAGATCACCTAAAAAAACCAATACCCTATTAGCCAAGACACATAGTAAATAAATGCAAATTCCCCAGAGGAAAAAGAAAAAAAAGTATCTATATAATGTCTTGTATATGAACACCTCAACATGATTATGAACAATAAAAATTATTTAATTTTCTTAAACTGTTATTCATTCTGTACTGTTTATAGTGATGACCAAAACAATGTTTTATTTTCATGTTTAATGGAGAATTGGATTAACAAAATTATTGATATAGCTGGATTTTTGTGGACACATATTGGTCAATAGTAAGCAAAGCATCCATGGAAAAATCTGACATTGTTTATCCCACATAATCCAAATGTCATGTATCTGATCATATGCTGACAGTGTCCCAATTCAAAAGCGTGATCTCTTTTGAATGTATTCCACTGTCATGTACAAGTATTTTCTGGAAATCATTTATTTACCGATATTTTTATAAACATACATTTATTTGGGACTTTGTAAGCATATGACTGGTTGCCTGGTATCAGTATCTAGACAGGTTTCATAATTTGACATACATCTTTTACTTCCTAATAATTAAAAACACCATCTTTCAATTTGTCTTCAGTGGTGGAGAAGCTCTTTTATACATCTTTACTGGTGTGTGTGCTTTTCAACTACTTAGTTGGTAGGAAAGATACTTAGCCATCACAGTTGCTTTAATTTCACAGACGACATTACAGACACAGGTGTGTTTATTCTTCCAATAAAAGAACCATTAAAAGAGATGAACAGACTTGTGCTAATACATAACTGTTACTTGCTGAGACAATTTTGTTCACCTGAGCCTCCCAGAATTAAAGGTTCTGTGCTGTATAATTTATGTATAAAGGTTTACATCTGTGGGGTTATATTTTTGCTTATGTTGATTATATTCTTTTTTTTCTGAAATTACCTGAAAGCAATGTTGTGCATAAATAGCTTTTGTTAGATTAGTAGTATTCATTAATTGCCTGATTTAAGTAATGTTACATTTCACTTAATTTTACAAGAAATGTTTATGTTTGCAAGAGATATAAAAGACAGGAATCTGATTCGTAAAATTACAATTTTTACATGTTGTGTAATGCAGTTACAAAGTATATGTAAATTAAAAAAAGCCCAAACTGCCATAATCTAGACCCAGGCTTGAAGCCTGCTGCTGAAAAATTGGCTTCCCCCTAAAGTTAAGTAGGGTTTGGCCAACACAGGCACAAAAAAGGGAAAATACAACAGCAAAGATACTCCTTAACCTAGAGAAAAACATAGTATTAATTAACTGTGTTAAAAAATATATATTTTGAAAAATAATTCAAGTTTATTACAAAACATTTTCATGTACAGATTAAAAAAAACAAAAGCCATGGAGGTATACCTGAAAAAGAAACGCAAAGCAAACAAAGGCAAGTTCACAAACCAGTAGCCTACCATCAGTAATCAAGAAATGTCAAAATTCCAAAATAAATTCCATAAAACAAGTACTCGGTATAACTCTCCAAAAATGCAATGCTGATTTGAAGGATCTGACCTTCTGCTTGGATTTTATAGGTGAAGGGCAGCTCTGCATTATGGTGGCGCTGCCCTCGGAAACTCATTCTTAAGGGGACAGGACAAATAAATAGATGTGTAACCTTAACACACAAACAAAAACAATATTCAGCATATAATATTGAAAAAATAGGAAAACACAAACAAAAAAAAAACAATTTACATGAATCAGAGGTAAAACCATGGCTAAACCAACCATCCATTGTCCAACCCGCTATATCCTAACTACATGGTCACAGGGGTCTGCTGGAGCCAATCCCAGCCAACACAGGGCGCAAGGCAGGAGACAAACCCCGGGCAGGACGCCAGCTCACCTAGCTAAACCTTAACACCTTATTTTACAGAATACTGTACTACAATCATTGCAATTGATAACATATCCCATTTGGAATAATGAGTCTAAAACATTAAGATCATTATTATTAAAACTATAATATATCCCGATCAAGAATTTAAGGTTAGATGATGAGTGTAGTGTGTGATAGCTATTAAATGCATATTTAAATAATTCAGTATAAATACATAACTGTTAGTTTTAATGAGAAATTCTTTAAAATTAGTTTTTGTTCCTTTGACCACATCTGCATTCTCTCCAGTGCTTCAAGTAAAAATGTTGTTACGCAAAATACCTTTTAAAATTTTCTTTTTAAGTAAACACTTGGATTACCACACAACACGACTCCCACCATTGCTTATTCACAATACCTTGCTGAAGTTCTGAAGTTTAGTAAAACTGTCTTAGACAGTGTTTCAGCCAAAAGTTGGCAACCACAATTTGCTTAACTACGCACAATGATTATTCGAATTTGGTTACTTTTTTAAGAAATGCATTATGTTAATTTTAAATTCATTTTAACTTTTGTGTGTTCAGAAAGAGATACTATATTTTTTATGCTGTATATAGAGCTAATGATTGACTTGAATTTGAAATGCCTCTGCATTCATTCTGAGAAAATGTTTAGGTCATACTTTCTTAAAAGACTACATAGTATTACCTAATTTTGTATACACGGATTTGTATACTTTAGTAAATGTTCCACTTCATATCAGAATATTTGTATTAGCTGCAGCAGATTATATTTGTAAGCATAAGTTTTTTAATAATTGTTTTTGCTATATTGACTTATTAATGATCAGACAGGACACATTTTGAAACATACTTGAGATGAAAGCTTTTCTGTATATTGAAGTAAATTCTTTTATGTCACTACACAATCCTTGTAATTGCAATGTTTAAATGTGAAAGTGATCTTATTCATAATCTAGATTTTGCTTTGTACTATAAGGAATGAACCCAGCTCATGAACGTAAGCAGTGCAGTGGTTGGTGGCACAGAATATTACCAGCACCCATCTGCGTTCTATTCAGGACATATACAATACTCATACAAAAGTATAACTGAAGACCTTGGCTATCCTTCAGAGTTGTCATTCTCTCTCCATTCTTTTTGCAAATGGCACAGGACAATTGTCACTTACATAAGTAGACTCAGAGACATTTTCTATCCTCAGATCATAAGATTACTGAATAGTCAATCATAAAAACAATGTATCATAACAAATGCAATATCTGTATGTATATATAGCCATTCTGAAAACCCCAGAATGACAAAGCAAAATGATGACTTTAGGAATTTATTAAAAATAATTGACAAGTATTCTGACTCTCTACTCTGATACTTGGTGCATCACATTGACTTATGTTAGGTAGATTGCCCAGAGGGGACTGGGCGGTCTCGTGGTCTGGAACCCCTACAGATTTTATTTTTTTTCTCCAACTTTTGGAGGTTTTTTTTTTTTTTTTTTTTGTTTTTTCTGTCCACCCTGGCCATCGGACCTTACTTATTCTATGTTATTTAATGTTGACTTTTGTTTATTTTTTATTGTGTCTTCTATTTTTCTATTCATTTTGTAAAGCACTTTGAGCTACATTTTTTTGTATGAATATATGCTATATAAATAAATGTTGATTGATTGATTGATTGATTCTATTGATAATCATTGAGATGTTTTCTACACCTTGTTTGAAGTGTACCTGTGGTAAATTCAGTTGATTGGATTGATTAGGAAATGCTTACACCTGTCTATATAAGTTCAGTGACAATGTGTATCAGAGGAAAAAAACAGCCAAAGGCTATGGATTTGCATGCAGATCTTGGAGACAGGATTATTTTGAAGTACCAATTTCATGTAAGACAAGAGCACAGTTGGAATAAGTTTGGAACAGCTATGACTCGGCCAAACTAAGCAATCATAGGAAAAGGATAGTGGTAAGAGAGGTGCCCAAAACTCTCAATGGTCACTCTGGCTGTGCTCCAGAGAACTTTTGTGAAGATGGGAGAAACTTCCAAAAGGACAATCCGCACTGCAGCACTCCACTAATCTGGGCTTTATAGGAATATGGCCAGACAATACATTAAAGACCTCTTGGAGTTTTTAAAAACATACCTAAAAGACTATTTGACTATGAGAAACAAGATTAACTGTTTGACTTCAATTCTAAATGTCATGTCTGGAAGAAACCAGATCTATTTTTTAGATCTAAACCATTGAAATAAATAAAGTCCTTTTGCTACGATTGTCAGGTTTCAGTACAAGTACATTTCTTGTTAAACTCTCCTTTACCTTCATATCAATCTAACTCTTTACTGTGTTACACTATAAGTGTTATTTTTGATACTGTTCATATCCATGCATCTGTTTTGTCAATCAGAATAAATTTTAATACTAGGAAGAAAAAAAAAAAGAAAAAACACAGTTGCATTTTTTTTTTTTTTTTAACTTGAAAATTATGGTTTGTTGCTTTTATATTGCTGCCATCTGCAGGGAAGCAGGTAAAACTAATTTTAGCTTATCCTATTAAATACTTGCCTTGGTCTTTTTAATACGTGTGTATAATTTTTCTATACTATTAGTTTTACTTAAGAAAGGATTTCACTTTATTCATGTGCATATTTATCCATAAATTAACTGATTTATACATAAACTTTTATGATATTCTACTTTCAAGATTTATATTTACATTCACTATGTTGTTTCTGTGTGCAACAGAATTGCAATGCCATTAAATTTGCAGGCAGTTAATTATATGATTTATTTTTTGGTTGTTGTTACATTTATGCTATTTTCTTTTCAGTTATGTGTTTCCATTGTTTGAAATATTGGTTTATAGGGTCATTATTTGTTGTATATACAGAGTACAATGAAATTCTTACTTGGATGTGCTATTCAACATGTAACAGAGATCTGCAGAAATCAGGCAGGAAAGCTGATCACTTTCAAAAGATGTGTAGGTTAGATAGACTGTCAAGTCAAATTGATTCTGTCCAAATGTGTGTGTGCCTGAGGGTGGACTAATGCTCAATATCCAGGGTTAGGGTTGATCGTTCATTCAGTGTTGCTAGAAAAGACACTGCTAGAAAATGCGCAGACACACATGCACATACAATATATAGCATTACACACCAGTTTCTTACTGTTTTGTTTATCCTAAAATAACCACACAAAATGTTTGTTTTCAGAAATTAAATATATAATTTTGTGGCTACATTTTTGGGGGCTTTAGGTTTGGAGGCCCTGAGGAGCTTCCTCTATGCCAGTGTACTCGGTCGAACTGTATGTGCTTGGGATTTCATCAAACTTCATTCCATTACCCCGCTGCCCAGTCCTTGTTTAGATTCTGGACGGGTGATTATTTTTTTGGAATTGTGAAACAAGGCATGGTTATATTTTTGTGAGCCATTTTAAATGCTTTATTTACCACCTGAATAAATGTAAAATTAATGATTTCATTTTGTGGATATTTGAATGATGCTTAAGTTACGTCCAGACTCTGTTTAAATAAAAAAAAAAAAGAAAGAAAATCAGAAATCTTATACAAACTTAGAGCAGTGTATGAGATACTCTTTTTTATTGAACTCTGCCCTGCAAAGTGCCCCTTCTCTACTTTTCATGCAGTGCCCCTTAAGTTTGTTATAGTTAATGAAAACTAAAATCAAAACTGAAACTATTATTAAAAAAAAATTTTGTAAACTGAAATAAAATAATTAACAAAACCGAAATGAAAAACTAAACTAAACTACTAAAGTAGCTGGAAAAACTAGCTGAAATATAATAATAATTTACTTAAAATATTTTTAGTTTCCATTTTTGAATGAATTTCCTTGCCGTTAGTCAATAACCCTTGTAACTTTTAACTCTAAAACAGAAAGTAATCCACCACAAACCGCTCACATATATCCATCCATTGAACGATGGCTGGTGACAGACAGTGGATGTTCACACAGCATTTGCAGTTACAGAGCAAGCTGTACACGGGTACATAAAGCTTGTGTAATAGAAAGCGATTTACTGTGCCGCTTTTCTTTGCGCTTGTTGTATATCAAGATGTAATTCAAACACCAATTCAAAATGTGCTGGTCAAAAAAAACATTACTGTATGGACAGAAAAATCACGAGTGAGTAACGTTTCAGTTTATTTCTCAGGTGCTAGTGTTTTGTTAAAAATAATTCACCTGCCACTTCACACAGGAGAAGTGCTTTTTGAAAATAAAACAGCATTGGTCTAGAGACTTACTAGGTCATCATACAAGATCAACATTTGGTGCTGACCATTCACTTTTGCTTTAATAAAAGTCATTTAACAATGAAGCAATACAAACCTTGTAAAATTCTCGAGCTGGCAATGTCTCTGCTAAACTACAGGTAGGCAGGCGAAGAGAGCCTGCCAAATGATGAAAAACTAAACCTGCTAAAGTGTTTTTGTATTTTTTCCATATTTATTCATTTATCTTTTCTTAGTTCATATTCACAACTCACAATACCTGATATTGTGAAAATAATGAAGTCAAGTCAAGTTGGGGAGCATGCACTGGTACAATGTCTTGCCGCACCCACTACATAACGAAACAACTTGGGATCCTGGTTGGCAACCCCCCAGGCAGACACACTGTCCAATCCCACCCTCCGGAAATGACCCTCTATCTGCCGCAGCCAGGTGTTACGTGGGCGAACCCTTGGCCTGGTCCAGCCACTCTGGTCCCCAACAATGAGTATCTTACGAACTGGATCACCCTCAGGGAAACGCGCCTCATGGCTGTTGTGCTGTAACTGACTACTGACTGACTAACTTACAATGCAGGTAATGTACCTCATTCAAGACTCCATGAGCAACCGCTCATTCGACACAAAGTCAAACCAACAGTACCCAAGGATTTTCCGGAACGACATAGTACCAAAGGAGTCCAGTCTTCGTCTCAAGTCACTGGATAGCATCCATGTCTCGCATCCATATAGCAAGACAGGAACCAACCAGTCCTCTAAAGACTTGGTCGTTCGTCCTTTTGTATAGATATTGGGAGTGCCACACACCCCTTTCCAGCGACCTCATGACCCCCCCATGCTCTCCCAATCCGTCTAATAACTTCATAGGACAAGTCACCAGAGACATGAATGTCACTGCCACGGTAAGTAAACTTCTCAACAAGGTCGACACTCTCTCCACAAACAGACACACTGCTAATGGCTGTGCCCAAGAGGTCATTAAAAGCCTGGATCTTGGTTTTTATGCAGGACATTCGCAAGCCCAGACACTCGAGACTCCCCCTGTAGTTGCTACAATCCAGGGGATCACCCTTCCCTTTCCTTTCCAGATAGTGATGACAAGTCCGGTTTTCCAGTCAGTTGGGATGATGCCAGTCTCCCAAATGGAAGCAAAGATTGCTTACAATGCCAAGATGACAGTCTTACCACCAGCCTGGAGAAGTTCACCCCGGGTATCCACAGATCCCTACAGCCTTTCCCCCCCTTCAGCTGGTTCACCACCTGTGCAATCTCAGTTAGAATGGGTGATTCGCAGCAAACTGGAGGATCAGCCTCAAGAACTGTGGATCCACAACTGCTCAAAGTAGCAAGCCCAGCGGGTCACAACTGCAGTGTCATTCTTAAGGACCGTTCCATCAGCTGCCCCTGACTGCGACTCTCCGAGGAACTGATTCAGATGTGCATAATGCTTCAATTCTTCTGTAAGCAGGACATGCGTCGCTAAACCACAGATGGTGTGTCACTTGCTCACAGATTCCTTTAACAAATGCCTCTTTATGTGCCCTCAGAGCCCTTACAGCCGTCCCTCTCAGTTCCCGGTATAGACCAGAGTTGCCATTGAGCCGTGCGCTGCAACTCCTGTTGATGATATCCAGGGTGCCCTGCGAGATAAAACACCTCCTTCTGGGAATACCAGTAACATCAACACAACCCTTAGCAATCTTCAGGGCCTTGTCACAGAGTGGTCTCCCACATCACATTAGGATTGGCAGTCATACACGAATCTGCAAGTTCCTCACACAAACTGCAAGCAAACTCCCCAGAAACAGTCTAGTCTTGGAGTCTGGCCAAGTCCAGGCTCATTTTCCTAGTAGGTGGTAACCTACTGGACCTATGCTGGATCCTTACAGTAGCAACAACAAGTCTGTGGTCAGAATTCACAAACTGGGTACATCTGTAGACCCTGCAGTTTTGCAAGAGCCTCCAGCGTCTGTCCACTAGGATGTGATCGATCTCCTTCATTGCACCACCAAGTCCAACGATGCGATTCTGGGTGCTGGAACCAGGATCCATCAATTCACAACCCCTGACCTTTTGCAAAGTCAAGGAACATGGAGCCAATTTCACCACGGTCATCAGACCCATGGGGACCAAGACATTCCTCATAGCCAGCCCTGTCAGTGCAAGTGGCTGCATTGAAGTCACCCATGTCCAGTTGAGTGTCACCTCGCGGACACCCATCAACAACCGAGTGAAGCTGCAAATAAAATGTCTCCCTCGCCGAGACATCACTCACCGCGGTCGGAGCATATACTGAGACAACAGACAAGCCACCCAGGTAGTGCCATAATCTGAGTCTCTTAATACGCTCATTGAAAGGAGTGACATCGGACACCACTGGAAGAAGCCAGTCCACTACAGCAACTCCTAATTCCCAAGTATGTCAGCCATCAGAGCGACCAAGCCAGTAAATGGTGGATCCACCTACAGAGATCTGGCCAGTCCCCAGTCTGCATACCTCAGAGAGTGAAATGCGGAGTTTACACAGCTCATCCTATTACAGCAGAGAAAGATGATCATCTTACCGGAAAGGCAAGACGTTGCATGCACCTACCCATATGGGCCGCCTCAAATTGGGACCCAAGTGGTGCCGTGCAGCAGGCAACACCTCAGCACCACACCAGTTCTGATTCCCAACAGACCTGACCCCATTGGCTCTCCTACAGTTTCGACTCTTCCGGTAATGGGGCTCTCAAGGGCTTTTCCCCCATCCCCTTCATGATGCGAACAAAAAGAAGTCTTTTCTGTTGCCTCTGAGTTTTTTTTTTTTTTTAGGGTGGCTGGAGGGCCAATCCTGCCACCAACCCCCATGATTTCCCTGCAAGTTGGAAGACCACTTGCGGAGCCGTATGCAGTTTAACGTCATACCCAGGGCAGAAAATAATCTGTGTTTTAAAATATCTGTTCCCATTTTTTTTTTCAATTTTTCTCTCTCTCTATCAAAATAGATAATTGAAACATCATATTCTTTCTGTTCTTAACATCACCCATATCATGCATATTATATACCAGGGATTTTTCTTGCCTTGCATTCAAACCTGCTGGGGTAGGCTGCAGGTTTCCTGCCATCCTACTCTAGATAAACAGGTTTATATAATGTATATATTGTTCCTAATCTCAGATGCTGTTTCTGTCATTTTGTGCCTGTCCATACACCTATTGCATGCTTTTACTCTGCTCATTAAGGGTTTACTGTTCCTATGGATGGGTTATTCATGTCTCACTACCCCTAACCTTCACACTACATGCTTGTTTTTCTTTGTTTCCCTCAATACAGCTAGGTGGGGTCTGCTCACTGATTCAAGTTTAAGAGCCTTGTTCTTCCTAAGCCCCCATGATCACACCTGTCAGAACACAGTAGAATCTATTTTCTGATTTTGGATATCTTTTCAGGCGTGCAGGTGGCAAAATTCTGTCAATAAATTATGTGCCTGAGACAGAATCAGGTATTAATATGGCTGGTAGAAAATAAAAATCCCAGTATGGGAGATTTTTGAATGCAGTATTGAAGGCATTCATTATAAGCACCATTGTCTTGGAGCTGGATATGTTGTGTGCTGTAGATATTTAGAGTAAAAAAAAAAACCTTAAACCTTACAATTCACCTAAATTTCATTACAGATTTGCCCATACTGGTGCAATAAAATGAAAAGATGAAAAGTGTCAACTGTCAGCATCACAAATGACATAGATAAATATTTTAAAAATTATAAAATTGTTCATATCTGGTTTTGATTATGCTTGTTTTTAATCAGAGGATGTAGTGTAGTAAGCTTACAGTAACATTAAACTAGTATTACGGTAGTCTCGCTTATCCGACATTCCAAATTATCCGACATCCCACCGCCAAAAAAAAAACACATCAGTCGGCAACAAGAACTGCAAGTTGCGGGCGTGAGCATAGTCTATTTTTTGTTGCTCCTGACTCTACCGCAGCTAATTACAGTGGAACCTCAGTTTGCGAGCATAATTCATTCTGGAAACGTGATTGCAGTCCAAAGCACTGGTACGTTATATCAAAGCGAATTTCTCCATAAGAAATAATGGAAACGCAGATGATTCGTTCCACAATCCAAAACTATTCATATAAAAATGATTAATACAAAATATAAAGTAAAAATACATAAAACAAATTAACCTGCACTTTACCTTTGAAAAGAATCATGGCTGGTGTGAGTGAGCTTCTAAACTCTTGTGGGATTCCACCCAACGGGATGACACGCGGAAGAATGTCCCAAAGCAATCGCAGACTCTCAGCGCTGTAGCAGTTCGCCATAAAAGCGAATCCGAATGCAGACATGCTATAAGCACCTGCTGTCGATGGGTGATACAAGGAACATTATAAATGCGCTGGGCATAGTATTACTTGGCCACGACCCTGCCTGACTGCTGTGTCTGTGTTTAGGAGAGTGGCAGATCCTGCTACAATAAATAACCACGCTGTTGCTGTTTCAAGCTGAATAAAGCTGGTGTTGATAAAGTACTGAGACTCAGCTTTGTGTTTTGGGGTGCAAGACAGGGACTCGCACATCACAGCATGCACGTCACAGCACAAACACACACACGCAGTCACAATGCTGTAGTAAACAGTATACGGTCGTATGGATGTTGACTATATGAGTGATGGAGTTAAGGCTCTAGAAACTGCAATTAAATTCAATGAGCAACAAGAAGCAGCTACAGGAATGGACATAATGATGCTGCAAAGATGGCGAGATTTGGCAGCGATGAAATGGCACTCGTCAGGAAAGCAGACTACGATCAAAAATTTCTTTAAATCATCACAGGACTGAACTTTTTAAGTACAGTACATACTGTATTTAACTTCAGACAATTCTGCCACTGTAAGTTCATTTTTTCAGTTAATTTTTTCTGTTTTGTTGTAAAACATGATTATTAGGTTCGTAATATGTAAAATTATAACATAGTAGACTTTTAATAGGCATTTTCTTAACACCTCCCATTAATCCGACATTTTCGCTTATCCGACGTTCTGCTGGCCAATTTGTCAGATAAGCAAGACTCTACTGTATATCCAGACTTGTTAAGTGAATAGTTCTCTCTGATTGTGACACAAAACTAAACTCCATTGCAGCTCTTTAACCACACCATAATTAATAAAACTGAAACTAATAGATATAAAAATAAAATAGAAATGTCTGTGAAATTAAAACTAAAATATACGATAAAGGAGAACTATAACTAAATTGAATTTTCAAGTAAGGTCAGAAAAAATATAGAAATAAAAACAACGAGCATCAGACAAAGCTGAAAACAATGTATTAAATCAGTTATATAAAATCACACAAACAGAAATGACAGCAAACAAATCTTAAAACGCAAGACCAGCACATAACAATACACAAATAATTCTATCACAGGCAACACAAAGTCCACACAGTTCTGTCACTTCATAAATAAAATTGTAGTCCCTTTTTCTTTTTGGCAGAGTCTCCAAAACATTCTGTCATAGAAGAATAAAGATTGCTTTCAGCTCACCCATTCTAAACCTTCTTGATTGTCATGTCTGCTTCTTCCTAGTGCACGTCAGCCGATGAAGCCTTTGAGGTGGCCACTTTTAATTGCAAAGGAGGGCTACAACCTTTAAGTGAGTCAATCTCCTATTTGGCCGTGGATAGACTACGTTTATGTTCTCCACCACAAAGATTGTGCCCACTGTCATTCCTCCTTCTCCTGCCTTTTTGATCTCCTTTTCAACTGTAAATTAGCATCAATTTACCATGGCAACTTCCCGGAAATTACTGCAACAGACCATACCCCCAAAAAGTCCTCTTTAAGGTCGTTGACCAATGTGCTTGTTTTTATTTAATTTATTGAAGGTGTTTGTGCAGTGACAGGGTTTACATCAAGGACAACACAGAGAGACAAAAGACAAACCAGAAAATACATTACGTGGTAGTACTACAACCTATCATGTATCCAGCAATGTACTTGGTAGCTGCATCCTAGAAGTAGTTACAGCCTGAACATTTTTTTTTATCAATGTCTTGATAAATAAAGCAAAGTTAATGAGTTCAGTGCTTAAAATATCAGTTAATGGCAATAAATGTGTTTTTTGATTAAATGTTAGTTGAATATTTGATTCTGTTTGACTGAGGTTTGGCTATACATTCAACAGTTAAATTCAATTTTTATAGTTGAAATGTAGTATTCTGGTAAAGGATAATGAGTAAATATAATTATTAGAAATTATATTAAGGTGTTATTGCCAAGGATATATTTATAGCTTATTATCAAGATTACTATTGGACACTGGCATGATGTGTTTGCTTAAGTTATTTACAAATAAAAGAAAAAGAGGGTAGATAAACACCCAATGACATTCAGACTTATGTTAGATATATAACAATGATTTGTTTATTTTTTTATTTATTTGCATATATTACCCAATTTACTGTTTGTCGACTGGCAGCATAAAAGAAGAAAAAATTAAATGTACACTTTTTCTCATGGTGTTTTACTTTCAAATCCTACATAAAGCTGCCACTCAAGCTTAACTTGTACTTTAGAAGAATTGTGGAACTTTCCAGATTACAGTATTCCTCCCTGGCTTAAGTTATTGGCAGTAGGTTCATTACTTAATTATCATCATTAATATAAAGCTCTATTATGAAAAAAAGTCCAAATTTATTTTGTGTTTGTGCTGCGTGCTTCCTAGTCTACTGGAGCTACTGAGTTCAACACAGTTGTCTGTGTTTTACTGTGGTGGTTGTTCAAGTTTGTGATAGATTACTTAATCAATTATCACTTCTGGGCTTCATTAGGGACAGAAAATAGTTTCTCTTTTAGATATTCTGCAATGTTTTTCTTTTTTTATGAGGTGGTGTTTGAAAACTTATTGAGGGTGGCCATAATGGAAACATAAATAAAGGTTAGTTAGTCAAGCTCCTCTGTTCAAATTTTCCTTTGCTTCTGAATTCCTCTGACTGCACCATGATTGCCTTTGTCCTTCAAAGAAAACAAGGCCTAATTTATAGTCCAAAGATGGCAATCTGCCTAATTTTACAAGGAATTCAACTGAAATAATTAACTATAGACAGATTCTTCCCAGCTTATGTTAATAGGAAATTGTCAAGCATGAATCTCCACACTTGTTCACAGTAACTTAATGATTGATTTATTTAAACAATCACTTAGTGCAGTGTACCTAAATAAGTTTAAAATGCTCTTTTTCAAGTTTGGGTTTTGTTTTTGTCTATATTCCATTGTCTTTATTACCTGCCTGTACTTGGTATTGTATTCTGGTGGGTTATACCATTCTACACAACCTTAAAAACTGCTTATGTACCTTGGAAATCATTATTTGATTGTGCGCTGCCAAGGGGTACAGGGATAAATGAAATTGCAGACATCATACCATGGCTGACAAATTCCAAATATTGTAACACTGAGCTGCTTAATAGGACATCTTTCAGACATTACATGTGCAGATGGCTTCTGTCTCAGTGGTGGAAGTGTTCCTAGCAGAGACCTCATTCCCAAGTCCTCTTATGTTTCTGCTTGCATTTATGTTAACAGTACTTGTTTCTTCTAGCTCATAGGTGCAAGGACACAACGTATTTGTATTTCACAGAGGAATGAAAAATCCTATTGTGTTAAATGGGGTTGTAAAAACCATATCAAATTATTAGATCATTCTGTTTGCCTCACTGTGACCAAAATTGACTGGTGCAATCCCCAATAAAACTAATTTTGCTATATCATGTTGGTTTGGAGGAGCAGATTCATACCCTAATAAAACTACTTACACAATAATAAAACAAGTACATATTCATAGCATACTTATTTTCTGTAGAAAAAGTGAGCAAATAATAGAATTATCGCAGTGGACTGGCACCCTGGCAAGGTTTGTTTCCTGCCTTGCACCCTGTGTTGCCTGGGATTGGCTCCAGCAGACCCCGTGACCCTGTAGTTAGGATATAACGGGTTAGATAATGGATAAATGGATAATGGAATTACTGTGCTGCAGATTTTTTTAAGTAAAAGGTGGTCTCTTTAGAAGACATTTTAGAGTTATTTGCAAGAATCACTTGATCATATCCCTAGATGTGAAAGATAAATATTTCCATTTACAACTCAAGAAAGCCCCAAACTCCTCAGATATTTAATGCAATAAAAAGTGTTCCAATTCAATAGCTTACCTATATGTATTTCTAAAACTATTTAATGCTACTAAGAGCACTGTGATGGAAGGAAACTCAAAGCTAAGGGGCACAGTGTTTTTTTATGTTGGGAGAATTCCTTACTATCCTTCAACTTAATGCAATATAACCACAGCTGAGGCAGCACCTTCCTCTAACTCACTTTATTATTATTATTATTTTTTTAAACAAGAAGTAGCATCCATAAAAAAATGATGGTCAGATATACACCATTTACATCAAGGGAAATATTTTCTTCTAAAGGATCAACGCATATAAAGTACAAGAGATGCGACAAAACTATACAGTATTTATCACACAGCAGTTTGCAAAAACCACTTAAACTACTTTGATTTTTTGATGGCAAGTAGAATGCTATATTTTTATAGCAACTGCCAAAAGTGAAAAAACAGTACAAAAACAAAAGGGAAGTACCCCAGCAGTGTGATATCTTAGCCAGCATGCAGCTTTTTTGCAAAAGTAAATCTCTTCTGATCAAGGAAACCATATATTTACTATTGTACGTCAAATGCTTTCAAAGTAATACCTAAACATTCCCCTTGATCCACAACATTTATAATTAACAAATCAATGATATCATTGTCATTTTATGGCACCCCTGCAACATTTACAAAGAAATCCATTGTGAAAAGTAATAATTTTATTGATGAGAATTACAATTTGTAACTCTGAGAGGTAGATTTTCTGTGCTTCCACCATGATGTTCTGATTTTGTTGATATTTTAAACATATAATCCAATGATTTTTAAAAATCACATCCTCTTAATTCAGTTTTGTCATAAGACAAAAATATACTGCACAGATTTAAGCAGACAGTATTTGCATTTTTATGTGATGTAGAACAGACTGGCATTATCCATTTTAGGCAGTTTCTTTTGACTGGTTCTCTCTTTGGAATACAGCCTCTGTGCCTTATATGATAAAACTAGCAAAATACCCGCGCTTAGCAGCGGCAAAGTACTGCATTAAAATTTTTATTAAGAAGAAAATTAAACGTTTTTAAACTGAGGGAAAATATGCCAATAATTATTTGTTAAGGATCTCTTTGTATACCATGTTGTCAGTTCGGCCCTCCGGTTGTAACACGACCAAGCTGTGCGCTGAGCTTACTCTTTAATCGGTTTCAGTTTCATGGTTTGTTTCAATTACGACAGTATTTGCAGGATTTGCTGTGTTGAAGTGACATTCGGCATCTGTCAAGCGTTGTAAGCACACAGACGGTTTCATCGATAAAATCACATCTAGCTTTTGAGAGTTTAAACATTCATAAACATCAAAGTGTCCACTACTGAAATTGTCACCTGTCAATCTAAGATGTTTAAGAGGCATTGGCGGTTGTCCAAAGGTGTAAAATATTTGGCCATTTCGGTACACTTGAAAGCGACACCCGAACAATTCAGCGGCAGCTTTCAACTCACATGCCGAACCATAGGTGAAGGGCTTAAGCATTTCACTCTTATAGTGCTCCTGTGTAGTATAATTATCTCCTGTACCGTCATCAGTCCACACCTTGAACCAGTCCCAGTCATTCAATACATAAGACACAGTGTTCCTCCGGATATCAAGAGTGAGCCTGATATGGCCGTGCAATATGTAACAAAGAGAATGGAAAAGGTAGGTGCCATCTCCGGGCATGGAAACCACTTGGTAAGTGACAGTTCTTTGATCGATAGTGATCACCTCAATAGACATGGTAATGGGGGTTGGAATGATAAAAGAAATGGGTACCTGAGAAATGTAAAGTAAGTCTAAAATACCTATACAATAACAATAATTGTAATAAACAAACAATAAAACAGCGGAGAAGCCGTGGATTAAACAAAAAGGGAGACGTGAATCCCGTGGCGAAGCAAGGAAGGGAATGTAGAGACCGGAGCGACGGACAGCCTTATATAGGCAGGCAGCCAACAACGTGTGAGGCGTTGGGATGGGGGACCCAACGCCACCTCACACGGTGGCCGAGCTGCAGGCTATGGACGTATATATGTACGTAAGTAGGATTTAGTTAGCGTTGGGAACCCGCGTACTAAATTTCTTGAAGATGGGCCCATAAGTATCAAAGACTGTTGAAAAGTTCAATATGGTGGCCGACAATGGCATCATACCACCGAAATAAGTACATACATTGGTTTTGGTTAGCGCAGGGAAGCCGCCTACCAAATTTCGTGAAGATGGGGCCATAAATAAGAAAGTTCAACATGGCGGACGTTGTCGACCGTTATGACTGTTACGCGTAGAATTTCGAAATGAAATCTGCTTAACTTTTGTAAGTAAGCTGTAAGGAATGAGTCTGCCAAAATTCAGCCTTCTACCTACACGGAAAGTTGGAGAATTACTGACGTTGGAAAGTTCAATATGGTGGCCGACCATACCACCGAAATAAGTACATACATTGGTTTCGGTTAGCGCAGGGAAGACGCCTACCAAATTTCGTGAAGATAAGGCCATAAATAAGAAAGTTCAACATGGTGGACGTTGTCGATCGTTATGACCGTTACGTGTAGAATTTCGAAATGAAACCTGCTTAACTGTTGTAAGTAAGCTGTAAGGAATGACCCTACCAAATTTCAGCCTTCTACCTACACGGGAAGTTGGAGAATTAGTGACATTGGAAAGTTCAATAAGGACGCCGACCATACCACCGAAATAACTGCGTACATTGGTTTCGGTTAGCGCAGGGAAGCCGTCTACCAAATTTCTTGAAGATAGGGTCAGCCTTTTACTTACACGGGAAGTTGGAGTATTAGTGATGTTGGAAAGTTCAATATGGCAGCCGACAGTGGCGTCATAGCACCGAATTAAGTACGTACATCAGTTTCGGTTAGTGCAGGGAAGCTGCCTTCCAAATTTCGTGAAGATGGGGCCATAAATAAGAAAGTTCAACATGGCGGACGTTGTCAACCGTTATAACCATCACGTGTAGAATTTTGAAATGAAACCTGCTTAACTTTTTTAAGTAAGATGTAAGGAATGAGCCTTCCAAATTTCATCCTTCTACACACACGGGAAGTTGGAGAATTAGTGATGAGTGAGTGAGTCAGTGAGGGCTTTGCCTTTTATTAGTATAGATTATTTATTCATCCCTTGAGTGTTTAACAATAACTAAAGAAGAAAAGGAACTCTGAATTAATGAATAACAAAATAAGAACTTTTTTCCCCTTAGGACTTTTTTTATACCCACGTTTGTGTAAAATTCCTTAACATTTGTGTACAAACCCCATGCTAGCCCCCCATGACATCAGTCTTGAAAGATAATCTGTACACAGTTTCTTCAGTTAGAGGCCATGTGCTACAATCTGTTAACACTAGGTCTCTAGCACCTTTTTGGTTTGGGCAACCAGGACATCTATTAAGTCACCCACTCATTACTGTCCTGGAAGAATCTCTATGGATCCAGCCCTGGCTAGATACTTATTCTTCTACAGTCATACTTTTCCTCAATTTGCCAACACCACACATGATAGTGTTTACTGTACTTTGTATTCCTACATTGCTATATTAAATTGCTTTCTATATGCCAATGCAGGCACCTCTCTCTAAGAGAAACTTATTGCTTGGTTTCTGCACTTTGCCTCCTCAGTGATTTTCTTACCTGGGAAATCTCTTTTCTAGTTAAGACTTCCCTTCAGAAAGATTGAAAGAACAAAATTCTGCTTGTAAATATTGTGCTAATGATTATTTAATAGGTAAAACTAATTTATCTTTTTCCACACTTTAATAGTGTTTTTGCTGGCTGCCAAATTCCATATCCAAAACGAGAATTCTTGACAGAAGAGGAACCAGAAGACAAAGCAGACAAAGTAAGTAATCAACTTTGTGATAGAAATATAAATTACTGCTTGTGTAATAAGTACATCTGTCATAAGTGTCCTTTATGATGGAAATCAAAACTAAATGCTGCTAGAAGCAAGTACAAGAATTTAGAAAAACAGTAATAGATTTTGACAAATTACAAGCCAATGCAGTATTGCAAAGATTATTTCCCTTATATTGCAGATTGTTTAAAAAAAATGAAAAGCAGTAATATCAATATTATGGAAATGTATTCAAGTGGATAAATAAATTATCTGATAAAGAAAAATAAAGACACTAGAGACAAAGTTCTTCACCTTGCAGAGGTCTCCTAAACAGCAAAATATAAATTGTAAATTGTTTGTTATAGTGAAAAGTTGTTTGGTATTTTAAAGTGTACATAGGAAGTGAGTAATCTGGCGTTATGGTGTTATGCTAATTCAAGAATTTGGTATTATGTTAATTATGTTTGAATATACAAAATATTCTGCATTGATGAAAAAATTTTTTGTGCATATTAACATGTCACTTTGGTCTTTTCAAAAATTGAGAAGAACCAACAGCAACAACAGGGTAATAATCATACAAATGGAGGAGGACACACAGGGACCCAAGACAACAGTCATGCACAAGGACCTCCACTGAAGAAAGTCAGAGTGGTTCCTCCTACGACTACCTCAAGTGGATTGATTATGAGTTCTGAATACCAAGTAATTATCTTGTTTGTTTTCTTAATTTCTTTAAATGATCTTTGCAAAATCAAATTATAGATCATAAACCACCTAACTCAGACTGTTTTCTTTTTAAAGTATACGACGTGACAATATATGTCCTTTTTATTTTCATTTTTCAAAGGATCACTATACTGATGGTGTATTAACAGAGATTTGGTTATAAGATGTGGGCCCTCATTAACTCAATACATACACTATACACTCTATGTGCACATATGGCAGTGTAATTACTTCTGAAAACTATTGATACCTGAAACATATCACCAGATGCCCTTCAAGCATATTTTTGGAAGAAACATAATATCTATACATAATTAAAATTATAGCTTCGGTGGTGCTAATACAACCAATTTCCTTTCCTGGATTTTCTTTTTCTGCTGCACTTTCTCAACTAGAAAAAGTAAAGGAGACATATTATACATAATTAAAATTATAGCTTTGGAGGTGCTAATACAACCAATTTCCTTTCCTAGATTTTCTTTTTCTGCTGCACTTTCTCAACTAGAAAAAGTAAAGGAGACTTTACTAGACAGTTTAGCATGTGTAACACAGCAGAGTACAGAACAGCTAATTCATTCCAGAACAAACAGAATAAATTCAGTTAAATTATCATGCTCAGGGCATGGTTCACTGACTGATCTCTGAAAAAAAGAAAGTCTGCTAAGATAAATCCGTGCATTGGACCTCCAATGGGAGAGCTGAACATCTTTCAGATGGGTTAATCCTCACATGATTTTGGAAGTTTTTTTTCCTGCTTCCTTTTGCATGTCTTCTGGAGACTCCTGTCTTGATTTAGGGTAAGAGTTTTGAAACAGTGTTCGTTGGAATTATGTTAGAGAAGTGCTAGATCTGACTGAGCAATGTGTACTCATTCTTTAAGTATTCTGAAGCTAACCAGTAAAAAATAAAATAATCAGTTTTTTAACTGCATACAATTACAGTATGATACGTTTTATATAGTATCTACTGTTTTTTTTAATATATAAATATTGTTTTCTCTTTATCTGCTAATGCCTATTCTATAAGAAAATTACGGAAATAGTCTTCTGTTTCAGCACAGTGACAGATGATACCACTGAATGTTTATTCAATAGTCGTTTTAAGGGAAAATGTACGTGATACATATGTAGTACTTCAAAAGTTTATTTGATCTGAATGAAACTTGTCATACCCCTGTAGCTTGGTAATTTGTGTAATTACTAAGCACAGTAAAGTTCCATTATAAAGCCTGTTTAGTCTCCAGTTTTTGCATAGCAAGCAGTTGTTTATTTCTTTTTAATGGTAACCACCTAAAAAACTGAATGGATATATAGATTTATGTGATGCAGTCATCTGCTTTGCCGCATTTTAAGTGTAAGCCAAGCCTAGTACATACATAGGTTATTTTTACTTGATTTCTATATAAAAGAAAATAAAAACTTGTTCTTTCACTCAATTTATCATTTTGTATTTAAGTTAACCTTTTTTCCAGGTACACATTTTTCTCCTTGATCATATAAAGCAATCCATTCATTTACTGAGCCTGCTTAATCCTTTTCAGATGTATAAGGTGCTGGAGCCCGTTAGATGCTAGGCAGAAAGTAAAACGGAAAACGGCAGCATTCATCAACGGGAACACTTCGACACCAGTATTTTCTCATAAGGTCAAGGCGTTTTGTTTTTAAATGATGTACTAGGGCTGGTTTTATATTTGTAGTTTTTGTGTATAGGAAATGCAGGCACATTAATTTTAAATATGAGTGTTATCTCTGTGGAAATAAATTGTGTTTATATCTGATTCTTCTGTACAAGTTAAATGTAAATTGCCTTACATAAGTACAGTAATAAATGTTGCAACAAGTAGACGACTATAGATTAATGCCTTGTAGGATCACAGTCCTAAAAGCGGGAGTTTATACCACCAGCTGAGATGAAATTCTCCAAAGTCATCCAAATTGTTAATAAAGGCTGTGTTTTGATGAAAGTGAGCAATTGAAAAGCAGGGAAGTAATGTCTACTATACACTAGGCACAACTGTCAAAGGATTACACTATATTACCATCTTTGAATGACAAACTGGTAAGGATTAAGTTTGCAGATATGTGTTTATATTCTAAAAACCTTATCCTACATTTACTTTGAATTGTACCAAATACTGTTCACATTAGTCTTAAGATATTACAAGGGATCCAGTTTGAAACTATACTTCAAATTAAATTAATTAGATTGCTATTGGTAGCTCTTTGATATATACAACTTTATATGGCACCTGAATAAGCTTTTTAATAGTAGGGTGACATTAATATGAGTTCAGTGGTTTTCTGGAGAGTCAAGGGTGTAAAATCTGCTGTTTTAAGGTTGAATCAATGCTTTACAATTCACTTAAATCTTGAAGTACATTGCTTTTAGCAATTACTCAAGAGAGAGAATGAGCGAGGCAATTTCCAATATGAATTCACATATAAAGCCACCTAAATATAACATTATTCAGTTACGTCTAATTTTACATAGTAGGTCTTAGTATTCAGAATACTTTCTCTATTATTCCAACAGATTCAAAATCACATTTTTTTCTTCTGTTGCTCTGAGTTGATCCTTTGATAAACTCAGAATTATCAGTTCTACTTTGACTGGTTCATGTCTTGCCTCTTGGAATGATCATTGTGTGTCTCCTAATAGCTAAGCTGTTCCAATATCTCATCTTCTTAAAGGTTGTCAAGGTTTTTGCTTTTACTATATGTCTCAGTAGTTTGTTCCAGAGTCCCACAAGTCCTTGCGTAAAGATATGTTTCCTGGCTTCAGCTTTAAATGCACTTCCCCTTGATTTCAATTTTTGTCCTCTAGTATGTGATTCACCCTTAAGCTGAAAGGATGTTGCTGAATCTGTCAGTGCCTTTGAGTATTTTAAATTCCTGGGTTAGGTCCCCATGCAGTCCCCTCTGCTTGACACTTAGCAGGTTTAATTTTCTAAGTCTGTAGGACATGTCATTAAGTCCAGGGATGTGTGTGGTTGCACTCCTCTGTACAGCTTCAAGTGCTACTATGTCTGACTTGTACCATGGAGACCAGAACTGCATACAATACTCCAGATGCAGTCTTGCTAGTTCATTATATAGTTTGAGCATAATATCGCTTAATTTAAATTCAACAATTTTTATTATATAACCTAACATTTTATCCATCCATCCATCCTCTTCCGCTTATCCAGGGTCGGGTCGCGGGGGTAGCAGCTTATGCAGAGAGGCCCAGACTTCCCTCTCCTCGGCCACTTCTTCCAGCTCTTGCGGGAGAATCCCAAGGCGTTCCCAGGCCAACCGGGAGACATAGTCCCTCCAGCGTGTCCTGGGTCTTCCCCGGGGCCTCCTCCTGGTAGGACGTGCCCGGAACACCTCACCAGGGAGGCGTCCAGGAGGCATCCTGATCAGATGCCCGAGCCACCTCACCTGACTCCTCTCGATGCGGAGGAGCAGTGGCTTTACTCTGAGCCCCTCCCGGATGACTGAGCTTCTCATCCTATCTTTAAGGGAAAGCCCAGACACCCTGCGGAAGAAACTCATTTCAGCCGCTTGTATTCGCGATCTCGTTCTTTCGGTCACTACCCATAGCTCATGACCATAGGTGAGGGTAGGAACGTAGATCGACTGGTAAATTGAGAGCTTTGCCTTACGGCTCAGCTCCTTTTTCACCACGACAGACCGATGCAGAGCCTGCATTACTACAGATGCCGCACCGATCCGCCTGTCAATCTCACAGTCCATTCTTCCCTCACTCGTGAACAAGACCCCAAGATACTTGAACTCCTCCGCTTGGGGCAGGATCTCACCCCCAACCCTGAGAGGGCACTCCACCCTTTTCCGGCTGACATTTTTATTTGCCTTTTAAATTTCTTCAATGAAAAAGTTTTATCAACATATAGCCCTTAATCCTTATCAGAGGTTGCTTCTTGTATGACAGTGTCTCCCATCTTACATTTGTAATTGATGCCCCTTTTGCCCACTTGTAGCACTTTGCACTTTTCTAAATTACACTGCAAGTGTTCGTCTAGATCTGAAAATTGTCCAGGTCTTGTTGAATTCTCTTTGCTGCCTCACCAGTGTCTTCTATCCCTCCAACTTTAGTGTCATCTTTAAATTTTATGTGTTTACTAAATATAATGGAATCAATGTAATTAATATAAATCAAAAAGGTAAGAAGAAAAACAGACCCCTGAGGGACTCTACTGATCACCTTGCTACATGTGGAGTATTCTTCTCTTATGTGTACTCTTTGTCTCCTGCCTGTTAACCAACTAGAGGTCCAGTTTTGAAGGTTACCTCTGATGCCTACAGCTTGTAGTTTTAGAATTAACCTTTGGAGATGGACTGTATCAAATGCCTTTTGAAAATCTAGTTAAAGTATGCCGTATTCTTTGTTTTTGCCAACTATTCCATTTGCTTCTTCAAAAAAATCTAAAAGATGTTTTGGCAGAACCTTCCTCTCATAAACCCATGCTGGCTGCTATTTAGTATATTATTTTTGTTTAGGTAATTTTCTAACTTGTTTCTTATTATAGTTTAAATACTTTTGCATGGCACAAAAGTAAACATAACTAGTCTATAATTACTAGGATCCATTTTGTCTTCCTTATTAAAGATTGGAGTCACATTTCCAGTTCTCCGGTACATCTCCTTTCTGAGGTGACTGCTGAAATATGCCTATTAAGTATTTATAGATGACATCTTTTGTTTCTTTCAGTACAATTGGCAAAATTGCATTACATCCAGAGGTTTTCTTAGTCTTTAACGTTCTGAGGGCTTGAAGCACATCTGACTGTTCTGTGAACTCAGAAATTTGTTTTTACTTCTGCATGAGACATTCCACTTGTTTTTTCCTTTATAAATACTTGGGTGAATTATTTGTTCAGTTCTTTTGCTGTTACCTTCTCATTTTCAGTGATTTCCCCATATTTGTCCCAAAGCTTTCCTAAATTCTCTTTTATCATCTTTTTACCAGAGTACTTCTGAAAAAATTACTTTCTGTTTGTTTTGGCTTCACTAGCACTTTTTATTTTGGTTTCTCTTTTTTTCTCTTTTTTCAAATGCTTTTTTTGAACTATTGCCATAGTTTCCGAATTCCTGTGTGTCAGAATTATCTGGCTTTTTTTTCTTTTCTTGTGCAGTGATCCTATTTATCCATTTTGGCCGAATTTTTTAGTCTTTTTTTTGTTGCTTATCGAAATGAACTTATTTTGAGCCTGGATAAGAAGATCTCTAAATTTTGTATCTCCTTATCCCAATAAAGTCTGCTTTTCTCAAATTGTAAGACCTCATTTTGGTGTACATTTGTGTGTTGTCAAAGATTATCTTAAAATTTAACATGTAATCACTGTAACTTCTGTTCTTTTTACTCTGTCTTTATTGTTAGGACAAATGAGATCTGGACAGCTGTCACCACGTGTTGGGCTTTTGAAACACTGGGTGAAAAAACAGTCATTTGCTATCTGCACTAATTCATTTTCCTCTTTTGTATTCCCAATAGTGGATTCCCAATCAATTTTCGAAAAGTTAAGATCACTCATGACTGCTATGTCCTCTTTTTTGCTCATGTTTTATTTAAGTCAGTCAGTCAGTCAGTCATTTTCCAACCTGCTATATCCTAACACAGGGTCACGGGGGTCTGCTGGAACCAATCCCAGCCAATGCAGGGTGCAAGGCAGGAACAAATCCCGGGCAGGGTGCCAGCCCACCACAGGACACACCCACGCACACACCCACACACCAAGCACACACTAGGGACAATTTAGGATCGCCAATGCACCTAACCTGCATGTCTTTGGACTGTGGGAGGAAACCGGAGCACCCGGTTGAAACCCATGCACACACGGGGAGAACATGCAAACTCCACATAGGGAGGACCCGGGAAGCGAACCCAGGTCTCCTTACTGCGAGGCAGCAGCACTATCCCTGCGCCACCGTGCTGCACTATTTGAATAAGTAATATGTTATTATCTAACATATCACTAACCTATCAGAATTTGCCGGCCTGCAGCAAACTCCAATAATTATATCTCTGCCTTTCTTACTTACTAGCTTAACCCACAGTGATTCTGACGTGTTTCCTTCATCGTTCTTAAAAATATTGGCCTGAATATGATTTTTCACATATAGTGCCCCCACTTCCTTCCTTATCTCTATTGAAGTATTATATTATATTCCTCTCTATCTGTATAATTTAGCTATGACTCTTTCAGAGTTAGCCATCTTGAACTTCCCCTCTGATTCTCCTTCTTCAGATTTGTCTCTAAACATCTCCCTTGAAGATGTCCTCCTTTTACCTTAAGTCATGGTCCGGAATCTTGGCTTGACTCCGAATGTCATAAAGACAAACACGAACTGCATCCCCTTTGTTGTCACCTATAACCCATTTCTTTAAGCACTTCGAAAAAATATAAAAGAACTTCAGCCAATACTAAATGATGATGAAACGCTTAAAAGAACTTCAGCCAATACTAAATGATGATGAAACGCTGAGAGATGCATTTCCAGAGCCACCCCTCCTGACATACAGACAGTTGCCAAATCTGCAGCAACTAATTATTCAAAGATCAATGGGTGAACCAACAGATAATGGTTCCCTGCCTACAGAAAAGATGTCAAACATGTGCTTACATTTATGATACAAGTTATACAGCACTGCCAACTAGAACATTGCATAAAGGGATCATTTTTCTGCATATCATTTAAAATGGTCTACCTAATTCTGTGCATGAAATCTCCCAACACTGCCTCTTTGTGGGAGAAACTGAACAAACACTCCACCAAAGAATTAATTTACACAGGTTTCACATTAAGTGTGGCAATAAAGATGTTCCTGTAGCAGCTCACGTCAACAGCCATGAACACCGTGGGAGGGACTTTAAAGTCACGGTGCTTATGGGCAACTTCAAGACACAGCAAGAGAAAATGAATGGAAGTTAAACTGATGCTAAAATGTAACACATTACAACATGGTTTAAAAAGAGACAGGGAGTTTTATGGCCAGATATGAGGATTGTTTATATCTCTCTGACTGACCCAGACAACCTGACTACAGATCCACATTGTATGGAAAAACTCATCAAAAACTTCAAAAGACTTCGTCGGATAGTTATGTTATCAAAAGATCTTAACCATACATTGTTGTTCTCTCTCCGCTAAATGAATCTTAGCCTGGAGAGAGGTCTGTTAATTATTACATCTAAGATGTCTCACTTAAAGATTTTCCAATGCTGTATCTGTCCTAGTGTCTATATAAACACAGGGAATTCCAGTTTCTGTATTATATCTTGCCTGAAGAAGGGGCCTGAGGTGCCCTGAAAGCTTTCCATTTGTAATCTTTTAGTTAGCCAATTAAAGGTGCCATTTTGCTTGACTTCTCATTGCTTTCATTCATCAAACATGTATATTTACGAACATGGACAAATTTGTTGGTATTCCTCCATGAAAATAGTAGAACCCATAATTGTCTCTGGAATAACTTGAAACTGACAAAAGTAATTGTCATCCATCATTGTTTATTCTGTAACAAAAATCAGACTTTCCTTTAGAGTTTAGATTCAACAGAATATTTCAAATAATAACATATATGAAAATGGCATAGACAACAATGATGGGAACCTTAACCTAATATTTTGTTGCACAACTTTTAGAGTTGATTCCTCTAGCTCTCAATGAGACTTGTGCATCTGTCAACAGATAGTTTGGCGCACTGTTCCTGAGCGAACTGCTGCAGCTGTGTTAGGTCTGAAGGGTGCCTTCTCTAGATTGAATGTTTCAGTTCTTTCCAAAAATGTTCAATAGCATTAAATAAAATAAGGGCTCATAGAAGGCCGCTTCAGAATAGTTCAATGTTTTGTTCTTAGCCATTGTTGAGTACTTTGAGCTAATGTGTTTTTGGTTATTATCCTGTTGGAGTACGTTTCACTCCAGAATTTCTCAATAGTCTTGAGATTTCATTGTTCCCTGCACAGACTCAAGGCACCTCAAGCCAGATGCAGCATAGCAGCCCCAAAACATAACCGAGCCTCCTCTATGTTTCACAGTAGGTATGGTGTTATTTTTTTTGAAAGGTTGATTTTTTAATATGTAGAAATAGAGCTGATGTGACTTGCCAAAAAACACCTATTTTGTCTCATCCTTTCAAAGGACATTCTCCCAGAGGCATTGTGGTTTGTCACTATGCATTAAAGCAAATACCAGTCTGGCTTTTTTATGTTTTTCTTTCAAGTCTTCCATTGAGCACGCTACTACTCAATGAAGAGACAGATGGTGTAATCAGACACTGATGGACCTTGACCTTGGAGTTCAGCTTGTATATCTTTGGAAGTTTTCCTTGGCTTTTTGTTAGTTATTCCCGTTATTCTTCTGCCCATTGTATGCTTGATTTTCCTCTTGCAACCGTGTCCAGGGTGGTTGGCTACAATCCACTGGACCTTGAACTTCTTAATAATATTTGCATCTGTTTTCACATGAACATCAAGCTGATTGGAAATAGTTTTATAGCTTGTGCCTTTAATATTCTTGTCTCTAATTTTCATTCTGATCTCCTCAGACAGTTCTCTACTCTACATTCTCTGGTCCATATTTAGTAGGGGACACACGATGATATCAAACAGTGGAGTGACTACTTTTCTCCATTAGAATAGGCTGAATGACTGATTGGAGACGTGTGATACTACAGAATATTACAGAAGGCAGCTAGTTTGCTAGTCACTCAAATTCAATTATTTATGATATTTTCTAGGGGAGCGGGTTATAGAGAGCAGACCACCATAGGGGAGGAGTATTTTGGCCTTATACCAGGGAGAGGAACAACTGATGCAGTCTTTGCATGGAGACAGCCTCATATAGAAGCATTGAGAAAAACAGAAAGGTTTACATGTGGTGTTTAATAATTTAGAAAAGGCTTATGATAGAGTTCTGTGTTAAGCTATCTGGAGGTGCGTGAAAGAGAAAGGAGTACCAGAGAAGTATGTGAAGACTCTCCAGGATATGTAGGAGGGAATGTTAAAAGCAGTGGTGTTGTGGTAACAGATAAGATTCCAGTTAGAGTTGGTCTGCATCAGGGGTTTTCTTTAAGTTCTTACCTCTTTTATGCTTTTATGGATGTGTTGAATCATGGGATAAAAGATCAATCACAGTGGTGCATGCCTTTTGCTGAAAACATTGTGTTGTCTAGCACTAGAAAAGAGCAAGTGTAGAGGAAGTTAGTAAAATGCAGAAGGGCTTTGCTAGGTAGAGGGTTGAAGATAAATAGGAAGAAGACAGAATATGAGTTTTAATTATGATCAGGATTTAATTAGCCTGCAGGGAGAGTAGTGGATAAATTTAAATATTAAGGATCAGTGGTAGCCTGAGAAGGAAAACTAGATGTAGAGATAGATATATACATAGATTACAGTGTGGATGGAACAATTGGAAGAAGGTATCGGCAGTTTTGTGTGATCAAAGAATTAGGCATAAGTTAAAGGTAAAGGGATTTAAGACAGTGGTCAGACCAGAAATGAATTATGGACGTGGACAGTAAAGGGAGCACAGGAAAATAAGTTACATGTGGCAGTAATGAGCATGTTGAGATAGATGTGTGGACTTAAGGACAGAATAAGAAATGGCACAATCAGAGGTACAACAAAGGTGGGAGAATATCTAAGGAAGTACAGGAAGTTTAGTTGTAAGTGGTATGAACATGTGATGAGGAGAGACAAAGTGGAGGTGGCTGGATAACGTGAAAGAAGAAGGTTTGAAGGGAAGGGGCTTTGCCTGGCAAGGGGGTGCAAGACAAAGCTGTTTGGAGAAGGTTGATTAAGCACATCGACCCCACATAGAAGTGGAAAAAGATGAAAAGGAAAAGGGAGATGGTCTTTTCTAGGATTACAAACAAATATGCCCAGGCCATTTTAGAATGTCTTTGTAGAATAAACAATACTTTTATCTCTTTTCACACATGCTTTGCTTCACTTGATAACATATCAAAGGCATAAGGGTTGTAAAAAGGAAGAGACTCGACACACATAAAAAGGTTTGGGGCAGCCACCCATATAATATTCCTAGCTGCAAAGGTTTGGTTTTTCATTCAACAGAGTAGTTGATTGTGGAGAGTCCAAGACAGAACTGCTGAAGGTTAAAAAAAGATGGCAGTTTTAAATGGTTAGACAGGAAGTGATGTATGTTAACTGGAAGTGATGTAGGTTGACCGGAAGTGATATTTCTCTGACATCAGCCTGGGAGCCGGGACCAGAAGTGACAATCTTCTGGGCGCCAGAACCGGAAGTGACATTCTTCTAGGCACCTGAACCGGAAGTGACATTCTTCTGGGCGCTGGGACCGGAAGTGATGTTTTTCTAGGCGCCGGAACTGGAAGGGATGTTTTTCTAGGCGCCGGAACTGGAAGGGATGTTCTTGATTCAGATAGGTTTTCCCTCGGCTGGTCTGTAGAGATAGCAGGAGAAGGTTTAATGCACCCCGTCCTCACCTGGCCTGGCGTGGAATTACCTTTACTTGGTCCACACAACGTCCCCCTATTCGCACGTGTGTGACAGGGTGTACATGGGACAGTTGCTTTTTATTTAATCACTTTTAATGAGATACATAGCACTTTTTCAGTGAACTATAAGGATACCAAGAAATTTATCCATGTCATGTTTGTTAATTTTTCTTGATAATATTCGGAGGATTCAACCCTTTCTCACTAATTATGCCACACAACTCCTTGTTCATGCACTGGTCCTCTCTTGGCTGGACTATTACAACACTCTCCTGGCCGGTCTTCCTTCAACTACAATTGGACCTCTCCAGCTCTTCCAGAATGCAACTGCATGACTGGTGTTCTCTGTTCAGTGATTCACACCAATTGCTTTGGTCTCTCCACAGGCTTCCTGTTGCTGCAAGGATCCAGTTCAACACTCTTATCTTGACCTACATTTATGTGGACAGTTCTGCTCCTCAATAATTCCAATTCTTGATCCCTTCTTGTATCCCTTCAGGAAGTGTCCATTCTGCCTATGCTTGTTTGGTGACCATCTCTCCTTTTGCTAGACATGCCAAGACTGGACAGTGCTTCCCCATTCCTGCTTCAAAGCTATAAAATTATCTCCTTTTATGTATTCCATCTTCACCCAATTTAAAATATTTAGGTGTCTTTTGAAAACATAGCTTTTCATTAAATAGTTTCAAACTGCTTAGTTTCTCTCTTACAGGTTAGCTGCTCCTGTGCAGACAGTGTAGTTGCAGGTATAATTAGTTCTTCACCCATGTGCTTGCTTTTTTATCTTATTTTCTGTTGCTTTTGATGCTTGCACTTTCCTTCTTTTAAGTATTATAACTTGCTTTGTATGTCACCTTGGATAAAGGTGTCTGTTAAATAAATAATAATAACAAGTTGCAGCCCAGAAAAGTATGAATGATTTTGTTTTGTTGCCTTCTCCTTTGACATGTTACTCTAATCTTTGCCAAAAACTCTCTTTATACATGTTATTGCCTTGCATTTATCACAACACAAGCTTTAGCCATTAACTATTCTAAACCATTCAGTATATACAACTTAACACTAAAACAGGTAAATGCATTTACTATTTGGCTTTCAACACAACATGTGTCGATGCATTTGGCAGCAAACTGTAGCATTGCTCCTTTTAGCTTACTAAAAGCTTTTAGTTTCTCACAGCAACATTCCATGTCTGCCAGAAAACAAACAAATGAATCAACATTCTGAGGATGTCAAGTAAATGAAGAAACTGAGCAATACAGGCATAGTACAAAACATGAAACTTGTTACAAGGCTTCACTTGCTTTTTGTTTGAATCACTAAAGATGGCTGCCTTCTGATAATGGGTTAAAGATGTGCATTCCTTGGAATAAAGCATAATTTTAAGTGTAATCTGAAGGAACTTCAGGTTTGCTGTTTAATGCATAAAATAATTAGGTACTGCATTTATATTCATGAGTACTTTTATTCTTTTTTTTAACTAAGATCTGTGTTTAAAATTCTGCAAAATTCTTCATACTGTTGTTTTCATTTTTTGAAAGCAAATAAACAAAGGAGAAGCAGGATTAAAGAAAAAGGCACACTGCATGATTCTTCAGTGCCTGTCAAAGAATGTGGTAGCTTTGTCAGTCTGATCAGTTTGTCATCTTAGTGGAGGATGGTTATAGGCTGCCATGATATACAGTATTTGTAAACATAGTCATGTCTCAGTGAAGTGATTTGTTGGAGAGCTGTTCAGTTATGTTTTTCCTGTCTGTCTGTTTTCTTTCACCTGTCCTACCTCAGTGCCATCATCATGGTCACATTACTACTACACATTTCTAAGTGAAGGGCATCTTTAAAGTGTGGGGGTTGTTGTTTTTTGTTTAATAGACATAATTATTTGCTGATGGGGAAGGATCCTTACCATTGTTTTATGCATATGTTTTGATTTCTCCAAAGTATTTATTTCCTAGTGAAAGTGTTGTGAAACTGTTTGTAATCATACCTCATACTTGTAATTGTATGAATGGAAGATAACTAGAAAATGGTTGTTGTGCTTTGCATCACCTATCTGGGATAATCCACATTAGAATTGGGGAGGAGTTTTGTTGTTGCAATGGGTTATAAACCAGACAGATAAAAACATGGTACATGCAGAGAGGATTTTATTCAGTTTCTTATGGTATGCTGAACTTAAAAATGACAAATATAAAAGATTACAGAAAATATCATAACTTAGAAATAATTACGTATAAAAGCTAACATCTGCTTAAATGAACAATAATGCAATGATTCATATTTTTCATCAAAAATGTAATAGAAATAGTTTAAAAGAAGATATGTCAAGTTGACAATGAGGGAGATGAAAATTTTTCAATTTAAAATTGTTCACAGGGGCTCATACATTTTTACCTACAGAGATATAACATCTTTAACTTTAATCAAATAAATGTGAAACAATAATTTCAATATATTACAGAATTGAATCATATTACTTAATGTTTCATTTCTGTCAATGACTAAAGTATCAGAATAATATTTCCCTAGCCCTAATGGTCCCTAGCTCCTAGACAGGGAAAACAGAGAGGTGATCATTTAATTTTAGTAATCAAAGATAAGACTTGAAAAGAGAAATCTATGACGCAAGAAACGTTGTTCAGGCAGATACAAAATATTTTGGACAATTATTGGAGAAAATTAAATAATGAATTGAATTGACCTAAAATTGGAATTATTGGTGTAAAATTGTAGAGGTTTTAGGTAAAAAGCAAGTCAATAATTTTTCTTATATCAAAGAAAACACCATCACAATACACTTGCAAAAAATCAATTAAATGGGCGTTAATGCTAATACACTTGATAATTTTCAACAGATTACAAACTTAAAGCTATTAAATTTGCATGGCAAGAACACTTATAAAAATAGTTGCAATTTTTCTGTTTATTTTTGTAATCACTTAGGAGCTGCTCAACCACTGGGGTTTCTGTCTAGACTGGCCTGCCATCTAATAATGATGATTGTTTTAATAGATGATAAACATTAAATATCATCTGAGAACTTATTGTATGTGTTTGTTCTTTTTCACAGTTCACAACAGTAGTGCATCTAGGAAGTAAAGCTTTTTTTATTCGCTTGAAGAACAGAAAACTTTTGAGAACCTGAAATTTGGGCAGACAGAAATTTCCATATAAAAAGCTAGTATATAAATCATGAAAAAAAATCATCATGCAAGATTGTAATTATAAATAAAAGCCGTATTTTCAATTTTTGAAGATGACGTAGAAAATATGTATGTCTATATAACAGTGATAACCAGTAATGATACTAGAACCCCACAATGGCTGCTGGTTTTTACTGTATCCAGCCCCTTAATTCAGTGCTCATTAGTGTGTTTTTATAGAGCTTGTTTTAAGTAACTTCCCATTTTCTGGTTATTGTACTTTTTAGTTGAGGGATGCTTGTTCTCATTCCTGTGAACAAACTTGTATCTGATTGAAAGACTGGTTGCACAAAAAACCTTCAGCTGCTACCACTCTTCAGCACCAGCAGTCCTTGTAATTAATTCAAATACCACCTATTGGTCATTTGAAGTACACTGTGTAAATACTCATTAGTTATCTATTTAAACACAGATCAAAATATCAGCCTTGATAGAAGGCTGGTAAGAAATTTGGCCGAATCTGCAAGTAAATTAAGACACATATCATGTATTGTCAGGGTTGTAGAGTCAGTATAGAAAAGCTTTGACTCCGACTTCATATAGTACCAGCAACTGAAACTCCAGGTTAACTACTCTGTTTGTAGTTAGACTAATATATTTACTATGTTAGATTTAAAGAACACAACATACAAGAAACAAGGCGTTTCATCACTGCCAGCATGAGTCATCAATCTACTCTTTAGCAACCTAACCTGTTCAAGTTTAGGATTAAAAATTGTAGTAGGCTTATAGACCCTGAGTAACATTAAATACAAGGTGTGGGAATAATCAACCCTTGACACATTAAGACAATTTTGGTCAGCCTCTTGTATAATTGTGTAGTGGCTGAAAAAAGTTGAGGGTTTGTTGAAAAGGATCTTTATGGACAAGAGTCCAAAGCAGAACTGAAACGGTACAAACAAGTCGGTTTTAAAGTCAGAAGGGAGGAAGTGATGCCTTCCGGGGGTAGAACCAGATGTGACGTCTTCTGGGTTTGGAACTGGAAGTAATGTCATAGGGTCCAGGCGGAATTTCCCACATTTGGTTTGTGGGGGAAATAGACTGAAAACTTCTATGGCTGTAGGTCTAAAAACCACCTCGTGACCTGCGGGTTTGATTCCTTGTGTAGGACCATCCACACTCAAGTGGTAGTACCTCGGCTGAGTAATCTCCCATTTAATCGCCAAAGGAACATAATTGGTTGTTCAACACCGTCAACGCTTTGGCTCAGCACAGCAGGAGTCATTAAGGCTGACTCTGAATAAAGGCTTGTTTTAATCCACAAAATGAAGTTTCTACATTATCATCCCATACCACATTGTTCGGGGCCCTCTTCTTTGTTAGAAGAACAAACCGGCAGTAGTAGCCCGCTAAGCCAAGAAAGGCTTGTACTTGCCTCTTTGTTTTCAGACTAGGCAAATTTAACATGGCATCCATTTTGGAGCATTGTGGTCTTACTATACCATGACCCTCTAGGTAGTTCATATATTTGGCCTCATTTAACCCAAAGAAACACTTCTTAGGATTAATCCGCAGACCGGCTTTCTGTAATGCCACAATATGGCTTGGATCTGCTGTAGGTGTTCCTTTCAGGTGCCAGAATAGATGACCACGTCATCCAGGTAGGCAGCATTATATGACTTATGGGGCCGGAGCACTTTATCCACCAGATGCTGGAAGGATGCAGGTTCCCCAAGTAACGCAAATGGACAGACCCGAGTTCTTAGCCTTTGCAGGGTCCATTAAAGGAACCTTCCTGTACCCCTTTGTCATGTCAAGACTGGTCAAATATTCAGCCTGTCTTAGCCTCTCAAGGAGGTCATCTACTCGTGGCATTGGGTAGGAGTTGAATTGGGAGACTTGATTAAGCAGGCGGAAGTCATTGCAGAACCTCCAACTCCCGTCAGGCTTAGCAACCAAGACAATAGGGCTGGACCAGGAAGTATGACTCTCGTCTATCACACCTAGTTTCAGCATTCTCGGATGATCACCCTGGCCTCTGTCACAATGTAATGCGCAATCAGTGAGGTCCAACCAGGTTTTTCACTCACTGCCTCCTGGACAGACAGAATGACTGTTTAGGGATGCCACTTTGTGCAAAGACCCCTACCAATTCCCGTGCAATAGCTTTAGATGTAGCTGAGCACAGTGGAACAGCTTAGGGGTATCGGGTGGCTTAATCCACTCAGACTAATATATACTTGTGTCCTCTAGCTGAGGGTTCTATGGGTCCCACCAGGTCGACCCTAAAATCTTCAGAAGGGATGGGGAATTAAAGAAGCACGGTTCCCTCCTAGGAGTCTGCCGCAGTTGATATTCCTTACACGATATGCAAAAACGGTGGACTTCCTCATTAATTCCTGGCCATTCAAAACGGCGCTTAATTCGCTCAAGTGTTTTTTTTTGGTGCCCAAGTGGGTACCAAGGAGGTGGGTGTTAGCTTGCTGCTGCCAGTAGAACCATGGGACTAACACCAGGGACCGCACCTCCCCATTGTGCTCTGTTACCTGATACAGCAAGTCATTATTTAGCACAAAGTGAGGCCGTAAGTCATGGAATGTAGAGTGCAATGGCCATTTATGAGAACTACTGCATTTTTCAAAAACTTAAGGGAGTTGTCGTTCCATTGCTCCCTTTTAAAAGAAACCTGAGTCTGATCAAATTGAAAATCCAGTTGGGAGAGCGAGTCGGATTCAACCTGAAGGGTCGTGGTTTCTTCCCTAGTAGTTGTAGTGCCAGATGATGACTGTCTCAGGAGTTGCCACGTCACACTGAGCATCTGTCTCCACTTGCTCAGCCAGCTGGGTACACGGCATGGATGCAGCTATGGACGTATTTTTTCACCAACCATTACTAGGCCCAAGTGTCATTCCGGAGTCGTTAGTGTTGAATTGCTTTTATTATCAGACCAGTCTCGCCCTAGTATCACAGGAAACTGAGGGTTTTTAATGTCCTCTCGTAGAAGATGTAGTATTTGGCAAAGTTACACTGACAGATGTCCCTGTGAACACAGGTTAATAATAATAGTAATGATACATTTTATTAATATAGCGCCTTTCCCATGCTCAAGGCGCTTTACAGAGTCGTAAAAAAAAAAAACAGCAGGGTATATGTAACATTGGATACAAATGTTTTCCTGAATAGAACAATAAAACAGATAACAAAGCATTAAATAGAATAAAGGACAATAAAACCAGAGTAAAATAATGAACTCAATACTAAAAGAAAAACCTACAGTGCATCCGGAAAGTATTCACAGCACATCACTTTTTCCACATTTTGTTGTGTTACAGCCTTATTCCAAAATTGATTAAATTCATTTTTTTCCTCAGAATTCTACACACAACACCCCATAATGACAACATGAAAAAAGTTCACTTGAGGTTTTTGTAAATTTATTAAAAATCAAAAAATTGAGAAAGCACATGTACATAAGTATTCACAGCCTTTGCCATGAAGCTCAAAATTGAGCTCAGGTGCATCCTGCTTCCCCTGATGATCCCCTGTCTATATATGGTCCCACAGTTGACAGTTCATGTCAGAGCACAAACCAAGCATGAAGTCAAAGGAATTGTCTGTAGACCTCCGAGACAGGATTGTCTCGAAGCACAAATCTGGGGAAGGTTACAAAAAAATTTCTGCTGCTTTGAAGGTCCCAATGAGCACAGTGGCCTCCATCATATGTAAGTGGAAGAAGTTAGAAACCACCAGGACTCTTCCTAGAGCTGGCTAGCCATCTAAACTGAGAGATCAGGGGAGAAGGGCCTTAGTCAGGGAGGTGACCAAGAACCCGATGGTCACTCTGTCAGAGGTCCTCTGTGGAGAGAGGAGAACCTTCCAGAAGGATAACCATCTCTGCAGCAATCCACCAATCAGGCCTGTATGATAGAGTGGCCAGACGGAAGCCACTCCTTAGTAAAAGGCACTTGGCAGCCCGCCTGGAGTTTGCCAAAAGGCACCTGAAGGGCCCTCAGACCATGAGAAACAAAATACTCTGGTCTGATGAGACAAAGATTGAACTCTTTGGTGTGAATGCCAGGCGTCATGTTTGGAGGAATCCAGGAACCGCTCATCACCAGGCCAATACCATCCCTACAGTGAAGCATGGTGGTGGCAGCATCATGCTGTGGAGATGTTTTTCAGTGGCAGGAACTGGGAGACTAGTCAGGATAAAGAGAAAGATGATTGCAGCAATGTACAGAGACATCCTGGATGAAAACCTGCTCCAGAGCGCTCTTGACCTCAGATTGGGATGACAGTTCATCTTTCAGCAGGACAATGACCCTAAGCACACAGCCAAGATATCAAAGTAGTGGCTTCAGGACAACTCTGTGAATGTCCTTGAGTGGCCCAGCCAGAGCTCAGACTTGAATCCGATTGAACATCTCTGGAGAGATCTTAAAATGGCTGTGCACCAACGCTTCTCATCCAACCTGATGGAGCTTGAGAGATGCTGCAAAGAGGAATGGGCGAAACTGGCCAAGGATAGGTGTGCGAAGCTTGTGGCATCATATTCAAAAAGACTTGAGGCTGTAATTGCTGCCAAAGGTGCATCGACAAAGTATTGAGCAAAGGCTGTGAATACTTATGTACATGCGATTTCTCCATTTTTTTATTTTTAATAAATTTGCAAAAGCCTCAAGTAAACTTTTTTCATGTTGTCATTATGGGGTGTTGTGTGTAGAATTCTGAGGAAAAAAATTTATTTAATCCATTTTGGAATAAGGCTGTGTAACCTGGTCAGGTTTCAAAAGGAAAATATAACCTTGTTTGTGTAAATAAAATTTATTGAAGGAGATGGGGTACCAGTTGTGGGGGTTGGGTAAAGCTTAGTATATACAGTATATATGTGTCGCCTGATTGGGTGGGGAAGTTGCATAAAGAGTAGAAGAAAGAGAGTCGTAGTTGAGGCAGCATGCCAAAACTAGACAGAAAGAAAAGAACAAGAAAAGAGAGGCGCTGTTGAGGCAAAACGCCGAAACAAGACGAAAAGACAGAAAGAGAAAAGAGAGGCACTGTTGAAGGAAAATGCCGAAACAAGACCGGAAGAAAGAACGAGAAGGAGAGACACAGTTGAGGCAGCACGCCGAAACAAGACAGAAAGAACGAAAGAGAAAAGAGAGGTGCTGTTGAGGCAAAACAAGACGGAAAGAAAGAAAGACGGACTAACTTCAGCAACTGGCTAAAACATAAAAGGAGTTCGGTGATAAAGGGAAAGATGGCAGGACACCAGTGCAGAAATGGCGATCAGCGAGCAGAGAGGGTGTTTGAGAAAGAGGGAGATGAGAGGCCTAAAGGAGGTACCTGAGTATAAAGAGGAATAAATAAAACAAGGTTGGTGTTTTTTTTTTTTTTTTAATAAAGTGGCTTGAGTAAACTTTCAAGTGAAGGGGCCAGTTTCTGTTTTGGTTTGTTTGGCCACTACGCACCCGAGCTACTTTTGGGGCCCCCAACGGAGTGAGTAATATATACTGACTGTGTAAATAAGTCCTGGGTGAGCTCACCAGTAGTTTCGGACCCATGATATATGTATAGTTGTAAATAATGTAGTGTTTGTGTTTTATGTTTTGTGTATATATTTGTAAATACCTCAAGTTTGGAAAACTGTTCATGTTTCAATTAAGTAAAGAGAGTTTTGTTTTATTAATATCTGAGTAACAGTGCTTGGATTATGTATAAAAGGGCAGAAGGTGGGCTATAGTGAACCTGCCAACAATAGAGGTGGCGACAACGTTATAAAGAGCTCAGGTCCTTGCCTACCGATAAAGGGATGGTGGTGAAAGGGAGTTACAGCTGTAACATAACAAAATGTGGAAAAAGTGATGCGCTGTGAATACTTTCTGCATGCACTGTAATAAATAACCTAATTTGTGATATAATAGACTCACAAATTGTCCTGAGCACCTGGACAGAGAGGTACACTGAAAGAAAGGGCAGAATGTTAAGTTAAAAGTCTTCCTAAACAGATGAGTTTTAAGTTGTTTTTTAAAAGAATGAATGGAGTCAGCTGATCTAATTAATTTCGGGATGTCATTCCAAAGTCTGGGTGCTATGGAGCTGAAGGCACTGTCACCCATAGAGTGCAGGTTAGTGTGAGGCACAACAAGATTACCAGAATCAGCGGACCTTAGTAGGCGAACAGGAAAATAGTGATTTAGAAGGTCACTGATTTAGTCCGGTGCAAGGCCATTTAAAGCTTTGTACGTTATTAATAGAATTTTATATTCATTCCTGTAAGAAACAGGGAGCCATTGAAGGCGAAGTAGAATGGGTGTGATGTGCTGAATGTTGCTGGTTCATGTTAGAACTCTTGCAGCAGAGTTTTAAATCAACTTGAGCTGTGATATAAGATTAGAAGGGGCACCTGACATCAGCGAGCTACAATAATCGATGCGGGATATGATAAAAGCATGGACAAGTTTCTCAGCATTAGAAAAGGAGAGGAATGAGTGAACACAGGATATGTTATGGAAGTGAAAGTAAGAAAGTTTCTTAATGTGGTTTATGTGGGCGGAATAATAAAGAGAAGAATCAAAAATGAGAGTGTTTGCAAGAGTTCAGTTTTGTTGCAATTTAATTTTTTGGAGTTCTGCTCCATCCAGGTTTTAATTTCACTGAGGCAAGTTGTAAGCTGAGAAAACTCTGATAAAGTTGCACTTTTGACATTGAAAAAGAGTTGAGTGTCATCTGCATAAAAATGATAACCTAGTCCATAGCTACAAATGATATGGCCATGGGGAAGCATATAAATACAGAAGAGAAGAGGGCCGAGGACAGAGCCCTGAGGAACTCCTTGTGTGACTGGCGCTGGGCTTGGTTCAGCTGTTGCCAAGACTAACAAACTCTTGCCTATCAGTCAGATAGGACTTGAACCACTGGAGGGCAGTGCCAGAGATACCCAGCATGTTCTCCATTCTGAACAGCAGAGTGTCATGTCTGACAGTGTCAAATGCTGCACTGAGGTCTAACAGAATTAATATGCTGGTTTGTCCAGAGTCTGCTGCCATAAGCAAATCATTGGTTACCCGTAGCAGAGCAGTTTCACAGCTGTGCTGTGCCCTGAAACCAGACTGAAAGAGTTCCATCAAATTATTAGAGGTTAAGTAATTGGTGACCTGGGAGGCTACAACATGCTCAAGAACTTTTGACAGAAAACGTAAGTGGAAAATAGGCTGAAAATTGTTAAGATCGTCGCCATCAAGACCAGCCTTTTTTAACATTGGGGTTACAGGAGCGATTTTAAAAGTTGTTGGCACAAACCCAGTGTCGAGGGATGTATTGATTATTGTCGTAACAGTCAGGATTATGGCATGAAGGCAGAATTTAAGAAGTGTGGTGGGGATGGGGTCCGGTACACAAGTAGTTGGCCTCATCTTACAAAGCAGGTCATTAACAAATGCCGATGTGACTGGTGAAAATTTAAAAAAGGAGCTGGATGGAGTAGGAAGACAGGGAAGGCTATAAATGGATGGCGGATTTATGTTAGTTGAATTATTTAGATCTTTAGTTTTATTGCGTAAAAAGTGGAGGAATTTTTCACAGACTTCAGTAGAGGAGGTAATTGGGCCAAATGCAGGTTGAAATAATTTATTAACTACAGAGAACAAAACCCTTGGGTTATCATGGCCACTTTCTATTATTCTGACGTAATGTGTGTTCTTGGCTGCAGTTAGTGCATCCCTGTAAGCCTTTTGATGGTCAGAGAAAGCCTGGATGTGAACAGTGAGGCCAGTCTTACGTGACATTCTCTCAAGGCATTGGCCAGTTGCTTTCATAGATCGTAGCTCTGAATTATACCATGGAGCTGAGCACTTAAAGGAAACCTCCTTATGTTTTAAAGAAGATGTTTTATCGAGTGCTGAATGAAGGGCTGAGTTATAGTGGTCAACAAGACTGTCTAGTGTTGATGGAATAGGTGAAGACAGAAACAAATCAGAAATGGATCCAGCAAGAACAGAAGGACAATATTTTTAAGGTTTCAGAAAGAAATTTGACGTTTACAGGTAAGAGGATGGAGAGGTTATGAGACAGTGAAGCACTACTTTATGGTCAGAGAGTTCCAAATCACTGCTATGTGTTGCTGACAGGTAATCCAGATGTGCAGATCAGGTCCAGTATATGACCACCAGAGTGGGTGGGAAAATCAACATGCTGCACCAAGTCAAAACAGTCCAGTAAGGACAGGAATTCATTTCTTAGTTTACGTGTAATAATGTCAATATTGATGTTGAAATTACAAAGAAGAATGACTCTCTTGGAAAGTGAAGTTAAGTAGGTTAAATAATTCAGTCAGATCAGTTAAAAAAGACACATTGTATTTTGGGGGATGATGGACAGCAATAAGTGAGGCAGGACCAGATTTTGTTATTATCTTAAAAGCCAGACACTCAAAAGACAATGGACCATCAATGGGGATTCTTTTGATGTTTAACTTCAATCTAGTAAGGTTAGACTGGTCTTAATTTTTAACTGCTGTTGCGGTAACACTAAGCGGCAAGCAACAATGGAAATGTTGCTGCCGGTATCCATAAGAGCCAAGACCTTATATCTATTAACAATTACCACCCCAGTGTGAGGAATGGACAGGGGATTAACTAGAGTGCAGCATCTCGCTCCCTTGTCTTTGGTAAGCCCCGCCATGGTGAAACCCATGAATAGGAATGCCTGTACTTTGAGTTCCACACAGAGGCCGTTCTGAACCTCCCAGGCTCAAAGCCGCCCTCAATTAGGTATTTAATATTTTTAAATGTTTTCCCCCAAGTTGACTGAGCTAGATAATCGGGAAGGGCATTTAACAGGAGAAAGCAGGAAACCTGCTTGACTATTTGTCGGGGGCTATTAAGTTCTGGCCGTAGTCAGCACCAGACTTTTCCACACAGACGGTATGCCTGAATGGAGGTGGGTTGCCCCATGTTGAAGCCCCACTTCAAAGTTCTCCTGGCCTGCTGGCCTGGGGCTCCAACACCTTTTGAAGAATGCTCTGTCTCTGTGGGATTTAAGTGGGCGGCCTCTCCGTCTGGAAAGTCATATTAATTCTCATGTATGTTCTTCCTCAAGCATGGCCCTATTCTGTTGGTCTGCACAGCTGGGACACTGGGTTGGACCCACGAGGGTTGAGGTTCGTCAGGTTTGCATGCCAAGGCTCCTTCTAGGTTCTGCTCCTGGTTCCACAAGGAGTTTACCATCCTGCCGATTATGCCAATGCAGTAATAATCAAGCCTTGACACTTTAACAAGGTTTGGGTCAGCCCCCCATATAAGTGTAGAGTGGCTAAAAAAAAGTTGAAGGTTGGTTTGAAAAAGGTCTTTACAGTCAAGTGTACTTTTTAAATATTGGCTTACTAAGAAATGGCTCAGGTGCTTATAGCCTGGAGTTTCACATATGCTTATGCTTTTAGGCAACTAGTCATAAAAAAGTTACAGCCTACTTATGTAATTCTTACATTTCTGTTGGAATCCGATAATACATTTTAGTGTTCAGTAATGCTGTTGAATTATAGACCATTTGGAAAATATTATTTAGGAAAACAGCAGGAAATTGACTGAAATGAGAAGTCTGGGTCTCATATCGTAAATGAAGTATGTGAAATGTAAGATATGAAATAATTTAAAATATACTAACTGTATTTTCATTTATTTCTCTCTTTCTGAATAGCGCTCCAATCCACATGCTGCTTATCAGAATCCTGGACCAAGCACAGCACTACCCCAGAGTAGCATGGGTTATTCATCTACCTCCCAGCAGCCCCCCCAGTATTCTCACCAAACACATCGGTACTGATCTGTTCCCGGGGAATTCCTGTGCAAAGTCAGAGGGGGGCTGCAGGACTATACAGACAAGTCTTGAAACAAAGTGAGAGAGAGAGACAGAGAAAAGCAGTCCATTCTGTGGCTGTGAGAATGTACTGTAAGACCAGACCCCCAAAAACTTTTCTGCTTGCCAAGTTTTTTAATTGTCACAGAGCTAGTGGGGGCATAGCTGTGATTCCAGAATGTCTGGTTAGACTTGAAAACAATCAAACAAAACAACAAAGAAGATGATTAAATAAAAACGACTCAAATAGCACTAGCACCATTTTTGTCATTGATATGCTACTTTTCATAATTTACTTTACCTGTTGCAGTCGGGCTTAATTAAATATCAATTTTCAGTCACAGACTTTAGCAGTTTAAAGCTGTGAAAGTGCTAGAGCATAAGTGTGTTTTATTGTTGAAGATGAATGTTCTTACTGAAATATCTGACCAGTCACACAGATAAAAAATACATAATCCTCCAAATTGGTACTTGAAATGTAAATGTCTTGTTATTTAACATAATTCACAATCTCAGCCTGCAAAGAAAAAATGAAGCAAAAAGCAACTTATACAGTATATATGATAGGATTATTGGTACACATTTAGTGACTTTGTGAATTGGTTAATTTTCACATTTATCAGTGTTTTATGCTCAGTGTGTGGAGATTTTTCTATTGTTAAGCATTTTATTTACCATCTTCAGATTAATCTCCCAAAGACTGGCGATGTACTTTTTTGTGTTTGTGTGTGTGTGTGAATAAATGAGTGTGTATGCAAGCCTCTGCATCTGTGATCATGTGTGTGTGTGCGTGGGTATGTATGTGTGCATGTAATATGATAAATTGTGTGTATACTGCCTTGACTCTGTTTCCTCTTTTAATATTTTTTTCTTTTTCTGTTACATACGACTTGACTGATAATACAGCTGCTAAATTACCAACAATAAATAAGAATAATATTGTCTCTAAAACTTGTTTGTTCATTTTGACAAAAAACATTCAAATGATTGTCCTTACTGGTGTTACTTTCTTCTGGTGTTGCAGATTTGTGAGCATGTTTTCAGCATGGATGATATGTCTCCCTCCAAACTGCTGCATTCAAATTTTAGACTTTTTTTCTTTTTTGTTCAATAAAGTCTTTCATACTTTGTTTCAGAATGTACTTATTCCAACAAGTGTGATCTTGGGAAAGCCTTAGGATTCAATTTAAAAAGGAAACAAAATGTAACATACATTGTACTGTATTAAAATATTTTACATGAATGAAGTAAGTATTCTGACAATAAAATTTAAACATTGTTAAATTCTCGTTGCAAAGTGGCAGTGACTTTTCGGTGAGATACAGTTAGCTGTTAAGCAAACAGTAAGAACATTTTGCATATAAATATATGAATGAAATGTCATAAAATACAAGTTGACCATTACTTTTCTTAGTATCTTATTGTAAAAGAAACATTTTAATGAAAATGTTCCTTCAAATTTTAAATAGACTTTATCCATGCTAGCCTTTTGCCTCTTGAAAGAATTCATAATCCCTTAAATGTTGTGGTTGTATGCATAACATGCAAATAAAGTAAGCATGAATGTTACTTAGTATCAAGCCTGTGAAAAGATAGATATTAATGATGTCCCAATTGTTACCGAAAAGAGTACTGACCCAGAAGTGTTTGTAAAGGTCTCAGTTCTTATTATTTGTTTATGCATCACTGCATTGGCCATATAATTTGTCTAACTTGGTATTGCAATTTTTTTAAATCACAAAAATGGTGCAGGTTCTGTTGAAAGTCTTGTTGTATTTGGGCACGAAACAATGCTAATAAGGCACTGATTTGAGATGCAGCATCAGGAGTGGGTTTAGGAACACTGCTTTTAGCCACAAATAATTTAATTGCATTCATCAGAGATTTACAAGTGTGTCTGTAAGACTGATAAGATTTTCAGGTCAATTAAACTGTTCAACAAGGAAGAATTTTGTTCTTTTGCTGCTTACAGAAAATTAAGGCTATCCATTTTTTTCCCAGATCTCCAGAAACAAGCTTGTTAGGTTGACTCGTGATTCTAGATTCCAGGCTCAGTGGGAGAGGACGGCCCTTGTCCTGAACCATTTCCTGCCTTGAACCTTTGCTGCTAGTATAGGTTCCAGAACAGTAAAAGGTTTTTGAAGGAACAAATGTTTAACAAAGCATATACTAATAAAATAAACAATAGATAGAAAATGTAAAGGAATAAATGTGGCATAATCTGCGTCATTTTTATATACATATGGCACTAACAGTAGTGCCAAATTTACCAAAATGATGAGGATACAGTTACCTCCAAGGATCACACCATTTTTTTATTTTTTAAACCAGTGTGTTTCCATTTAAATCTGATTCCTTCAATCCCCCCTCAGATTATAAGCAGCGCTAAACACTACATGAGCAGGGAGTGAGGAGTTGGGAAGTCCTCCATGAAGTATCAGTCGCTGCACAGCACCAAAAAATGAATAACAAGCTGCATCTCCTGTGATATTTTGACAACACATGGATGGGGGGGGGAGTGATTAGGGGGTTCCCTCGTACAGTTTTAGGTGTCATAAGTGAATGTTGCAATAACAGCTGCGCAGCAATTCCAGACTACTGCATGGGATGGGAGTGAGTGACGTAGTAATAGCTGTGCAGCACCCTGAAGAAAGGTGTGCAGTTTAGAGGCAGCATAGGTTACCACCAGAGAAAACCACAGTGCAAACTAGAAAAGCACTGTTTTTTTTTATCACCACAAGCAAAGTAGTAAGTTTTTTGCTATAAAAGTGAAATACTAGTTTAATGTGTAACATCATGTTCTGTCGCAAGAGGCACACTAACTTGTGGAAGACTAATTGAAATGTTTGTATGACAGCAGCAACCCTGGAGTCTGTTTGAATCCTGGCTGTATGATGTTAACTAACATAGTGCTCCAGTGTCACTGTGCATGCCATTTTAATACTGGATACAAAAAATTACAGCAAAGCAAATTGACATTTGAAGAGAAAAGGTGCCTTCTTAATTCGACTATTTATTTTCTTCTTACCATTGTTTATCTTTCACTATAGAAATTTGTATTTAAGGTGGTCAGTGTTGTTAATGTAATTTGAGCATTATGTGTTTTTATTTTGTTCAAACATTGCCTTCAAAAAATTATATTAGGGCTCTCATGCGTTGGCATGCAGTATATGTATATTTAACAATCAAATATATTGCTTACACTTTTTCCCTAGTTACTGTATCCTAAAATCATGAAGATACTTGTATTTCTGGTAAATTATTTTATCCCTTTTTCAGCATAGCCAATTCTTTCTGTTTTCTGAAATCAAGATTTTTTTAAAAAGTAAGGTGCTATATATATAATTTTTTTTTTTTTAAATGAGTGTACTGAAAAATATAATCCTACTCTTTGCCTTATTTGGAGTGTTTAAAGTAGTAAGGCTTTGTACCATTTTCTTTAAAACTGTATGTAGTTTGAGATTTCAGGATGGAAGTTAAGTTGTCCTTACTTGACAGCCTTGAAGCTTTTCTTTTATTTAATGATCTGATATTTAATTTTATACATTTTACAAGAGAACATAAAATGTTCTATTCCTTGAAAGGAATGTTTTTTTCTATGTTCAGCTATGTACTGGTAGTATGACTATTCCGATGTGTACAGAACTTGTACAGAACTGTAGAATAGGGATTATCATTTTTTCTTCTCTTCAGAGTATTTTGGTTAATAGTCATAAGTAACATTTTTTCTAAAAAAAAAAAATATATAGAGTATCAGAGGTATGTAGTAACGAGTTACATTTACTTGAGTAACTTTTTAAAAAAATTGTACTTCTAGTTTTACTGCACCATACTTTTCACTTTTACTTGAGTACATTTGTAAAGAAGAAACACTACTTTCATTCCGCTACATTGGGCAACACTCAAATAGTTACTTTTTCTCCATTAGATAAAGTCTGACAGACAATTTTCAATCTGCTTTGGGTAGCGTATGCTGTCAAGTTGCGCACAAGCCTTCCATTGCGTCTCCAGCTCTGATGTGAGGTTTTGGATGTTCCCCAAATCAAGGCGATGCAACTTTGAGGACAGATGTTGCATTTTTCATTTGAAAGCATTAACTGAGCTAATCATATTGACCATGGAGTTCTCTTTTCCCTGCAGCTGTAAATTAAGCTCATTCAACATGTTGGTCAGATCGGAAAATAAATGCCAAGTCTAGCGGCCATTGATCGTTATTAAATTGCTTGTATTCTGCATGTTTAATGACAAGGAGAAACTCCTTTTTCTCCGGCGAGGGGTCTTGAAATCTCAGCAGGAATTTCTCCCTAGCCATCTGCTTCAAAGAAGGAATCTTTTATCATCTCTCCATCTTGGAAGGACATCTTATGCTTAATGATCGAGTAACTCACCTGGAACGATGCTTCGTTGTGTCTGCCTTTGCTTTTGAATTCAGCCGAGTGAAAAATAACGGCTGTCCGATTAACTGCGATTTTAGTTCCCTCTCCTTTCTCTTTCTCAGATCGCTTTTCGGAAGGAAGTCAATTTCGTAGTTTTTATGAACAGTTCGAAAGTGCCTTTCCACATTTTCCTTCCTTGGAATAGCAATGATAGATTGACAGATCAGACAAACGCACTTCGACTGTGACATTGTGAGAGAGAAAAATCCTCTTCCAATTCCACACCCAGCCCATAAACAACAATTTTTTTTTTTAAATCCCTTCTTTAGTCGATATAAATTGGAAGGCTAACTAGATCACTTAGATAACTGGAGTTTTACAGTAACTTGCGCATTTGATCGTGCGTGCAGGATGACAGTGTGTTAGAAGAAAAGAGATCTTAGAGTGGCCGCCTTGTATGTCAATCAAGTGGCAAATGCCATAAGGAGGATACAGTGGTGTGAAAAACTATTTGCCCCCTTCCTGATTTCTTATTCTTTTGCATGTTTGTCACACAAAATGTTTCTGATCATCAAACACATTTAACCATTAGTCAAATATAACACAAGTAAACACAAAATGCAGTTTTTAAATGATGGTTTTATTATTTAGGGAGAAAAAAATCCAAACCTACATGGCCCTGTGTGAAAAAGTAATTGCCCCCTGAACCTAATAACTGGTTGGGCCACCCTTAGCAGCAATAACTGCAATCAAGCGTTTGCGATAACTTGCAATGAGTCTTTTACAGCACTCTGGAGGAATTTTGGCCCACTCATCTTTGCAGAATTGTTGTAATTCAGCTTTATTTGAGGGTTTTCTAGCATGAACCGCCTTTTTAAGGTCATGCCATAGCATCTCAATTGGATTCAGGTCAGGACTTTGACTAGGCCACTCCAAAGTCTTTATTTTGTTTTTCTTCAGCCTTTCAGAGGTGGATTTGCTGGTGTGTTTTGGGTCATTGTCCTGTTGCAGCACCCAAGATCGCTTCAGCTTGAGTTGACGAACAGATGGCCGGACATTCTCCTTCAGGATTTTTTGGTAGACAGTAGAATTCATGGTTCCATCTATCACAGCAAGCCTTCCAGGTCCTGAAGCAGCAAAATTGCCCCCTTGTTAAAAATTAACCTAACTGTGGTGTATCACACCTGAGTTCAATTTCCGTAGCCACCCCCAGGCCTGATTACTGCCACACCTGTTTCAATCAAGAAATCACTTAAATAGGAGCTGCCTGACACAGAGAAGTAGACCAAAAGCACATCAAAAGCTAGACATCATGCCAAGATCCAAAGAAATTCAGGAACAAATGAGAACAGAAGTAATTGAGATCTATCAGTCTGGTAAAGGTTATAAAGCCATTTCTAAACCTTTGGGACTCCAGCGAACCACAGTGAGAGCCATTATCCACAAATGGCAAAAACATGGAACAGTGGTGAACCTTCCCAGGAGTGTCCGGCCGACCAAAATTACCCCAAGAGCGCAGAGACGACTCATCCGAGAGGTCACAAAAGACCCCAGGACAACGTCTAAAGAACTGCAGGCCTCACTTGCCTCAATTAAGGTCAGTGTTCACGACTCCTCCATAAGAAAGAGACTGGGCAAAAATGGCCTGCATGGCAGATTTCCAAGATGCAAACCACTGTTAAGCAAAAAGAACATTAGGGCTTGTCTCAATTTTGCTAAGAAACATCTCAATGATTGCCAAGACTTTTGGGAAAATACCTTGTGGACTGATGAGACAAAAGTTGAACTTTTTGGAAGGCAAATGTCCCGTTACATTTGGCGTAAAAGGAACACAGCATTTCAGAAAAAGAACATCATACCAACAGTAAAATATGGTGGTGGTAGTGATGGTCTGGGGTTGTTTTGCTGCTTCAGGACCTGGAAGGCTTGCTGTGATAGATGGAACCATGAATTCTACAGTCTACCAAAAAATCCTGAAGGAGAATGTCCGGCCATATGTTAGTCAACTCATGCTGAAGCGATCTTGGGTGCAACAGGACAATGACCCAAAACACACCAGTAAATCCACCTCTGAATGGCTGAAGAAAAACAAAATAAAGACTTTGGAGTGGCCTAGTCAAAGTCCTGACCTGAATCCAATTGAGATGCTATGGCATGACCTTAAAAAGGCAGTTCATGCTAGAAAACCTTCAAATAAAGCTGAATTACAACAATTCTGCAAAGATGAGTGGGCCGAAATTCCTCCAGAGCGCTGTAAAAGACTCATTGCAAGTTATCGCAAACGCTTGATTGCAGTTATTGCTGCTAAGGGTGGCCCAACCAGTTATTAGGTTCAGGGGGCAATTACTTTTTCACACAGGGCCATGTAGGTTTGGATTTTTTTCTCCTAAATAATAAAAACCATCATTTAAAAACTACATTTTGTGTTTACTTGTGTTATATTTGACTAATGGTTAAATGTGTTTGATGATCAGAAACATTTTCTGTGACAAACATGCAAAAGAATAAGAAATCAGGAAGGGGGCAAATAGTCTATCATATACAGTGGTGTGAAAAACTAACATTTAAAAATACATTTTTTTGAACGCAACGCGATCTACCTGCACTACCTTTCTGATCTACCGGTTGATCGCAATCGACGTATTGGGCACCCCTGGTCTATAGCTTGTCATGTTGCAAGTTGTTTGTCTAGAATCAACAGGAATTGAACTGACAGGCCCTAAATGATACTGAGACACTTCTTCATTGAGCATCAAATCCAAAACTCAACCATCACATAGGGCCTAGTCTGCTCCTCAGAGGATCAGTAACATGTTGAGAAGAAAACTGGAGACGAAATAAATGAAGAAGAGGTGTAATGCATTTAACTCCAACATTATCTGCAGCACTAATAAATACATGAGAACACAGACTTCCACCTTTAAGGTAACAGTTAGCAGCCCTGTTGTAAATTAATGTACATTAAGAAGTCTCTAGGTTATGGTTAAGAGATGCTGAGAAGCAAGGCAGCAGTGACAGCTCACACTTGGACATAAGAGGAGTTCAAAGAAAGAACAGAAAGATAAATATTACAAAGCCACAAAGATGCATTTTTTTTTTTTTTTAATATAAAAAAAGCATTTTGGCATGGCTTGACCATACTGTGTGCAGAAAACAGAAGTGACTGTTACTGAGCATGTGATTTACCAATACATGGAACACTTAACAAATCCTTAATCCTGTGAGATGCTTAGACTATTGTTAGCCTCATGTCTGCGTGATATACTTTTGCATTGCTGCTTGAAACCAGCATCTTGCTTTAGATTATGTGTACCAACGTGAAAAGGGTGAAATGAAGGTAAGTAGTTTTTACACGTAGATATTTAGACACGTGCATTTCAGTTTTGTTTTGCTGCAGTCAGGACACGCAGACTCCATTGTCCATCTATCTATCCAATGACTTTACCTGCTTATTCCACTTTAGGGTCACAAAACTTATGACAGTGGCATCATAGGTTGGAACTGGTTGTCCACTGCAGAACAAATTCACATACTCCTACATTTACACTCTTTCACAATTTATGTGCACATCTTTGAAAACTCAGTAGAAAATGGAGTAACAAAAGGAATTCAATGCAAAATCGTGAATATTCCTAAGAGTTTTGCCACCCTTAAGATAACTCATCAGTATTCCAGAGTGGGGGTGCAGCCTTCAACCAAAATTCAATGTAGTATAAACAAAAAAAACTGTAAAGTCAGTTTTGAAAGAAAGTAAAACAACCATTAGCTGAATCAAGCATTAGTGATGACAGTGTAAATTGGTCATTGGATGTTGACACGGTTAGTGCAACTGATGTATACGATGCTATGTGACCGAAATGCTGTAAATTCGGTCATCTGAATGTTCACCATGGTGTGAGTAGGTGCGTGGCAAAAAGATTGCCATCAAGTAGAAGAACAAGAAAAACGTTAGCCACCTAACCCCTGTTCACAAGACAACGACTCTTGTTTGTGTCAGGAAATGTGGAAGTCCCTTAAGCCCTGTGCTCTGGTAGCCTACAATAACACGTCTGACATTGTACCCTCTCATGCTATAGCAACTGAGAAAGTACTCTGAGAAAAGTGTGCAAAGAAACACATAATTATTGTACTGATTACAATGTCCGGCTGTATGTTGGTGACTGTCTCAAAACTCGTTACACGAAGGATGTGTACTAAATCTACTGTACATGCTCCTTCCAGGAGCTCCATTCCCGTCTACCTGCTTCATTTTATCTTGCACCAGTTCTCACTCTCTCATGCCTTTCTCTCAGTTCCTCACTTTAACTTCCTTTCTTTTCTTCTTCCATTCCGATTCCCCTTTTCATTTCTCCCCTTCCGTTCCCTGCAGGCTCCTTCCAAATTGGGTACAGAGTCGAGGAGCCACCCCGTCCGTGTTATCATTGTAGTGCCTGAGTGATCCCCCCACCTCTGTCCTTGAATGTCACACTGTCAGCCAGTTCCCCAATTAACAGCATAGCGAAACACACTCGCGCACGCACACCCACACCTGATTGCAGCCTGAACCTTCAGGGCACACTTATTTATTTAAGACACCCCACTACTTTTCTAGCCATGGACCCCGCTATACCACAGTGACACCTTGGTAGCAAAAGACCCATCAATATGTACAAATCCAGCTGACGTCAACTTGGAATTACTTTCTAACTTGTTACAGATTTCAGCGTGTCCCTTGCCTTGGTGTTTTGCTTTTCTTTAGCATGTTCGATACTTTTTCCCTGTGTCATTCTATTTTATTACCCATTCCTTTATGGCGCTTTAATGTTATAAATTCTTTATATTTGTGTATTTCTTCAGCTGATTCCAATGTCTGGTGAGACTTTAATGTGAACAGCCTCATTGGAGATTTACTGAAACAAATGTTGATTTGTTCAATTCTTATTTCCCACACTGTAACATAACTTAAGCAACATGTATTTAAACCGTTGCAGAATAGTGCAGTTATACAGGAGGTGTGTGTGTGTAATGTCTATGCACACACACACACTCTCACACCTTCATGCAGTATGTGACACACAGTAAGCAAGGCACAGAGGCTCAGTTACTGGTTTGTGAGTTCAATGGCTCTGGTAAAAAAAAAAACAAAACAACTGTTAAGGTGTCTACAAGTTTTAGTTTTATTTGACCTGAAGTGTTTACCCGCAGGGAGTGTTTGGAACAAGTGATGACCTGGGTGAGATGAGTCCGTGGCGGTCCTTTTCAGATGGTTTATGGCACCAGACTCATGCAGGTGTGCGACAGCCAGTGGTGGCCGATGACTGACTTGATGCTAAGCTTGTGTTCGCTGCCCCTTCTGACACAGTAGAGGTGTAAGGACTGTGAACTCCTGAAGCTGCCGTTTGCTTCACTAAATAAAGGACGACTCTTGACTGTGTAAGAGTTCTGGGGTCCTCCACATCAGGTTAGGTTTCTTTGCATATGTCACTCGTTGTGGTGGACACAATGTCTGAAACTGGGGTTTTCCACAGTTTTTCAGCCAGTAAGTGAAATTGGATCTTACAGTAAGACTGTGTTCTGCTTTGCAAAACAATTTGTGAGACAACTTCCAGAGAAATTCATGCCATTGACGCGACATACAGTGCATCACTTTTTCCACATTTTGTTATGTTACAGCCTTATTCCAAAATGGATTCAATTCATTTTTTCCTCAGAATTCTACGCACAACTCCCCATAATGACATGAAAAAAGTTTACTTGAGGTTTTTGCAAATTTCTTAAAAATAAAAAATTGAGAAATCACGTGTACATAAGTATTCACAGCCTTTGCCATGAAGCTCAAAATTGAGCTCAGGTGCATCCTGTTTCCCTGATCATCCTTGAGATGTTTCTGCAGCTTAATTGGAGTCCACCTGTGGTAAATTCAGCTGATTGGACACGATTTGGAAAGGCACACACCTGTCTATATAAGGTCCTACAGTTGACAGTTCATGTCAGAGCACAAATCAAGCATGAAGTTAAAGGAACTGTCTATAGACCTCCAAGACAGGATTGTCTCGAGGCACAAATCTGGGGAAGGTTACAGAAAAATTTCTGCTGCTTTGAAGGTCCCAATGAGCACAGTGGCCTCCATCATCCGTAAGTGGAAGAAGTTCGAAACCATCAGGACTCTTCCTAGAGCTGGCCGGCCATCTAAATTGAGCGATCGGGGAGAAGGGCCTTAGTCAGGAAGGTGACCAAGAACCCAATGGTCACTCTGTCAGAGCTCCAGAGGTCCTCTGTGGAGAGAGTAGAACCTTCTAGAAGGACAACCATCTCTGCCGCAATCCACCAATCAGGCCTGTATGGTAGAGTGGCCAGACGGAAGACACTCCTTAGTAAAAGTCACATGGCAGCCCGCCTGGAGTTTGCCAAAAGGCACCTGAAGGACTCTCAGACCATGAGAAACAAAACTCTCTGTCTGATGAGATAAAGATTGAACTCTTTGGTGTGAATGCCAGGCATCACGTTTGGAGGAAACCAGGCACCACTCATCACCAGGCCAATACCATCCCTACAGTGAAGCATGGTGGTGGCAGCATCATGCTGTGGGGATGTTTTTCAGCGTCAGGAACTGGGAGACTAGTCAGGATAAAGGGAAAGATGACTGCAGCAATGTACAGAGACATCCTGGATGAGAACATGCTCTAGAGTGCTCTTGACCTCAGACTGGGGTGACGGTTCATCTTTCAGCAAGACAACGACCCTAAGCACACAGCCAAGATATCAAAGGAGTGGCTTCAGGACAACTCTGTGAATATCCTTGAGTGGCCCAGCCAGAGCCCAGACTTGAATCCGATTGAACATCTCTGGAGAGATCTTAAAATGGCTGTGCACCGACGCTTCCCATCCAACCTGATGGAGCTTGAGAGGTGCTGCAAAGAGGAATGGGAGAAACTGGCCAAGGATAGGTGTTGCAAGCTTGTGGCATCATATTCAAAAAGACTTGAGGCTGTAATTGCTGCCAAAGGTGCATCGACAAAGTATTGAGCAAAGGCTGTGAATACTTATGTACATGTGATTTCTCAGTTTTTTAAATTTTAATAAATTTGCAAAAACCTCAAGTAAACTTTTTTTCACGTTGTCATTATGGGGTGTTGTGTGTAGAATTCTGAGGAAAAAAATGAATTTAATCCATTTTGGAATAAGGCTGTAACATAACAAAATGTGGAAAAAGTGATGTGCTGTATAAAGGAATGTCCCTAAATAATTCAAAATACCCTACAAAAGAGAGGACAACCACAAACCTGTGCCTTGTAGACAGAAGAGCAGTAAAGAATAATTATAAACGAAGAATATGTATTAACAAAATCGAAAAATATATAACAGAAATGCTCAAAAGGGAAAAAAGTAATGTCCAGAATGAAAGAAGCAGGCTTAATGGTTTAAGACATAAAAAATATCCCACAATATTTCAAAATGTCCTACAAGGTACAGAATAATCACAAAAATCTGGATTACAGACATGAAAGCAATGCAGAATTTTTTATAAAGAATATGTATTGACAAAATAAAAAACATTAATAACAAATGCTCAAAAGGGCAAAAAAGTATTTGCCCAAAAGAGAATTTAATGTGAGTAAGTATACAGGCACCATCCATAGCCAAAGTACTAACAAATGCAAAAAAAGTCTGTAAACTAGAAATCGGAAATAAAACAATACTTACATGAAGACTCCTAACAATTGCAATGAACCACTGACTGGATCTCTTCCTCCTAGAGAGAGAGAGAGAGAGAGAGAAAATCCAGCAGCAGTGATGTCAGGGTGGCCCCGCCTCCCAGGGCTCCACCCACAAAACACATTGAATGAATTAATTGTATGTATAATCGTTCTTTCAGGTGACTGTTGGTTCACCACAAGAGAAGGATATATTGTAGTAGCCAGAATGTTACTATGAAGACTTGCAGTGCTGGATGGATGACTGACAGCAAAATGTCACACAGGTATGCTAGAGAATGAGCTCTGCATTTTCATGAATCCCCAGGAATATTCACTACACTTGACAGGTCCAGGAAGGCAGGCAGGCAAACACTCCCAGCAATGGATAAATAGAGTCTCACAGAAGACAGGGGAGGATCATGGAGAGAGACGTACTGTAGCACATGGCACTGGAACAGCAAACGAGACTTCAGTAGCAGTGCTGGAATAGCCATGGCTAGTTTCAGTTATTTTTATCTTATGAGACGTTTTCCATAACAGCCATAACAGTGAGAAGGTGATTCATCTAAAAGGACATCTGTGAATCATTCACTGTTAAATGCACGTGCCCATTATCAGGCTTAACTTTCTTTTGGTATGTGCTTCAGTCTCTCCATAATGGCAGTCGCTACAATACAATGAATGACACCGACCATAGGTAGCTAGAGATGCTGGGCCTCGGCAGGCAGCGCATTGCTGTGCAGTCCCACAAAGGGTTTGCTGCATTGTGATGGCTTCTGTGGCACAGCACAATATGGTGGAGAAATGTGGGCTGCTTCTTCCAAGATAAGCTTTGATAACCATGACCATGACCCTCTGGACATCAACACATTTACAGTTCACAGCAGTCAAATGTAAAGAGACTTGTATGCTTTGCAACACTAACATTCACTTGGTAAAATAATTTTGTGTTTTTTTACAAGTTCAGTAAGAATGATCTGAATATCTTGTTGCTCTGCACATACTGCCTATGTCAGTTCACGCTGTGTAGTCATGGCAGTCTTGGCGCTGCATGATGGCACATTGATATTGCTCTGTTGTCATGAAAAAAATCTTTCCTCTGTTTTCAAAGAAGTCATTCACAGGGACCAGATGAGAATGCAGAACAATTCTTTATTTGCACATAGATATGTATAAATGTCTCGGTCCATGGAGTAATCAATTCATTCAACAATTCGTCTGCTTTTATGCTTTTCTGCTACATCACGTGATCTGACTCTTAATATGCATAGCTTTATTTTTTCATCCAATCATCTGGTGTCACCAGCATTGTCGGACTTCTGGAGACACTCCCATTTACCTGAAGGCTACCTCGTTTAAAGAGGAGTCCTGCAGATCCTCCTATTGATCGCTTCATAGGAGGGGTCTTTGGACTCTCCCATTAGTTTATCCTCACTTTCTAGAGGGGTCTTCCTTACTCAATTACCACTTTCAAACCTTGGATAAATCAAGCTGGTGGGTTGTCTGAGATGAGGCAAACGTCGCGTGCCCAAGATTTAAGCCACATTAGAGGGTCAGCTCAAGTTGGACGGTTGGGAGACAAAGTCAGAGAGGCGAGATTGTGTTGGTTTGGACAATGTGCAGAGGACAGATGCTGGGTATATTGGGAGAAGGATGCTAAGGATAGAGCTGCCAGGCAAGAGAAAAAGAGGAAGGCCTAAGAGAGGTTTATGGGTGTGGTGAGAGAGGACATGCAGGTGATGGGTGTAACAGAACAAGATACAGAGGACAGAAAGATATGGAAGAAGATGATCCACTGTGGCGACCCCTAATGGGAGTAGCTGTAAGAAGAAGAAGAAGAGTAAACCTTTAGTTGCCTTCAGTCCTTTTCCTTATGTTTTAATAATTCATTGTTTCAACTTCATAAAAGTATATGCTGTAATAATTTGTAAATGATTATATAAACTGGCGACTGGGAGCCCGATCGAATCGGGCTACAAATTCTACGTTTGTGAAATCCATACTTTCCCTGCAAAGAATTATTTGTTTTTTTAAGTCCTTGAAATGATTTTGTTATCATGGTACTGATTTGTGCTTAAAATAGACCTTTTCAACCGATGTAATGAAGAGTTTCCTGTTTAAGCGGGGCTGCGAGACGTGAACTCAGCTCTTTGGCGCACCTCATTTGATTTTTTCCGGCAAACAAATTTTCAAAACAAACCGTATTTTACGACTCTAATCAGAGTCGGAGTAATAATTATGTTGGCGTGGTCATTTTAGATCTGAGATCGGCTAAAATTTAAACAATGACTGTTGTTAATACCCAGCTGTCATCACTCAGTTTGCCAATAGATGTCAGAAGGACGGATGCCAAAGCTGAACTGCCCAAAGATAGATACGTTCTAAATTACTTACGGTTCCGGAGCTGTCAAAGGGTTTAAATCAGTTGATGATGTTAGTCCTGAAAAGTACGCCCCACCAAACCAACGTTCCAAACACCATCTGCTCGAACCAACACCGACTTACTATACTCGGCCATCCAGCGGCGTCACTGAAGCATTCGAACATTCTTAGCCAATCATGCAATACTACGTCCGCGTTTGCCACGTTATGTTCTAACTACAGCGGCAGAGTCCCATTGCATGGTTCTAACTTGTATTGAGTCGAGGTATTGACGTGAACACCATACATACGGATAGTATCAAATTATATATAAGGAGTATGACTAAAAATTTCATACTCTCCAATCAGCTGCTCTCAATCATGTTTTGTATTTTCTTTTATTTGTGACACCCACTGATCAAAAAAGAAGGTTTTTGTGCTTCTCCACTTCAGTCAGTAATACCTCAAGTTCACATTTACTCAAGTCTTGGTTTCTGTGCTCTCCTGGGCTTTGTAGTCAAGATATCACTACATATAGTGTAGGAGTCAATGTGGGCTTGAAAGAATTGGCAGCTATGCTCGTGAAAATATGAACAGCAAAAAATGCATTTGAAGTAAACGGTGTGTCACACTCCATCTAAAGGACCGCTGTTAAGAGAGATGATAACGAACAGCCACAGGAGATGCAGATTTCAGTACCCAAAACACCTGAATCGACAAATCTACTGTACCAAACAGCAGCAGTCGATGCACATGTGAGGCTGCACAACATCCACCTTCTGACTGCATATCTAAACAAACAAATAAAGAAATGTAACATTATCGTCTAACTGAAAATGCAAACATGGCGTGACAAATAGCCGCAACTTTTTAACATGTTGTATATCCGTAGACCACAATGCTGATCTGAACTCTGTTTGCTGTTGTTATGTCATAAAGTGATGCAATAGTTAAAATCACAGACAGGGGCGCTTCTCAAACGTGTGCAGCTCTGTAGCTGTGGTGCTCTACATGTTTGTCTGTCTATCTGTCCATCTCTTCTGTTGCAGCAATTATTCCAATGTGCAAATGAATTATCAAGCTTCAGTTATCTTCTTTGTTTTTTCTTTTTTCTTTGTTCTCAGTGTCAAAACTTTTCTTCAGTATCTTTTGCTCTCTCCCTCAAATCCCCATCTGTGGTTTAAAATGCATGAACTGGATAAATTGGAGGTGGCTGCTAGGAAGGCACTCTATGGGTGTGTAGTCTGTGCGCTGCTATTTACTATACACTTTTTAACGAATGGTCCCCAGACGTGTATTTTAAACACTACAGTTTATTCATCTTTCATGAGAGAAGCTCCCACATGTTTTCTGTGTTTCTGGCATCCACCTTGAATTCTGCTGTGCTGTGCCCAGTTATGTGATTCATTACTTCAGTGGCCATTAAACTGCAGACAGTACAAAAACGATGTGCTTTATTAAAAGAAAGTGAGATTCATGCATGCTGGGCAGCTTTGCCTGTCCACATGTAACCAAAATTGTAGCCTGAAAGGTGGATTATGAATGACCTGGGGTTCAGTCATGTGGGTATCTCATGATGAGTCTTTTGTAGCTTAATGAACTGGTCCTGCCACTCTGTCAGCCTGATTATCAGATGTCTGTTGCGATTAGTCCGGCGCTCTTTTGTGTTGTGATTTTATTCAAGACTTCACATAAAAGAGTACGTTTTACTAATAAAAAAATTTGATCTGGGACTGTGTATCTTTAACCTCCTTAGGATTAATCCCAAATGTCTCTCAGGCTTGGAATTCTATGTAAATGCAGTTAACTCTGAGTGTCTCTCGGGATATCGTTCTTATGATCTAACGCACAGTGTTAAGCCCAAGTAAATCTTGGGACAGTATTCATCTACCGTCTAGTGAATAAGATAACATTGTGTGATAAAATTTCAACAATATTCATGAATGGGGCGCAGCCTTCAACCAAAACACTGCAAACGTGAAGCTGTAAAGCCAGTTTTAGAACAATCTGGAACTGAATAATTAGTTGAATCAAACACTAGTAATGACAATGTGACTTGGTCAGCTGATGTTGACGTGGATAGTAAAAGTTGAGCATACGACACTATATGCCTGAGTCGTCGTGATATGCCTGGTCCAATCGGCTGTGTGAAAGGTAACTTTGTGGCAAAAAGGCCTAATGATTGCGATCAAGTAGAAGACCAAGAAAGACGTCAACTCCATAAGCACTGTTCACAATGTTGCAACTGTCAACATTTGTGAGTTCACTAAGCCTTGCGCTGAGATAGTCTGCAACAGAGGTCCTCAATCACGGTCCTGGAGGGCCGCAGTAGCTACAGGTTTTTGCTCCAACCCAATTGCTTAATAAGAAGCACTTATTGCTCCAGTAACACTTCTGCTTCACTTTAGGCGTCTCACTCGTTAAGATTTTGAACTCTTATTGCTTATTTTAGTCTTTCACAGCTGTAGTCTTGGTTTTTAATTGTGCCTAATTAACAATAACTTGCAAATGACAAGAGACCAGCATTTCTCCATTTAGCTTGTTTCCATTTACACCTCTGTGTGTATTTTTCATGCACTATTGGGTTTAATTAAATACTTGGAAGGAAAGTGAAGAGAAAAAAGTGAAGGACTGAGAAGTACTCCTCCATTTTAGCCTTCCAATCATTTAGAAAGGGAAAGAAAATCTAGGATATGAGAATGACCTGACATAGCAGAGTTAACACTAACAAGCCATGAAATTAAATTACTGGCAAGAATTGCTTTCTAATTAAGCAACCAAGTTAGAACAGAAACCTGCAGCCACTGCGGCCCTCCAGGACTGGTATTGAGGGCCCCGGTCTACAATATCATAAGGGGCCCATCGAATGTGCCAATCAGGCACTGCCATTTTACACTGTCATGCACAAGCAACAGAAAAAATATTATAAGAATAGTACACAAAAAACAACACTTGTGCTGTCCTGAATGCAACATCGGGCTATGCGTTGGTGACTGTCTCAAAATATACGTGAAGGATGTGTGATAAATCTGCATCAGTACAGCAGTGGACACTAGACATACCTTTCCTACTGTATTTATGCTGACATTTTGGTATTTACGTTTCTTTTAGACCTAATAACATTTTTTCTTGTTGAAGAAGTTTCAACATTTTTCTCTCATTCTTCCAGGAATAAACATAACGTTAAGGAGGCTACCAAAACCTCCAAAAGTCGTTGATTTCTAACCCCATTTCTCATGGAATGGAACTTCTAACTGCACTGCACTTTTAGTTTGATGAGGTACCGAAAAGAAGAAGCTTTGAAAAATTATTTAACAAAAAAAAAAAAAGTTTAGCTGTCAGACGTTCTTGTCTAATCAATGTCCAAAAACGTGCTTACCCATAGGCCTCATTTCTGGCAGGAGCACCAACAACACGTTCTTCAGACCTTTCAAGTTCTTATCTATTTAAGAGCTTTGAGGAAAGACTCGCCTCTTGTTCAGCACAGATGACAAATATCCACCAGGGGTGCCAATGGCCGACACTACGCCATGACAGCCACATCTCATGCATTGTGCCATTGGCTGGCCATTGCAACTGACCCCTTTAATCCTGTACCTTAGTTAGCCTGCCTTCCACCCAAAAGTCCCGAGCTTCACAGATTAATCACACAAAGGATATTCTGATTCAGTTTGATAGACGTCTTCTATTGATGAGTTCCTGACGTTTCAAGGCCCAGTGTGACACCTACGCCCTGCCATAAGATTCAGACTTTTCTGCTCCGTGACCCACTTACTGCTTGTGCGGCTGTCATTTAGAAGATGTGACAAACTGGATTATGCGCCTTTGCTGCCCTCGCATGTACTTTCTTTGTAAAGCAGCAACAGCTGGTCCCAGTGGGCACCGCTAAACAACTTGGCAGTTATTAAACATCAGGATTGTTCGGCCTTCTATTCATAGAAGTGACAGCTGTTGGAGAAGATTGGGAGTGAAACGCTGTAGTGAGGCCGAGTTTACCTGCCACGCTCATGCTGTGCTGTGCTGCGCCATTACACCCGTTAACGCTTTGTATTTCTGTTGAAATGAGAGTAAAATGTGAAACATGAAACCAACTATACAACTGCATTGTGACTGTGTGGGCAGCGTGCCGTACCGCCTATAGCCCTGGAACTTGAACTTAAACCTTGAGGCTAGCAGTTCAGTTCCTGCCACACACTCATTTTGTGATGCTGAGCAAGTCACTTGACCTGTCGCTGCTCCATCTGTAAAAATGATTGAAATAATTGTAATGGATATGAAATGAAAATTCTGGACACTGCGATGCTTAGTAGTAGAACATCTTCCTAAGATAAGGTAAAGTATGGAAACTTCATGTGAAGTACTACGACAAATGACAATGCCGGCGCTTGATATGTGGACTGTTATTAATGCCGTGTGGCAAATCCACAAGATTTACATTGTAGTTGTGGCCAAGTAAACAAAGTGCTCGACTGCTGCCTTGGAAGATGCCAGCTCACTTCTCACCATTGGCTTAATATGACATTTTTGACTTTGTTTTGCCGTCAGATGACTGGTTACCATTTCACTGCACACACGACGATACAACTACTACAACTATGGGAGGCTGAAAGGCATAATCGTGATCATATTGCTTAACATTGTCAAAGCTCCTTAAGAAAGGGTTGTGTGGGACTGGAGCATCTCTCACTAGCACTGGGCTCGAGGCCATGACGAGTCCCACACAACACTAATTTAGAAGAATGGTAATCATTATTGTGATAATAACTACAGCGTCTGGATTACAGCACAGAGCACTGCAGTGCGGCGCCGGCTGATGAGACGTGAAGGATAATCCCTGGATCAGTCTGCGGAGCTCGAGGCTTTACTGCCTCATGTGCTTAAGAAACTCGAAAACGTGTTTGTGCCACTTTAGCATAAATCGCTAATAAGGACCTATTCGAGGGGCCTCAAGTTCAGTCCTGGGGGGCTACAGTGGCCTGCAGGTTTTTGTTCCAGCCAAATTACTAAACAAGAAGGCCAATAACAATTTAGTAACTTTACAGCTTATTCATTCTGCCACATTTGTCATTCATATATTGTAGATTTTCAATTACCGAAGATATTACGAAAATAATTTGCGGCCAGGAGCAGATTTGTAATTCTCAGTTCCTCACATTTTCTCTTCCATTTCTTTCCAAATATTTTATTAAAACTGAAAGTTCATGACAAATACAAACCGGTGGAAATGACACCATGCTGGATGGTGGGGAGAAACTGCTGGCTCCTTTATCATTTGTTATTTATTCAAAAATAAAAGCTTCACTCGTTATTTAGGCGAAAGGCCAAACCTTTAGATGTCTCCGCTTTACAAAGATGAAATTCTAGAAGGAAAATGCAGAAGCCGACTTTTGGCCTGAATTATCTGATCAGAGGTAACCTGCCAAACTGGGTCTCTAGTCGGTTAATCGGCAGGAGGCACAAACTACACATAAGAGGAGAACGGAGTGGGGTCATCGGGGGGCTGTCCTGGGACCCTTGCTTTTTCTGATTTATATTCTGGTGTAGCTAGTAAACTTGTTAAATTTGCAGACACTAAAATTGGAGGCATGACAGACACTGAGGAGACAGCAAAAAGAATTCAAGCTGACCGTGGCAATCTTCAGAACTGGGCGAACACCTAGAAGACGCAGAAAAGTGCAACGTTGTACACATGGGCAAAAGGAACATTCATTTTAAATACAAGATGGGAGACACTGTCATGCAGAAAGCAACCTCTGAAAAGGACTTGGGGGCATATGATGCAACATTTTCATTGAGTAAGCAATGCACAGAAGAAATTAGAAAGGCAAATAAAATGTTAAGTTAAATTCTAAAAACTGAACTTGAAGCTGTCCAGAGAGGAGAACCACCAAGGACATCCCAAGACTTAAGGACATGTCCTACGCTGACAGACTTTGAGATTTAAACCTGTTAATTATTAAGCAGAGGAGACAGCGTGGAGACCTACTCGAGGTCTTCAAAATGAGCAAAGGCATTAATAAAGTAGACCCAGCAACATTCTTTCACATTAAGGGAGAATCATGTACTTGTGGACACCAGTGGAAATTGAAACTGAAGCCAGGAAGCACTTCTTTACACCAAGAGTTGTGGAACTGAAACAAACTACCGAGACATGTAGTTGAAGCAGACAACCTTTAAGGAGAATCTGGATGAGATATTGGGACAGCTTAACTATCAACTAAACAAACGGCTTGATGGACTGAATTGTCTCCTCTTGTTTGTCACATTTCTTATATTCAGTGTTCTTATGCCCTGCTGACTGGTGGACTGAGTTTGGTGACAGTCATGCTGGTCATAATGCACGCAATGCTAGCGCAGCCCTTCTGGAAGTCAGCAGACATTGGAGCCGACACACCAGTCCTTAGTGTTGTACAAGTGCACACCTCACCAGAGCTAACTCAAAGTTCAATTCACACAGATTCAAATGAAGAAATTCACGTTCATAGTTCACCATTTCAATTTTGAACTAGTTCATGTTTAGTTAATTTTGTATTTTTTAATAAATGACCCATGAGTTTACTTTTTTTCAATTTTGCATGCCTTACATTAGGCTATTACAGTGTTCTTGAACAAAATACAATAATTATGAAGACTTTTTTATTTAAATACACTTTATTGAGTTATACCCAGCAACAAACACGTATAACCATATATGCTAATATCCTCCCGGTCAAAAAAAAAATGAAATAGATGCAAATATACATATAAATGACTGCTTTATTTCCAACCGTGTGACACAAATGGTGGCTGTGGACCCAGCGTGTAGGTGAACTAACGTATTACGCTGCCGGTCAAAATTCGTGTCACATATTGCATGTCCAACGAGGAAAAATATAAAGTGGCCTCGTGAAGTACAACGTTTACCTAAAACCGAAAGCAGAGCTTCACCGTGTGCTCGTGTCAGTGGGGGTGCAGCTTAAACACAAGCAAGCAGACACAGACAGGGCCTATTTGATTTGACGTTATTTTGTACAAATTCAAAAAAATGACAAAAAATTTGCACGAAATAAATATTCGTAAAAATTTACTATTTGTGCTTATTCAAATATCATATTCAAATTTGGCTTCACTCCTACATTACAAGGCAAAAAGTTTAATTTGGACCTAAACTTAAAATGTCAGAACTGCAGGTCTGACATTGTGGTCAGCAGCACAGGAGCGCCACAGGGGACTGTACTTTCTCTGGTCCTGTTCAGCCAATACAACTCGGAGTCCTGCCATGTGCGAAAGTTCGCTGACGACACTGCTATTGTGGGCTGCATCAGGAGTGGGCAGGAGGAGGAGTATAGGAAGCTAATCAAGGACTTTGTTAAATGGTGCGACTCAAACCACTTACATCTTAACACCAGCAAAACCAAGGAGCTGGTGGTGGATTTTAGGAGGCCCAGGCCCCTCATGGACCCTGTGATCATCAGAGGTGACTGTGTGCAGAGGGTACAGACCTTTAAATACCTGGGAGTGCAGCTAGATGACAAATTGGACTGGACTGTCAATACTGATGCTCTGTACAAGAAAGGACAGAGCTGACTATACTTTCTTAGAAGGCTGGCGTCCTTTAACATCTGCAATAAGATGCTGCAGACGTTCTACCAGACGGTTGTGGCGAGTGCTCTCTTCTACGCTGTGGTGTGCTGGGGAGGCAGCAAAAAGAAGAACGTCTCACGCCTGGACAAACTGGTGAGGAAGGCAGGCTCTATTGTAGACACAGAGCTGGACAGTTTGACATCTGTGGCAGAATGATGGGCACTGAGCAGGCTCCTGTCAATCATGGAGAATCCACTGCATCCACTGAACAGGATCATCTCCAGACAGAGGAGCAGCTTCAGCAACAGACTGCTGTCACTCTCCTGCTCCACTGACAGACTGAGGAGATCATTCCTCCCCAACACTATGCGACTCTTCAGTTCCACCCAGGAGGGTAAACGTTAATATTATACAAAGTTATTGTCTGTCTGTTATACCTTCATTGTTATCACTCTTTAATTTAACATTGTTCTTTCTCAGTTTGCTGCTGCTGGAGTATGTGAATTTCCCTTGAGATTAATAAAGTTATCTATCTATCTATCTATCTATCTATCTATCTATCTATCTATCTATCTATCTATCTATCTATCTATCTATCTATAATATAGTGCCTTTCTTATCTATCTATCTATCTATCTATCTATCTATCTATCTATCTATCTATCTATCTATCTATCTATCTATCTATCCATCCATCCATCCAAACCAGATCCAGAATGTTACCTAAAACTAAACGAGCTCACGTTCAAGATCTTCACTCACAAATACGTTACGTTAAGTTCACCGTTCTTAGAAAGATGAGTTTGTTCAATGAACGCGCTCTTTTGATCAACAGTTTATGCACTACACTGCCAGTCCTCTAAAGTCTTTCTTTCAGGCCCTTCAAACAATTACACAATACATTTAATAATATTTACATTAATTATAAAGTTTGCATTTAATGTGGGATTGCATTTGAGGAATAAACGTGACAACCAGCAAGAAGATGCGTTAGGGAAATTCTAAAGGCAGTGCATTTTGGCGACGCAGGCAGAGTTCTAGAAGTAGCAAGTGAGAGAAATCATGCAGCATCTTTTTAATTGTATTTTTATAACATTTTAAAACATGCCTCAATATGCGCCTTTAAAAAGTCAGGCCCTATGTATACAAAGATTACAATTTTATTGACTAACGCCAATCCAGCCATAAATTTGACTCCTTTTGATAACTTTGAACATTTAATGGTTGCTGGAAGACAACAGTGTGTGGGTTTTAGAAGTTTGCTTTTGAAATGGTTAGTAGTGGAGCCTCTTTTAACCGAGGGTGCTGGGTTTGAGTCCTGTGTCGTCAGGTTCCTGTCTTGTCTGTGTTTTCTGTGTCTACATGGATGTTCTTCTTGGTTCTCCAGTTTTCCTTCTACATCTTCAAAGATGTGCAGCCTAAATGAAATGAGGACTGTGCTCACCGGCAGCGAATTCCCCCCCAAACCCACACCAAGATGGTCGCAGCAGGAGCAGACTCATGGCCTCCAGGTCGCAGTACCAAAGGAGAACTCTCTTGGCCTACGTTTTACGCTGCAGCAGACTCTCACTCTCTCTCAGCCTCACCATTTGTTCCTGCTGAGGACTTCATGCAAGGCAATGCCCCCAATGGCCACCACTGTTCAGAGGGAGTTCTCCTTTACCATTTCTTGCTCCGAGGCGCCAGGTTCACAGTCAGCTTCTGTGTGAGGATGTGAAAGTGAGCCAAACCCCTGAGCTATTTCTCACCGGTGCCAAATGGCAATTCCAAATGGGTGCGTGAGCACATGAGCCTGGCATATGATGGACTTGCCACCCTTTTTAGGTTCTCTTCCTGCTTTGTGCCTAATGTAACTGGTTCATTACAAAGATCTGACAATGTTATGCTTCGGCCGTTCTCCTGTATCTTTGTCTTTGCTGCAGAGCGCTGTCTCTCTTGTTTTTAAAGGTGGCTGACAGGTTGCCACCTTTTTATTCCACTGCCGTGGTCTCGATTTCTAAAGTACAAACTTACTTTCTTTACGTGCTGGGACACTGAAGGAGGGCAGCATGTGAAAGTGTACTTTCTTGATTTGTGTAAAATAATTTGAAATAATGATAAAGTTTACATGACACACAATGCTTTTAGAAGTTTACAAACCGACATCTGTGTATATTCTATCCAGAATGAAAAAATAGTCCTGGTCATGAAAAGGACAGGAAGAGGAAGAGCTGCGAAAAGGAGTAATCAATAGTGAGCAGGAAGTCAAAACCTACAATTCAAAGCTCCTAGCCACAAAACCAAAACATACCGGATCTACTCGCGGATAAGTCGGGGCGTGATTTTACTGTATAATTTCTGGTATTTTATAATGTAAATTGTATAAGTCGAATGAGGAAAACTGACGCTATTGGTCCAGGAGATTATGATATGCTAACGCCCACCTGAGAGAGTAACCACGGAGCACACGGCCTTTTTTTCTCTCTATTATGCCTACGTGACCACACGGTAATACCCAAACTATTCTGAAGCGACATTTGCACTGTTTTGTGTTTTTTGTGTCTCATACCCTTATACACTTTTATCATAAGAGCATCCCTTATCTACGATGGAGCGTTCAATCAGAAGAAAATATGAAGCTGGTTTTAAATTAAAAGTTGTTGAAGTAGCGAAAGAAATTGGTAACTGCGCTGCAATGTGTCTGATAAACTGGTGTGAGATTGAAGTAAGAAGTTATAAAAAAAAAATAAATAAAATTAAGTGTTGCATTTATGAACTGCCGTATAAGTCGGGGACTGCTTTTATGATCGATTTTTCAGGTTTCAAGACCCGACTTATACACGAGTATATACGGTAAATCACAAATCAAACAAAAAAAAGCCAGAGCTAGAGATGTCAGGACCAAAATTAAGCAAGAACATTAAATTTCTTTCTAAAGGATCCTAATATAAGGATGCATGCTATATCACCCCGCCATCCTTTATATTTGGGGAATATGACAGGCAACGAGGCAGTCGCAGCCATCCGAGGCTTCACACAATTTTATGTGTGGCAGCAAACTGCTGGCGTGTCCCATTCTTACCTGCCTTGCCCTGATAGCTACTAAGAAAGGTTCCACCCCCAAACCTTTGAAATCTGAATAAAGGAGTTTGTCAAATGAGCTGAAAGGAGCAGAAGCACCTAATCTCGGGTATCCTTTGACATCACTGCTGCACTCACTCTGAGAGCCTTGGCCATCGGATCCTGCAGACACAGAATAGAAAAGCTGCCGCAGGGGTTGGCTGCCACCTGCCCTGCCCAAGGTCTCCAGGACTCTGACTGGTCCTGGCTTTGTCTCACCTAACCTACCAGGAACTCCCCTTGTGGAATGTTGCTGACTGGAGTTTTTTGTTTTCTTCCCCTCCACTGTCAACTGGCCATAACTCAATTATAATGTTAGTGGACTTACATTGGCATGATTTTTTTTTTTTTGACCAAATTGAATTTGCTCAGTTTTAATATAATATTAAAGGACTTGTATAGATCGGACCCATTTATGTTAATCAAGTGGAAACTGCTTTGTTAAAATAATGGGTAGTTTAATATATTAATTGTACATTATGTAATTAGTAGTCTGTAAACCTGTTATGGCATTCTGGGCCTGCACTCAGTAAGAGAAATTGAAATTAAGTTGAAAGTCTCACAAAGACGTGACTTGTTTAAAATATTCAGGAAATTGCATCCCAGGTGAAATATTGAAGGTAGATGTCGACAGAAATCTATTAGGGTTTACTGTAAAACTGACCGTTCAAGTCTCACAGTGCGCTACATGACATTCAACATCACTGAAGTGTGGCAAATCCACCTTAATAACACAACAAGTGTCTGTGTGTCTGTCCGGATGCTATGTTTCTGTTATATGCCATTCGGTATGGCAATTGTGAAAGAAGTGCAATGCATTTTATTAGTACATGCATTATAAAAAATTGCTATTGGTAAGTAAAAGCAGTGCTAATTGTTGTGATGCACCATCTGTTGGAATGAAAGATGCAATGCATTTTATTAGTACATGCATTATAAAAAACTAGCCATGTTCGCCCAACTACGTTGCGCGTGTTAAAGTTGTCTGTGAAGGGCTCCCTGTTTAAACGCGGCTGCCAGTCGTGAACTGGGCCCCTCGTCGCACAGCATCATGATTTTTTATAAGGGAAACAAAATTACAAAAGAAAACCCTTGGACATTGATTCGATAGGAACGGCCTACTCGGAATCACTGTCCGAATAGTAATTATGTGGTGGTGTAGGAGCATTTCTGCTTCTGTCCGTTCACAGTCTGTCTCGTTTTCACGACGATGTCGTTTCCTCTCACGATGTCTTCTCAACCTTTCTCCAATCTCGCAGGTTGCTTTGTGGCAATCCAAAGAGTAAGGCAATATACACGGAGCAATGGTTATAAAAGGGGGACACATAGGTATCCAGGCTCTTTAAAGCATAAATAGGGATCACTTCACTGACATGTGAGCAAGCCACGGTACAAATATGAGACGCGCAGCACTTCGCCAGCTACAACAATAATAATTTCCGGAACGTGCTGTTACGTTGTCATTCATTTTACCCATTGTCTTTCTTTCATTCATATGTTACGTAGGCATGTACCTTTTATCTTTGGCAATCTCATTGTCTAACCAGGCCTCAGGAGCTAACCAGCGTAACACTGTCCACCACTCCTTTCGTTATTCTGGCACATTGTTGACATCCGTGAGTAACAACAATGTACTAAACTGGAAGGTGGTCTACGCATGAGTGGAATTCGTGGACAAACAAAGATCAAGATCTAAATGAAGATCTGGTTAGTTGATTTAAAGCACAACAATTTGTTTAGTTTGAATGTCTGTGTTTTGAGGTCTGACTGGCGTACTACAGTCTTCAGTAGTATAAGCCTGGAGGAGATTCTTAATGCAATGCCTGTTTTAGCTGTCTCTCTACTGCCATCTAGTGCTTCTTCTTCTAATTCATTCACGGACAAACAAAGATCAAGATCCAAATGAAGATTATATATAGAGATTGCTATTGGTAAGAAAAAGCTTTGCTAACGTTTGTGATGTTCCATCTGTTGGAATGAAAGATGCAATGCGTTTTATTACAATATGCATTACAAAAATACATTAAGATAGATGATGGCCTGCAAACGCTAACGCAGAATATGCTGATGTCTACAGTTTTTACTTGACATCAGATTTTAATTGATCGATTGATTTGATTTTATTTTAAGCTGTCTTAGGCTGGGAACACACCTAGAGTTAATCACAAAAACTCAATGGCAATCACGGCCATAGGTCCAAATGGATTACACACATCTACATTTCTTACTGTGATTAAAGAAGAATTTGCTGAGTTGTCGTCTACCCATTGTTAGCGCCTACCATGTGCCTCTCGATTCCATGACTGGCTCTCAGTTACACAGAGCAACATGAGAGGGTAGCCTCATGAATGGATGCTCTGGATGCTGCCTTACTTGCCATGTTGTCAGGATGTGCTCCATCTCCCCATTATCCCTCATTTATTTTCGAAGGTTTCAACACATTCTATTCGTACCTGCTAATATCTGAGTAAAAAGTTACTTCTGTTAGAGATGACATTGTTTTATTTTTTTCTTCTACTTGTTTCGGAAAAATAGAAAATGTAAATGTCATATGCTGTGTGAGCACAAATACACACCATGGGACTTGAGCAGCCATCTGAGAGAAGTGGAAGTGAAGCCATTAAAGACAAATACATGAAAATCATTTTCTTTTATGTTTTTAATGGAAAGAGGCCTTCACTTGGTTAATGGATATGCGGCTGTATTTTCAGGATCATCTGCACATTATAAGACACAGAGAGAAATATCAAGGGAGCACAGGATGAGTGGGAGGCAGAAGCCCATCTTTAATGCACCACGTCTGTGCCACTCTCTCTGCTCTCTAGTAATAACCCAGAAGGCTTCTGTAAAAGCCGCAGGGCCGCGAGGAGCATGGGAGCCTCAGTGCGTCGTCGTGCTAACCTTAAAAACTGGCCAGTCTGGTGCTGCCACCAAAAAGCTTCCATTATTGAAAATGGTCTGGGTGCAAATGTCTGCTAAGAAATCAATTTGATAGATAGATAGATAGACAGATAGATAGATAGATACTTTATTAATCCCAAGGGGAAATTCACATACTCCAGCTGCAGCATACTGATAAAAAACAATATTAAATTAAAGAGTGATAAAAATACAGGTATAACAGACCAACAATAACTTTGACTAATGTTAACGTTTACCCCCCCGGGTGGAATTGAACAGAGCATCAGTATTGGCAGTCAGTCCAGTTTATCATCCAGCTGCACTCCCAGGTATTTATAGGTCTGCACCCTCTGCACACAGTCACCTCTGATGATCACAGGGTCCATGAGGGGCCTGGGCCTCCTAAAATCCACTACCAGCTCCTTGGTCTTGCTGATGTTCAGTTGTAAGTGGTTTGTGTTGCGCCATTTAACAAAGTTCTTCATTAGCATCCTATACTCCTCCTCCTGAGCACTCCCGATGCAGCCCACGATAGCAGTAATGTCAGCGAACGTTTGCACGTGGCAGGACTCCGAGTCATATTGGAAGTCTGATGTATATTGGCTGAACAGGACCGGAGAAAGTACAGTCCCCTGCGGTGCTCCTGTGTTGCTGAGCACAATGTCAGACCTGCAGTTCCCGAGATGCACATACTGAGGTCTGTCTGTAAGATACTTCACGATCCATGCCACCAGGTCTGAATCTCCTCCCATCTCTGTCAGCTTGTCCCTGAGGAGCAGAGGTTGGATGGTGTTGCTGGCTCTAGAGAAGTCCAGAAACATAATTCTTACTGCACCACTGCATCCCATGTGACGTCAGAGCGACCGGCCTGAAGTCATTCAGCTCACTAGGACGTGATACTTTTGGGACTGGGGTGATACAGGATGTTTTCCAAAGCCTCGGGACTCTCCCCTGTTCCAGGCTCAGGTTGAAGATGCGATGTAGAGGACTCCCCAGCTCCAGCGCACAGGCCTTCAGCAGTCGTGGCGATACACCATCTGGACCCGCTGCTTTGCTGGCATGAAGTCTCCTCAGCTCTCTGCTTACCTGTGCTGCTGTAATTGTGGGTGGGATGTCTCTCCTATGCTGGTATCAGCAGAAGGATGGTTGGAGGATGCAGTACTCCGAGGTGACCATGGGTTAGGGTGGTCAAACCTGTTAAAGAAGTTGTTCATTTAGTTTGCTCTCTCCACGTCTCTTTCGATGGTGGCACCCCTCTTTGAGCTGCAGCCAGTGATGATCTTCATCCCATCCCACACTTCTTTCATGCTGTTATTCTTCAACTTCTGCTCCAGCTTTCTCCTGTACTCAGAGGCCAATCCAGCAGCATTGGGCACAAGAAATGAAATCATTTTGGGACACAGAGCCCGTCCATTACAGGGCACTAGGCCTCCATCACTGTAAGCTGGCCATCTCTGGGATGTTGGGGGAAAAACATTCAAGCAGATGCAAGAAGAAGGCGTACAGTCACACAGATGGCTGCAGAGTCTTATCGGCTGTGCCACTGTGCCACCCTGGCTTACATGTACCCCTGACAATTGGCAGGTCAAGTGCTTCACTCAGCAATGCAGGCTGAACAAGCCCCCTTGTGCTGTAGAGTCCAGTGCCTTAACCACTAGGCCAGCCTACCTGTGCTTCTTTAAACAGTTTGGATTTTTCTTAATATGTTGAAATTCTGTCCATCCAACCCCTCCTTCCATTATTAACCCACTTCGCTGATGTAAGGAGCCCATCACCTTCATTTGAAGTGGGCACTTCTGGGCTGGATTTAATGGTGTTTGACCTTCACTCAGGTAGACCTTAGCCGTCTGGCACACTGTAGGGAGAATCCAAGAGAGGTCTGGTACCTTGCTGTTTTTTACGCTTATGTTTCTTTTATATTATCCATCCATTATCCAACCCGCTATATCCTAACTACTGGGTCATGGGGGTCTGCTGGAGCCAATCCCAGCCAACACAGGATGCAAGGCAGGAAACAAACCCCGGGCAGGGCGCCAGCCTACCACAGGGTACGCACACACACACACACTAGGGACAATTTAGAATTGCCAATGCACCTAACCTGCATGTCTTTGGACTGTGGGAGGAAACCCACGCAGACACGAGGAGAACATGCAAACTCCCTTCTATATTATACATATGTGAAAACAAATCCAAAAGAATTTTAAAAAGATTGCACGATTACAAAGTTCTTTGTGCTATTGGCTTCCAGCCCCAAGCTAATGACTAGGGTAGTGTTTGTGGAGGGTCTGCATGTTCTTCCATCAGCATGACATTTCCAAAATCACAGTCCACCATTTTGAGCAACCAATAAAAGATGTTAAGGAACTAAGGAAGACAAAAAAAATAGATCATTCTAATTGAATTATAATTAAAGATTGTTGCGGACCCCAGCCGGGACGACTGGAAGGACCTGGAGAGGGACATTACCTTCCCCGGGCCACGAGAGGGCAGCCACCCTGGTCTGCATCGGGGCCATGGGACTGGAGCGTGGAAGCTCAAACCTACTGGGGCCGGGTGGCCACCGGCAGGGGGCGCCCAGAGGATTACAGGGCCTTGGACTGCAGCACTTCCACCACACCAGGAAGTGGTGTCGGAAGATCATCACGTTCATTATAAAAGGGGACGCCTCACTCCATTAGAAAGAAAGAAAGAAAGAAAGAAAGAAAGAAAGAAAGAAAGAAGGGACTGTGAGCAGTTTGTGGCTATTTAAAGCTTTGTGTGGTGGTGTAAAGGCAAGAAGGAAAATAAACGTGTTTGTTTTTTGGACATCTGGTGTCTGTCTGTCTGTGTTCAGGGACATATAAACATGTATAATCTAAACATATAATTATATGTAAATAAGTACATACTGCATATAGAAGAGAACATATGTAAAATAGCTACCGAAACACAGCTATGTTTTATGCTTCATATAATACGACATGGTATATGTAATTAGAATGCAGATATGACCTACATTGTTAGTCGAAAAGTCTTTATCAGCATCACTTCACTTTCGAAACGAATTACACACTAGCAGCCATGATGAGCACAAGCACACAACATACACGAATACACACGATTCAAACATTCGGATTCCGCTGACAGATATGGATTTTATTCATAAAAGGTGAGATGCCAGGCTGTCTACAAAAATTTAGGAAGCCTCTTTCACTAGATATTCAATAGTAAAACTGAATTAAGATTTGTTTCTACATACAATTTGGGACTCAGGATTTGACTGTTGAATTTGGGACAGTGCCACTCAAATCAGGACATCTAGCAACCTGGCCTCCCATGTTTATGTGTTGGGTTTTCTCATCCTATGTTGTTTGGCAAATGTTACCTGGCCCGGTGGTGTGTGAGTGTGTGTGAAGCTTCCCTGCTATTGACTGGCATGCCATCCAAAGCTGGCCCTCACTTCGCTCTTGATACTCCTCAGATCGGCTCTGGACCCTTGCAGCTCTGTGATAGACAAGGCTAGTTAGGAAAATGGATGGATGGATTACGAAATAAAGAGGGGCATTGACAAATCTGGCACCTGGTAAAGGATACGTTTGGTGTTTTTCAAATCAAAATTATTCCTTCACAAACATGGTAGATATGTATTTGCCATGCGAAACTGTTCCAAATTTAAACATTTTCTATAATTTTAAAAAAACAGGGAGCTCTGCCCCCTGCTTGCTTCACTCGCTCATCCCCAGGTTTGGTTTACCAGATATACAATTTAAAGAGATTGTTATTTTCATGGGAATTGTTACATATGCATTATTTTCACTTTCACTTTAAAACTTTTGTAAAAACAATACTTGACCTTTATTTCCGGCCCCAGGTGTGGTTTCATCTCTTTCTCACAGGACGCATAACGCTGCTCATGTTGTGAAGGGGGTGCGGCTGAATGCATGTTAAGGAGATGCTGTTGGATCATCTGCTGTCTTTCTGCTGCTGGCAAGCTGCCTGTTGTGCCTGTCTCGCTGCCTGATCATTTCAAAGCCTGTACAGCAGCTGACCTTTTGCCACTTCGCGTCCCTGCCGCTTGCATTGTTTGTGGATTTGGGGGGTTAGGGTGGCTGAAAGCACGTGAAGGAGAAGTGGTCGGATCATCTACTGGCTTTCTGCTGCTGGCAAGCTGTGTGTTTTGCTTGTTGCTTGTCGTTGTTTTAAGAGCTGGGAGCACATTAAGCGTGTCTGCCAAAAACAATCCAACAATTGCTAGGTTTGATGTCCATGTGACTTGTTTCAAATGATTAAATCTCTTTCTCGCAGGACGTATAACGCTGCTCGCGTTGTGAAGGGGGGACGGCTGAACGCATGCCAAGGAGATGCCATTAGATTATCTGCTGTCTTTCTGCTGATGCTGTCATGCTGTCATCGATCATTTTAAAGCCTGTACAGCAGCTGTCCTTTTGCCACTCCGTGTCTCTGCCGCTCGCGTTGTGAAGGGGGTGGGGGTCTGAACACACGCTAAGGAGATGCGGTTGGATCATCTGCTGGCCAGTCTGGTTTCATTAGGCATAAAACTAGGCTGCTCCAGCCACTGTTAGGTGAGCAGGTGATCACAGATTCTATTGAGGACAACCTTAGCAAAGTGTTATCCCCCTGTAGATGCAGCAATCCAGGCGATCACCCTTCCCTTTCCAGATAGGGACAACAAGTCCCGTTTTCCAGTCAGTTGGGATGATGCCAGTCTCCCAAATAGAAGCAAAGATCGCTTGCAATGCCAGGACAGCCTTACCACCAGCCTTGAGAAGTTCACCCCAGATACCACAGATCCCTGCAGCCTAACCTACCCTCAGCTGGTTCACCACCTGTGCAATCTCAGTGAGATTGGGTGGTTCACAGCTAACTGGAGGATCAGCCTCAAGAACCGTGGACCCATAGATGTCTAACGTCTTAGTTGGAGGATCAGCTTTAAACAGCTGGTTAAAATAGCCAGCCCAGCAGGTCACAATTGCAGTTTAACTCGTAAAGACATTCGTAGACCCTCCAGAGGTTTATTTTCTCGAGGGATGCTGCTGACTGGAGTTTTGGTTGTCCTTTCCTCCATTTTCAACTGAGCATAGTTTGGTGATAATGTTAATGGATGGATATTGTTTTGTTCATTTCAGATTGCTTTGGCCAGATCCCCCCACCCCCCCAACCTGAGACCCACAGCAAGTGGCATTCAAAAAGTTGCCAGAGCACCTACAGTGAGGCCAAATCAAATAATCTGTGAAATTGAATGAGTTTGTGCAGAAGTGGAATTTTTGATAAGGATGAAAAAACTGCCCTTTGAAGACATTGTATGGAAAAAAAAATATCCAATTTTGAGACATAGCTAGCAAGTGGTGCTGGAAATTTTTTCTCCGTCTCAAGGGCACATGTATCACCTTAAGCATCAATGCTCATAATTGTGAGGGTTTGCTGCAGGAACAGATAACAATCAGGATGGCCTAGCTGCAGGTTTGTCTTTTAGATTTGTGCCCCACACTGAGTGAGGACTTTTATCATTAGCATAGTCACATTTTTGAGCTCACTAATGCTGCTGTTTATGGGGGGACCTCTAATGAAAACAAGCAAATAGTACCTGAGATGTGGGGCATTCTTCACTTAGGAGTATGAATTGGCATCTGAATTTCTGAGGAACCCGACTCTACCTAAAGGACAACGGGGTGCTTTATGCAAGACTTGGAGGAACAACTATGTTCTGCACACTCAGCTCAAATTCTAGCAGTGCTTAGTTCTCATCTGGTTAACACATAAGACAACCAGGAATATCACCTGTTTTAACATAATGCTTAACTGGAAAGGCCTAAAACATCATTGAGGTGTCCTGTTGTGCAGAGGTGCCCACTCCCTAACGATAGAATCCTACAAATCAGAGCTGTGAGACAATGGCAGCCCTAACCATCATCCCAAAGTGCTGCCTCTTAAATGTTTCCAAAATTTTCACATGTAATTCTGTATCAGTGGGTGAGCGGAGATGGTTCTTTTCAGTACATTTCATTTTTGAAGTTTTTTTTTTTTTTATCTCAGTTGCTCACAAATGGTCTTTGAAGATGACCAGTCCATGTTAGTATCCTATAAATCAAAGCTGTCCTGCTGAACTGGGGGCATGGCTGTCTTAATATATGGGCACAATGGACATCGGCTGGGGCCCTAAGAGCATAGGGTCCACAATGTTTCTGATACCTGTGTATGTTTCTGTTTTGCTATCAAAGCAGGGGCCCCAGCGCCCTATGATGTTATTGTGATGGCCCTGACTGGGGGACTCTTGAGATACACCCTGTGATCATCCCTACATTACACAACTTCAGGTTAATGCATTACAACACAAACCGCAGGAGGACTCAGTCCGGTTGGGACAGCTGGCAGGGCCGAGGGTGGGATAACTGGCACTGTGCAGAGCGATGATGACAGCATGACTGACGCAGAATGAAAAAGGGCAAAGTTTAGGGCTGACCGATCACCACAAAAGGAATAGCTGACAATTAATGTCCGTGAATTATAATTGCAGTTCTTACTTTCAATTAATAACACTTCAATGATATGCTTGACAGATTTTGTGTTGCCAACTGCATGTACTCCAGCCTGTGTAGATACAGTACAGCAAAACCTCCATTTAGTAGGGAACCTCTTAAAAGAAAAGGTTAATCCATCCATCCATCATCCAACCCGCTATATCCTAACTACAGGGCCACGGGGGTCTGCTGGAGCCAATCCCAGCCAAGACAGGGCGCAAGGCAGGAAACAAACCCCGGGCAGGGCGCCAACCCACCACAGGAAAATGTTAATGTGAGATTGATAAATGCTGGATTCCCTGAATTATGTTTCTTTTTTATTTTTCAGAATAAAGATATAGCAGACTTGTAAAAAATATTTGTTATTGTTGTTGCATAATATTAAATACAGTAAGGCACTGATATTCAAATAATGATATACTGTAAGTATAATAAAATGAATTATTTAAAAAAAAAATAAACATTACATTTGGAAAACCTGCCATCGCCACCACTCACCATTCAAAAATGTTGAACACGGGAATGTTAACTGGGGGTCTGCTGCTGTATGTGCATATAAAATCAAACCAGATAATAAAATCCTAAATGACACTAAAGTGAGATTAACAAATGAAGGCAAACACAACACAACATAACAGATACAGGAATGTAAAACTGTAAATTTATAGCAAGCTCAAGAAGCATTTAGACGGTGACCCACTGTTACATGTGGGCTTGGTGTACACTTGGACTTTGTAAAACTTTGATTATTTTAGGATTATTCTGACTACACCTTTTTTTTGTGTGTTTTGCTGTCGTTTTTCCCGTGTTGGTCGCGTGTGTTTTTTTTCTCATCGCATGATGTATTGCGTCTGCGTTTCCCACTTAAAAAAGATGGCCGCACTCCTCTCCACATTTCCATGTACTGAAATCTCAGTGTTTTCCAAACAAAACGTTTTAGTGTCTTAGTCAGGGCAATTTAAAGCTATTTAAAACAAGAAACTAAAAGGACCTTTTCTTCATTTGCTGCCCTGCATTGGCCTTGAGTTTGACTTTTGTTGTTTGATTGCTGAATTCTGAGGGGAAAAAAAAAAAAACCAGGAGTGGTCTCCTCTCGACTTTCTTATATACTCCGATATGGGGATGGATATTTGAGAAATAAACTGCAAGACAAGGATTATATTTTTATTTTATGTACATTAAAGAACCATCAAATGACACCCTCTGCTTTATTTTCGATAGATTGATTGGATATTTATTTGTCCCCAGGGGAAAATTTGGCTTTTTACAGAAGCTCAATAAAAAAATAAAAAATATTATTGTATAATAGCAAACATCAGATCTCTCTCAAATATACACCATTATGACTAAAAATAACGAAAGCTTCTGAAATGGCTGTCCCAGTCCCAGTGACGCATTATGCAGACGTATTGCTGTTGGTGTGAAGGAGCGCCAGTGCTTTTTCTTGACACATTTCCACTAAATGATGTGTTGGCTGAGAGTCCTCAGAGTTATTAGCGTGTCAGAGAGAGAATACACAGCTTTCTTCATAAAGGCACTCGGTTTTGTTTTAATTCTTTCTTTTGCTGCTACCTCCGGTGACCCAGAGTGTGTCCTATAACTGAGCTTGACCTTTTTAATTAATCTTTTGCTTTGTTGGGCCTCTCTTGAATTGAGGTTACCAGCTCAGAACACTAAAGTGTCATGTAATGGATGGACCAGCGTCCCAACTGGTATTGACCGTGGTTCCTTACTGGCCAGGAGGCCATTATAATGGATGCTCAGGGAGGGCTACCTGTATACTGTTTGATATTCCCTCTCCCAGCCAGAAGGCAGGCATGGGGGGGTCACTGAAGCAGCTGGTGCACTAGGACTGGACACCATTAGGCTCATCCAACTGCATAGCTCTGAGTTTACCCCTTAACAGGGATGGCTTGGTGGTATTTCTTTCTTAATAAGGCCACTCAATGACATCTCATGTAGAGATGCTGATCACATGGTGGCAACAGTCACGCTTCTATAGACAGCATGGCTGCCGTCATGATCAAAAATCACACAACACTGCAGAATCACATGAATTCAATGTTATATAAGACATGCAGCTCAGGTGCATTGGCGATCCTAAAAAAATTGTCCCTAGCGTGTGCTTGGTGTGTAGGTGTGGGTGTGTGTGTGCGCCCTGCAGTGGGTTGGCGCCCTGCCCAGGGTTTGTCTCCTGCCCTGCGCCCTGTGTTGGCTGGGATTGGCTCCAGCAGACCCTCGTGACCCTGTAGTTAGGATTTAGCGAGTTGGATAATGGATGGATGGATAAATTAAAATAAATAAAAATCAAAATCACAAAAATTGACAATGAAAAAATGGTCAAATATGATAATAGACACATGCAAAACCCACGTTGTGACTTAAACGGCCACTAGGCTTTGTCCAGGGCTCGGACGTTGACCGCTGTGAGTCTGCTGTGCCTCAGGTTGTTGCTTGTTGTTTTTTTTATTTTGACTTTGTGTCAGCCGTGCATTTCTGGATTTTATGTTTGGTTTTAGATCTGGACATTCATCCTGAGCTATGGGCTCCTTCCTCCCTCACACTGCTGCCCTTCGGACCTGCGCCTCTGCCTTTAACCTTCTGCTTTGTGTCCATGTTCCTGCTGACCAGAGCAAGGATCACCAAGTCAGTCACTCTTCTGCTTTACCCTTCTCCAGTCTTGTCCTTTGACAAGGGGCCACTTTTTAAAAGCATGGCAGCCGTGAAGGCAGACTGGCCCAGTGTTAGCATCGACTTTATGGTGTAGTTACAATCTGCTGCCACCACAAGCCCATCTGGACTCCATTTTTAATGATGTTGCTTTGTGTAGTCTGCTCAAACCGGCCAACCCAATCTACTCTCACTATTATTTTCAGATATGACACACTGTTACAAAAATAACAGCTAAGTAAGAATCCAAATGCACTGGAATGTTCTGCCATGTGTTCATTTTGTAACTTGTTAAGCTGTAACGTATTTTAGTATAATGCCTGATCTTCATTCCGCCTTCTGGGAGTGATTGATTTGTGTTACTCCTGCTAACAATCGAACGTTTCCGTGGGGGTCAGGGGCACACATCACTAATGATAAAATGCATGCTGCTCCGGCCTTTGACCTCGTGCCCCGGCACTGCCGGACTTCCTTACCTTTATTAGTCTTCCCAGCTTTGGCTTCTGCCTCGCCCTTTCCTCTCTTCATGTGGCCTTTATAGCTTTTTCTCTTGACTGTCACAAATCTGTTGGTTTCCTGTTGTGATCTTCAGCTGCTGCACTACTTTTTGAGCTAAGCTGAGATGCCATGTGGCTCACACAAGGAGGAGGCCCTCATAAACAGAACATCTAGACAAGAACAGGCCATTCAGCCCAACACAGCTCGCCAGTCCTAGCCACTAAATTCTTTTAAAATAACACCAAGTCTGGTTATGAAAGTCCTTAAAGTCCTACTGTCTACCACACTACTTGGTAGCTTATTTCAGGTGTCTGTGGTTCTCTGTGTAAAGAAAAACGTCCCAATGTTTGTGTGAAATCTCCCCTTTACAAGTTTCCAACTGGGTTCCTGCTTCTTCCTGTCCTGAATATTAATGCCACTGTTAATATCTTGTCACTCTGTGGGGTGCAGGATGGGTGTAGTTGGTCGCATGTCTAACTGCTGGCTTCAATATTCAACATGATATCTGCCATTAATTTGGAGCTGCATTTTTTGTATCCATAAAACTCCTTAGACCTTCAGAAGAGGAAAAGGAGCTGTGCCATAAAGTTAAGCACGTGGCCTGATTTGTGAAGTGAAGGTTCTGCTATGATGTAGGTGGTGTTTGAAATGCGGCTATCCAAAGCATGTTTAAACCGTGGACCAAAGCGAGCATTTTCATTTTTTTTTTTTGAGGTTTGGTTTTGTTATGTGATGCCGATGAACCTAAAATACTCCTTTTATCATCTCTGAATGCAGAATGCACTGACCGCACAATGTAGTTGAGTGATGAGGTACACTTTTAGTAATAACTTATCCATGATACTCACTCAGGTCCGCCAGTGAGAGCCCTCATTACCTTTCTGACAGATTTGCAGGCAGTGTGGTGTGGTGGTTAAGGCTTTGGACGTCAAACCCTGAGGTTGTGGGTTCAAATCCCGCTACTGAAGCTGTGCGACCATGAGCAGGTCACTTGTCCTGCCTGTGCTCCAATCGGAAAACCAAAAAGAAATGAAACCAATTGTATCCTAAATGTTGTAAGTCTCCTTGAAAAAAGGTGTCAACCAAATAAGTAAATGACAGATCCGAGTGAATAAACTGAATTCCTCCCATGAAGGGACCTCCAATCCACTGCGGCTCGTGATCCAGTGCTGGATTTCAGCATCTTCAGAAAAAAAATGTATCTACAGCGGATTCAGAAAGTGTTCAGACCCCTTCGCTTTCTGTACATTTTATTGTGTTGTAGATTTAATTTGCCGTTTATGCTCATACACTCAATAACTTACAGAAAAAGATGAAGCACTGTGGCAACCCCTAACGGGAGCAGGAGCAGAAGAAGAAGAAGAATCAACACTCGGTAATCCATAGTGACAAAGTGAAAACATGCTTTCAGAAAGGTTTGCAAACTGAATAAAAATCCCAAATCTCTCATTCCTTTAAGTAGAAGTAGAGCTGTGTTCTCTTCTGAACCGCCGCACAGCCATTGTCACGCCTTTCACCCTTTGGTAAGACACCTGTGGCTCCCAAAACTCCACACCACTCAAAGGGGTTATCCTTTATCTGTTGGTTCTTCGCAGCACTCAATACCCATACAAAAGCCCCCATTTTGCCAACATGCCATTCATGTGTTGGTCACAGTTGGGTCCATTCATGAACTGAATTAACAGTGGAGGGTAAATTCCGATTCACTTCCTGGAATTGGAATTAGAATTGCATGAAGCTGAAGGGGAATGGAATTGGAAACAGAATTCCACTTTCTAAGACAATTTGACTTGATTTGCTCAATAGTCTATGGTACGTTAAATATTTTAAATCACAAACATATAAATGAAAGGCAAGACTAATTTATGTTTTATACATTATACATGTTAATTTCAGAAATGTTATAAATAAAAAGCAAAATATGAAACTCGATTGTCTCATATACATGTATCACTCTGCACATTAATGCCCCTAATAATATTTTCTTTTAAACAATGTTTCCCAGAATTCCATGCAAGGTGGATGAGTAGAAATGAAAGTCAATTAGGGCCCAGGCTGAAGGTGTGACTGGAGATTTTCTGTGAGTTTGGAGAGATTTTGATTGACTTTGGATTGCTCAAATTGCATATCAGTATGTAGCCACTCCTGGCCCATCTGCTCCTGTGAAACGTGTTTTCAGTATTACTGGCAACATATTTAGGCCCGAGAGATACAATCTTACTGAGATCAAATTTCGGGACATGATGATTATTTGATGCAATTAAAGTGAATATATGTGAATGATGCAATGAATGAACAAGACTCATTATTTTGTGGTTTGAGACATACAGTATATCATGTGGTAGCATTTATCACATTGAACTGGTAGTCATATGCTGGTATTAACCGTATATTCAGATACTTACGGCCAGTGTCACTCATCATTTATCAGTTGGTAACGTACAATTCTCCATGTTATTTACTTGAATTTTATCAACTACTAGCAAAATACCTGTGCTTCGCAGCGGAGAAGAAGTGTGTTAAAGAAGTTATGAAAAAGAAAAGGAAACATTTTAAAAATAACGTAACATTTGCTTTCTATTCGTTTGCATAAGCACAGTCCTTCAGCAGCAATTATTTAATGTTAGCACAGAACCGGCACTTAAAAGTTTCTGTCGCACTTTTGCTCTCTGTTACAGCAATTTTAATTCTGTTACAAAGTGATCCAAAGTCTCGTTTATACCCCGCGTCTTCTCATTAAACTTGTATCTCGCGAATATCGTATTCGTCGTAGGCATAACAAACGGCAGCGGCAGCGTGTCTATGAACTTAATTTAGTAGCTGCACTTGTGAATATGCTTGTATGCGTCACTCGCTTCATATTGTTTTGCTGCCTTCTCAATTGTGTAATGTGTTTTTTGTTCAGCTCTCTTTGGAGCTCTTCCTTGTTCTCTGCGTACTGTGGAGCTCTCGATAAGCTCTTGTTTCTGGAAGACGCCTTACCCATCGACGATGCCATGAAGTAGAAGCCATGAGGAAATGTGGAAAGTGTGTGAATCCAGGGCCGGATTAAGGTGGGTGCTATTGATGCTGCAGCATTAGGCCCAGATGAAAACAGACAAGAATTTTCCGGAAGCTGAACAGTTTTCCTTTGCTATATTAATCTCAAAATAATTCTTAGAATGAAATTTGGAGTCTGACTTTCAGATGCCTAGACACAGCATTACTTATTATAGTTACTATTGTTTTTTGCACTGTGACATAACTATAACCTTGTTATGTTTATTGTTAACTGAAGATTTTAAGTTAATGCTATCAATTTTACATTAAACAGTTTACTTAGTAATTTAGCTGCGTTTTTTACAATATCTTGGGAATTCTTGCCACTTTATTATTGTTCGGTAAGTGCCACACAGTAAATTTTTCACCTTGAAAGTTAGTTGTACAGTAAAAATCGACAGCTATTTAAATGGTTATCTGTAAAGGTAAAACTAAAAGCCGGCCCGCAGGCCCTAGGATGTTTCATTTTTTCCAAAGATGTGATTTTCATATGACTTTACTTACGCCCCGAGTCTCAGTGATGTAAAAGATATATATACCAAATTTCAAGAAGATTGGATAATATTTAGGGGTTGCACACATTGATCACTTTTATTTCAAACTAGTGAAATTTCTAATATTGAAGTGCTTTGTACTAATGGGCTTCTCATGTATTTCTTTCATCTGTTGCTGGTAATTGAACTTTAAAATGGGAACCAAAAGAGGAATTTGGCTGCTAGAAAAGGTGCCTAGTGGTGAGTTTTTAGGAGCTCGGCTCCCTTCAAAGGAAGAAGTACTTTTACTTTTTATTTACCATCAAAAGGAAATGAAAGAAACACTTTCGGATGCTGCTAAATCTACCAGTACTAAACTACAGGAAGTGTGGAGGAAAGCAAATATCCTTGTTAAGACGGAGGAGAATCTCCATGCTGGTATACAGAAGCTGTACAAAGAATACCAAAATCTGGGTAAAGAGAAATCGAGAAACACGGAAAAAGCAAATGTGAAACGGCAGATTTGGAAAGGTGATCTTGTCGAGTTATTTGACATTTCCCGGCAAAATGTGATGGACATGACTAGCGTATCACAAGAAGATGAAGAATTTCTTAGGTCACAAAGAGAAGATCGTATGAGTTTGTCAATGAGTGGAGTAGACAAGGTTTTCGCCTTGAAAATAAGAACTAAGTGTACAAAAGAAGAAAAAAAAGATTCATATAAGAATAAACATTACAAAGCTATCGCTGAAATCAATAAGACAGTTATACTGGAAGATTCATCTCCATCATCGTCATCAGCACCGAGTAACAAACTGGCCGAGTTTTCGCCTCCAGCAACAAAAAAAACCATTCAAGTCCTAGATTAAAACCTCTTGATCAGACACTCACGTCTACTTGGGATCGAGAACAGCTCTCTATTCGACAAGCAATTACTTCAAAGATTTCCGTATCTCCATCTACCGTTTACCGAGCTCGGGCGATCAATAGAAGTAAAATGGCAAAGAAAATCGAAGAGTCACTCTTTGAAAAGCCATTTGGTCTTGCATTGGGATAGTAAACTGTTGCCCTCAGTTGCCCATGGGAGTGTCAAAACTTTGGAAGATAGAGTTGCAGTTCTAGTGACTGGCAAAGATTTTGAGCATTTGCTTGGCGTACCTGTTGCCCTGAAAGGCACTGGTGAGCAGATGGCTGAAGAAGTTATTCGGGAAGTGGACCAATTAGGACTATGTGACAATATCATCAGTATATCTTTTGATACTACAGCATCTAATACAGGACTGATCCAAGGGGCATGTACCAGAATTGAAAGGGAATTCGGACGAACATTGTTGTGGTTGGCTTGCCGTCATCACACCCATGAACTAATATTGAAAGGAGTGTTTGAGGAGTGTTGTGGCATACCATCAAGTGGTCCTGACATCCAGATTTTTTGGAAGTTCCAAAGTCTGTGGGCTTCACTTGATAAGAAGTCATATACGACAATGCTGGATGAAGAAAGTCCCGTTCAAGGCTTTCTAGAAGAACAACAAGTGAAGATGGTTAACTACATCCAAAATGTCCTAAAAGACGGACGTCATCCAAGAGAGTACTACAAAGAGTTATTACTACTCTCATTCCTGTACCTAGGAGGTTGGTCTAAAAACGACTTCAGTTTCAGGATCCCAGGGGCTCTGCATCAAGCAAGGTGGATGGCAAAGACAATATATGCACTTAAAATTGTCCTCTTCACTAAACAGTTGAATATTCCTCAATGAGAATTGAAAGGAATGAAATGAGTTGCACATTTTGTCAGCCTCATATATGTTCACTTCTGGTACGAGGCAATTGTAAATCAATGGGCTCCAAAGAATGATTTGGATATGCAACAGCTTCTGAGCACTCACCCAGATGCAGACATCAAAAAAGTGCTCTCACAGTTGCTAAGAGACACCTTTGGTATCTGTCAGAAACAAATGTAGGATTGGCTTTTTTGGACGAACATATTACTCAGGCCGAAAAGGAAAATATGACTAAAAATTTTGAAACCAAACCTGCAAAGAAAAAGGAAATGAAACGATTAGAGGGTAAAAACCTAGTTTTTGAAGGAAAAGACCTGAGCCATTTCATCACTAATAAAACAAAGACATTCTTTGAATTGTTTGGGATCCACAACGTGACAGAATACTGCAGTGATTCTCTAAGAAGCCATGTGAACGCTCTTAAGGTGGTCAATGATACCGCAGAAAGAGGAATTGCTCTGATAAAAATGTTTAACGAATCGGTCAGGGACGAACAACAAAAACAATTCTTGTTGAGGGTAGTCAAGCATCACAGAAAAGTCGTCACCAAGCAAACAAAAGAAGGGATTGCATCATTCAAAGTTGATCAATATAACACATGTTTTGCATACTACCTATTTATCTTAGTGTCTAGTTTTAATATTATTTTAAGTTTGTGATTTCTAGTTTTCCCAATTAAAGTAATTAACATTGAAAAAATCGTATTTTTTGCCTACTTTTACAAAACTGATCAAAGTGTGCAACCTCTAAATATACTCAGCAAAAAAAGTAACGTCCTCTGACTTTTAACTGTTTTTACTTTCAGTAAACTTAATGTGTAAATATTTGTATGAACACTAAAAGAGTCAACACCATAAGACATAAACTAAAAATGTTTCACAATGTGTCCCTGAATGAAGGGAGGCTCAAAATCAAAAGTACCAGTCAGTATCTGGTGTGGCCACCAGCTGCTTGAAGTACTGCAGTGCATCTCCTCCTCATGGACTGGACCAGATTTGTCAGTTCTTGCTGTGAGATGTTACCCCACTCTTCCAGCAAGGCACCTGCAAGTTCCTGGACATTTCTGGGGAATGGCCCTAGCCCTCACCCTGTGATCCAACAGGTCCCAGACGTGCTCAATGGGATTGAGATCCGGGCTCTTCCACTGTGAGGATGATCAGCTGTCCTTCCTGTCTCCGTGTAGCGCTGTCTTAGGCGTCTCACAGTCCGGACATGGCAGTTTATTGCCCTAGCCACATCAGCAGTCCTCATGCCTACCTGCAGCATGCCTAATGCACGTTCACGCAGATGAGCAGGGACCCTGGGCATCTTTCTTTGGGTTTTTTCACAGTCAGTAGACAAGTCTCTTTAGTGTCCTGCGTTTTTAGAACTGTGACCTTAAATGCCTACTTTCTGTAAGCTGTTAAGGTCTTAACGACCATTCCACAGGTGCGTGTTAATTAATTGATTATGGTTAATTGAACATGCATGGAAAACATTGTTTAAACCCTTTACAATGAAGATCTGTAAAGTTATTTGGATTTTTAAAACATTATTGTTGAAATACACAGTCCTGGAAAAAGGGACGTTTTTTTTTTGCTGAGTATATTATCCAATCTTCTTGAAATCTGGCATATATATCTTTTATATCACTGAGACTCGGGGCATAAGAAAAGCCTGCAAAAATGTTACATTTTATTTTTTGCCTTAGAAAATGAAACATCCTAGCGGGCCCAGCATGGATGTTTAGTATTTTTAAAATCCTTGACAGGATTCTGGTCTATTATGAAATTTAAATCGTGGACAAATTTTTACCCTCAAGAGCCTGAACTGAGTCAATTTAACCCAATGTCTCTGCAAATTCATTTTTTCTTACTCTGTTTCGTAAGAGAATTGCAAAATTTTGTGTATTTCATTGTTAGGTGTTCTGCATTAAGTGCACTTTTCAGACAATTGCTATTGAATGTTGATGTTACATAGTTTGATGTTAATCTCGATTTGTTACGATACTATGTCGTTATTATTATTTCTGTTCAATAAAGGCTGGCTGGATGTGTCGCAAGCAATTAAGGCTCCTTGGTCGGTCTGAGTGCGCATGTACGGTGGGTGTCGAATGCAAATGCACCAATGGCGAGAAAAAATAGGCCTTTTTTGTGCTGCAGCATCAATTTCATCTTAATCCGGACCTGTGTAAATCCAGTGCAAAAGGAGGCAGTAGGTCAGTGTGTTGCAATACAGGATAAAGAAAGTATATTACCTATGATCTTATACATTGACTATGCTTGATCTTTATGTTTTCTTTATGTTTTCCTATTGACCATGTACAGTATCTTGGTATTTCTTCAAAAGGTCATTCATGTTTGTTTTACATGTAACTAGCTGTTTATATTTGCAGAATGACTTAAGAGGCGACCCTGTTGTTACTGCTAGCTGTTCCATCCGTCATCCACACTGCCTCTCCATCAAAGTCTCTGCTCTCTCAATTCAAGAATTTGTTCTTTTTGGATTCCAGAATTGTGGTAACTCCTTGGTGGGTTGTAACCCTGAATGCTGCCATGTCTGACCAATTCTTGGAAGTTCAACATGGACAGCTTGTAGTGCTTAAATTATGAAGAAAAGGGGTTAAACAACAACCCTTTGATTATCCTTTGTGTTGCACTGCATTTCCACTCCCGATTAAGCCTCACCCGAAAACACTGCTGCAAAAGCACATGATACACTTATTTATATTACAGCAGAGAAGATCCGCATGTGGCATTGCCTGGGCAAGTAAAGTTAATCTAATTTTGTCTGCTAGTCTGGCTTCTGTCTCTTCAGATGTTTCACTTGCTCTGAGCCAGCAGGAGGCACTGATGTGCAAACTGTAGCACTCAGGAAAAAGAACATTACTGGGACCCCCAGGGTCTAAATGTTGGCTTCCAAATTAATGGATCTTGTCTGCAGCTATGACTTATCTGGTCCAGATGGGCCAAAGGGTGTAAGATTGTATAGGGGACAGACACACAGGCACAGACAGACAGACAGACATTGTGAAATATGTATAGATTCAGTGTCAAACACAGTCACTGTAAGCTCCAAGCAGTTATTAAATTCCTGCCATGAAATGTGCAAACAAACTGAGTTAGATGTGGGTTTGATTTTTACTCTTTATATTTTAGTAAAAAAAAAAAACCAAACTAATCCAATCACATCATAGTTATTTTAGGTGTAGGTGCTGTTGCATGGTCAGTCGTTTTCCATTGAGGAGGGTCCCGGTGGGCTGTTTTCCATCAGCAGAAATGATTATTTGCTCTTTCAGCGCTGAACAAGAGGTGGGCAAAAAAGGTTCAGCATGGGATTGACCTTAAGATGGTACTGACTACAAATGCATGTGCTGTCATGGCGTATAATAATATATGGTGCTTTGTCCCTTTTGATGACTTGAATACATTTTCATCTCTGTGTTTCACTGGATAGAGAAGATGCGAAAACCAAGTAAGGATGTTTTTTATTTAGAACTTGGACACTGAGGAGCACTCGATAAGCTCTTGTTTCTGGAAGACAGTTTACCCATCGATGATGCCTCTGAGCAGAAACAATGAGGAAGTGTGGAAATCCAGTACAGCGTGAGAAGGAATGGAGGCAGATGAAGGAAGTGAGGAACAGAACACACAAAATCAGCACATCATTTTTGGGAAACCCTCCAATTTCAGTACTTGTGCAGTAAACATAAACTGCTTTGGCATAGTTTTTTTTTACCACAAAATGTTCAATATGGAAGACATGTTTGCTGGTTTAAAATTGAAAAAAAAAACAACCAAAAAATAAATGACATATTCTATAAGGCAGAACAGCAGACAGAAAGCATTGGAAGATAGAGAAAGACTTTAGAACTGGACCCGTCCCGGGTGAATGGCTGAAACCGGTGATGACACATACGACACCCCAGATCATCTTCTGTTTTCACAACCTCTCCTCTTGTACTAAATACAGAAGGTATCGGCCGTAAAGTTCACTTCACTCATTGCTTTACACTCAAAGCCTCAAGCAAATCATGAAGACACAAATAGAGGCTTATCAGAAACACATTTCGAGGAAGTACCTTTTATGTACGGATTATTAATGCATGGAATAAATTGACAAAGCATGTTGAGAATGGTGACACCCTGGGGCCTTTAAATCTTCACTCACTTCTTCTCTAGAGTGATTTATTCTACATGCTGCTTGCTCTGCAGTAGCTTGGGTCAGCCAATAACAAATCTGTTTAGATGGACCCTGAATTGGATCTGGTGGGTTTAGAAATGCTGTGCTCTTCTCTTTTCATATTACACTAGGTGCAGGTTGTGTGAACTTTGGGGCAGTGGAGTTCAAAAAAATTGTGACAGTTGATATCACACCAGCAGAATTCTTTAACTCTGCACATTAGTGCACTGTTGTGGAGAAAAGGGAGTAAGAGATCAGAACCAGGTGGCTGTTCAGTGTGTTGAATATAATGACTTGTGGAAGAAACTGTACCCCTCCTGGCAAGGGCAACGTTATCATGGAGGCCAGGATGTTCAACAAAGTGTGAAATAGAAAAGTAAGCCTGCCTTAACCCTACAAGGTGCATCTGTAAAACAAGCAATGTGGATTTGTGTGCTTATTACCATCATCTCCTCCGCAAATGACTACATAGCCAAAAAATCTTCAGAGAATAAACAACTATCCCGGAGTCTCCAAAGACAACTGAGACTTCGCTGAACAAAAGAGAGCGGACATCCACATTAACGAACAGGCAGTGTTGTGCCGCTACACAAGCTTGTGTGAGTGAGATGACCCACAGGCCTGTAAGACTTTTAGTCAAGTCAAACTTTATTTAAAAAGCACGTTTACAACAGCTGAAACTGAACTAAAGTTCTGTACAAGAAAGGCAGTAGTATATATATATATATACAGTACAGTATATACACATCACAGAACTGCAAACATAACCAACCAATACATAAAAGAGAAATTCACACACCCATGCATACATATTTATAATCATGAATGTACATGAGTCAACATATACAAACATATTGTCAACCTCTTGCAGGGTCAGATGCCAGCAAGAAGAGATAAGACTTTAATGATGACTTACAAAATGGCCACTGTTGGAATAGTCCTAATATAATAAGGCAAGCTATTCCAAAGAAAAGGAGCAGCCACCACTAACGTCCAGTCCCCGTGGATTCATTCAATGCCTCGGTTATGTTCCACGTGTTTTATTGGCACTCCCCTAGAGAATGGGGCCACCTGCTGGTTAGCGCGCCTAAAAATCTGGAGAGTCTCCCTCAGTTACTGTGGGGTTCATTGTTAATGTGCTCCGGAGTTGGTGAGTTCTTGTGTTTCTCTGTGCTTTGTACCTTTTTCATTCTGGATTTCTCGACCGTCTTCTCTGCTTCTTTGAGTATTTTCTGGATTTCATTTTGGGACTGGGCTTGTTTTGGATTGTCATATTGTTTAGGCAACCCCTCTTTGACTTTGTGCTTCATTTAACTTTATTCTTGTTACTGAACGATTTTGAACAACTAATATTTTATTTATAAAGGTTCTGTATGAACCCTATTACTAACTGGCTTTTGACAATTTTGCCCCTCTAGTGGACATTGCTGGAAATGCTTTTTGGAACTTAGCTGCTTTGGAACTCCTAGTTCAGGACAGCAGCCTTGTGTTATAATCATTTAAAAAAACTTTTTTCTCCACATCAAACAACATTCAATAACAGAATGACAAGGTGAAAATACCAAAAACCAAGTCTGATCCAAGTAGAAATGAAAATAGACAAAATTCTATACTTGGGTAAAGCAGAAATATTCTCAGAACATATTTCTACTTAGGTACTATACAAAACTATAACAGTTGTAAGCAATAGGGTAGCAAGAATGGAGGAGAGTCAATAGCAACTCATGACACACAGGTCCATATTTTTGTGGAAATTACCAAAAAAGAATGCACAATTAACAATTAATGACCACATAACTGTAAACAGTGTCCAGTAGGTATGTTTGCACATCCATTTTATGGTGAGATTTAGCTATTGATCAGCTGGCAGTCTAGTGGGTATGCAAATTTGGTATGTGCTAACTACCAACAAGTGTAACTTTTCAGGTTCTGTGTTGTTTGCATGCAGGTTTTTGTAATAAAACTAGACCTTTTTAAAGTACAAGTCGATATGTTTTTTTAATATGGTGAGCTAATTTATGCATTTATAAAAAAAAAACACCTGCCAGACTCCAAAGAGTTATCATGATCTTGAAACTGGTGTGTTAACACTCATCCAGCGCCAGCTGTATACTGGCTGCCTCCAGAGTATCAGGTAAGAACGAGCCATTCAAGTCAAGTTTATTGTCATGTGTGGATCATACAATTAAATTCTTACTTAAACACACAATAAAGAAGTAAGTAAAAAGTGTACATAGCATGCAACATATATAAACATACTGATTTTTGTATAAATTACCACTCCGAGATTTTACATTGGGTGGGTAGAAACTCTCCTTGAATCTACTCCAATGGTCCAATCCAATGGTCCTGTTCCCTTTGCCAGAGGAGAAGAGCTGCAGTGATCCATCATTATGTTCCTGAACATCACAATGGGCTTCCTGTTAATTTTTCTTGCTCAGTATTCCTCTTGGTGTTCTAACTTCTCACATGCCCATGCATATTATATACCCACTGTGAAGTGCTAGATTAACCTGAACTGTTCAGGACAACCATGCGCCTGGACAATAGTAGCTCTGAGCTTGTGACTCTGTTTAGCAGAAAATTATCTATCTATCTATCTATCTATCTATCTATCTATCTATCTATCTATCTATCTATCTATCTATCTATCTATCTATCCATCCATCCATCCATCCATCCATCCATCCATCCACCCTGAGCCTTCCTTTCTATTTTGTATTCTGAGGGATCAGAAGAGTACATTGGTGATGTTGTGTGCAAAGCAGATGATAATACTGCTGCTAATACTGGAGTAGATAAACATCCATTGCAGGGAATACTTGAGTACAACCATACTAGCATAAATTCAGCTGTTACCTTTGTGATTGTTGCATGTAGGAGGAATGCCTGAGACACACATAAGGAGAACATGCAAACTTCACAAAAGGCAGGGAACAGATCAGCAATCAACCCCAGTTCACTGTAGCTGTGAAGCAGCAGGGCCAACTATTGTGTCCCTTTGCCATCTAGCTGGAAAAAATCTGCTTAATCCAATGTTAGAAATAACCTAGACAGGATCAGTGCAAAGTATGAACCAGTGGAGAATCACAGTCATGCGTACACCCACACTTCTTTGAGAAGAACAGAATCACTCAACAGCACCCTGGAGAAAACTCCTGGAAACGTGGTGGACGTGTAAACTTCACACTAACACCGACTGCAGTCGAACTTAAATCCCGTACCTGAGAGATCGCATAATATGAATTTCAGAACTAAATGCTTTCCAACTTCCCCTGACCTCTCATCGGCTGCCCACCACCAAAGCCCCCACCTTCTTCGCAGGGTGGTACAGTGCCTTTCTATCACAGATCTTGCTTGCGGTACTCCCCATCCTCCATGATGAGCCATTCATTAAAGTACACAATAAGGCTGGACACCTGCAGCATTTACAGCAGAAGCTCTGCCGTCACTTTACTAAGCAGTATTTCACAATAAAAGTTTCGGAATTATTGCACTCGAACTGACAATAACGTCAGCCCTCGAATTATTTTTGAAAGATTTACACCAGGGATAAGTATTTATTCCATTGTACCCAAAATCCCTCGTTCAAAAATCGACGCATGCAACAGCCAAACAACAAGTTGTGTTCTCCGACGGAGACGCGGCTGAATGCACAGTTGTCGGCTGAAGTCTCATGAAGAGTTCATTTCGTCACGCGGCGAAGCCCTTTTAACCCACAAAGCAGCATCCGAGACGCTGGTCGTCGGCCTGGGTAACCAATAAACCGCCAGTGATTAGCAGACGAGCGCAAGAATAATACAGAAGGGGCGGGAATGGAAAGCGCTTGTCAATCACATATTTGTCCCGCCTCCTGGGTCGCTCCTTTGGACAGCAGAGCCGTCACTCTCCACTGATACCTGTCTGTCTCTGGTTTCAATTGGCTCGCCGCTGCGCTCGTCACGGAATAGCGCACCTCCCCCACCAGCGGATTGTTTCGTGTTGGACTGGTGATGGAGACCGGAGGATAAAAATCAAAGCGGAGAGGAACGGAGGAGACTTGATATTAAACGCGTTGTGAAAAACAAGGTGAGGAGTAAATTCAGGGCGCGGGTGCGTTCGCATCATCTTTCTCTTGCTCTCGTCTTATTATCATTATTGTTATTATTATTTATTTATTTTCCCTTTATGGGCTTAGTGAAGAGCCGTGCCTGTTGGGCTTTGGCAATACGAGTCATGTGGCTCGTCCGGGTTTCTCGAAGCGCTCCTTATAATTAACTTCGCATAGATCCGTTATTTAGTCTTGAAGCTGTCAAACTCCGTTTTTCTTCGGCGTATGTTTCTTTCAGACAATATCATTTAGAGGATATAACCTCGTTCGTGCATCTTCGGTTTATTTTTTTAGTTACTTTTTTGTTGGGGGTCAGCGGCAGCGGGGTGTTGCTTCATTTATTATTCAGTCAGCTTTACCGTCGATATTATCAATAGCCGGAGAGGGGGGTTGGCGTCCGTATTAGTTAATGTTAACGGGAATTTCACCCCACAATAGTGATCTGTTTTGCGCCCCCTTTGCGGCTGGTGTATTATTCTGTAAAAAGAAAACAAACTCCCAGATTTACTGTTATGCTTGCTTAGGAGATTCCCTTTCCGCTGTTTCCCTGAAGATTCAATTGCGTGTGAGTGAAAGTAACTTGGAAAGCACTGCAGCAGTGAGCCTTCAGCGTCGACACTTTACCTTCCACTTCAACAGCGTCAAGTGTCCGCTGGGTTATTGTGCGCCCGCTTGGGCTCAGCATTGCTTATTGCGAAAACACAGCGTTGCGATTTTCACACGCCGCCCTCTCCTCCTATCCCACCCCTTCGTTTCACAGGCATTGCTTTACTTTCACACAGCTCAGTTTTCCTACTTTTTAAAAATCTTTTATTTGTAACATGAACACTAAATTAACATTTACCTGCAATACTCGGTTGTTTCCATTTTGTTGGAGGATAATCAGTGATTTTCAATCACAAAAAAAATTCACATTTCAAACCAGAAATCTAAGTTTGAATTTACAGTAAATCTGCAGCCCCTAAAATCATCTGGTACATTTACTACTTTGGCTGACATCTTTATCCAAAGCAACTTACAACAACTGAGAGATGATTGTTTGCATTTCTTTTGTGTTTTCATTTGGAACACAGGCAGGTGAAGTGACATGCTCATGGTCACACAATGTCAGTTGCAGGATTTGAAGCCACAACTAAGGGTCTGAAGTCCAAAGATTTACAACACACTGCTTGCAGGTACATCCAGTAGGTGGGATGAATCATATATATATAACAAAGTTTTATAGTGTAGTCTTTGGAATCTAACAGACAAGATTTGGATTGGCTTTTACAGAGTCACAGAAAAAATTATTTTATTTAGCAGTTTTTAAAGCGTTTTTATTGATTGGAGGTAATAAAACAATGTTTAGAAAACACAGACACAGAACTTTATTAAGCAATGATGGCTTCCATCAGTTTATGACCAGAACCAGCATACCACTCCAGTTTTGCTCAATGGTCATTTGAATAGCCTGCATATAATGACCATTCATTCCTGCATTAACTACCGCTACTGCCAGAACAAAGCTGACCCCGTGACCAGGGGATTGTAAGTCAATTTCAATTAAAAACTGAGTGAAGTCAGCAACCACAGCATCAACCATTAGGGGGGATGGCAGGAGGAAGCACTGGGTCAATCAAATCAATTAGACGCTTGGTGTGTGAAACAGAGGTGATGATTAATTTTTTTTTTTAATTTGCAGAAGAGTTCTTTTTAAAGATATATTTGTTTACACCTAGAAGGCCAATCATAGAGATGCACACTCTGCTTTTTCTACAATGGAAAATTTTTTTTCACCAAAAAAAAATCAACCATCTTTCAAATTAAATTTGTGCTAAGCCTCAATTTTAAATGGATGAAGTGGCATAATAAACATGTTTTAGATAAAGATGTGGAAAATCTAATTTTTTTTTGCAGACAGGATTAATTTCTCTTTTATATTCATTCATTCGTCTTTCATCCCTGCTATATCCTGATTGGGGTTGCGGGAAAACTGGAGCCTAACCCAGCTAGCTTAGGACGCAAGGCAGGAACAATGCTTGGACAGTTGGGCCAGTCCATCACAGGGTGAAAACACACACACATACACTGGGGCCAGGTTAGCATCACCACTCCTCCTAACCTCTTTGGACTATGGGTACTTTCTCAGTATTTCATTTTTGAATGGTGTACCATGAAAGACACTGTGTTAAATAAACTGCTTCCAACATAACCTTGAAGTTAACTTGTACTGCATGTATTTGAATACATTCTTCTATACAGTATCATGTTAGCATGTTGGTTGGACATACAAGCAAGATTTTCACTGTAGTTGTACACGTGATGATGCTAATACTGCTGCTGCTGCTGCCTTTTGAAGGAGTAGTGTTTTGATTTACATTTATTATCCATGTTTGGCTGTTTACCCAATCTGCATCAAATAATTTGTGTATTGATTACCATCATGGGAATTTTTGTGAATATAGGTTAGAACAGAAATGCATCCAGCTTGTTAGTATATTTTGGATAGCAATCATTTGTAAACAATTCTTTTCCATGCCTTCCTGTTTAATTTTGCCTTTTTTTCTTTTCCTCTCATCCTTCCACAAGTTGAGTGTTGTTTATTTTCCTCCACATAAACCTACTTCATGTGTAAAGTATAATTTGTATGACAGCATGCTATTTCTAGGATTCCTTCAATGGAACTGATGTTTTTCATGCCTGTTACTGGTTCCGTTTATATACACTTGTCTGTTTTTGCTGCTAATTATTACTTCATGTATTGTGTTTATTTCTGTAGCAGCATGTCAGTCCCCTGTCTTCTTTCTCATGTCATGTTCAGGAATATGTGCCAAATTTAAGCACCTTATTTGTAATTCTCAGTTTCAAGCCTTAAAAATTTGTACCCATGACCTCTCCCTTTGTCTCCAATTCCATCTTCAGTTGTCTATATCTGTAGAGACCCTGTGCTCTGGCACACCCTGGTACCTGACCCTGAGAGCCAATCTTTATGGATTTAGCCTGATGCCTTTTTATTATTATTTGTAATTTGGCTGATGCCTTTATCCAGGGCAACTTATAATATTTGAGAGGCACTTTTTTTTTTTACATTTTTTTTTGTTTTCCCAGTTGGAGCACAGGCAGGTGAAGTGACTTACTTAAGGCCACACAGTGGCAGCAGCAGGTGGCTCTGAACCCACAACCACAGGGTTTGAAGTCATATGCCACACTGCCTGCTTTAGATTTCAGTCTTTCTCTTGGACATCTTGTCTAGAATTTCTGATGCTGTATATGTACTTATATAGTCATGCAGTGTTATTCAGCTGTGAGAGTCTCATATTGATGACTAAGATTTTGTTAGAATTAGTCACATTTCAGTCATGCAACTTAATTTAGTTATGCTGGCGTAAAATTGAATGCATCCATTTAAATTCATTTTTAGTTCTTGAAAACAGTTACTCTTCTTTTCTGTAAGACCAGTCAGATAGTTTATAAGAAAATGTTTTAGTGTTAAAATATGACAGTATACAAGGCAATCCATAGCAGAGAGCAAACAAGCCCACAGTTCCTGCTCTCTAGTTAATGCTACAGTTTAATTTCAGATGGTGAGTGGGTTTGGATAGCCAACTGTGGTAGGTCAGCTGATCTTTGACCATGATCACCTGGAGATTTGCCCTCATCAACTAGAGATTGTATTCCGAATATTAGAGTTTAGTAGCATGGTACTGTGCATATTTGTTTAGATACAGTATATTTATATTTGTATTGTTTATATGTAGGGTGGGCAAAAGTAGGTGGACATGCATAATTTTTACAATAGCTTTATTAACTCAGTAGCTTTATTAACTTTATTGACTCAAAAGAGTATAATTTATTATGTGCAATAAATAAATAATACAGGAATAAGCTCTGTGTTTCATGTACTCACAACTGTAAACCTACTTTTGCCCACCTCTGTATATATATATAATTACAAAAGTTGCAGCACAAAATACAAATTGCGTATGCAACAATTTGCAGATGAGCTTTTCAGATGAACTAATTCAAAATGGCCAACCTTCCAATCATATGAGATCTGGACAGGAAGGATGTGGTCCAGGAGGGCAGACAATGGAAGTGACGTCAGTGGAGGAATTGCCTTCAGTCTTCCATTCTGCAGAGGGAGGAGGAGAGAAGGCTTTAGAACACAGCGTCAACCCCTGGTTTGATGGGTAATTATCATCATCCAAGCCCTTAATATGCCTCCCATGTGCATGAGTGTGACATATATATATGAATATTTATGTCTATAGTAAATCTCTCTATTATAATAAAAAAGTCCTGGGACAAGACATGACTTTTTCAGAGAGATACTTTCACATCCCACGAGATGAAACTTGTGCCAAGAGATTTAACCATGTCCAGAGCCGGAAATAAAAAACAAAGAGTAGATGACAAAGTAGAACATCGTAAAGAATTCAAAAACGTTGGCGCGATACACATGCAGAGCAGGTTAGAGATAATGAAAGTACTAAAATTCAAAAGTCTCAAAAAATTGATAGTGAAGATTGCATTAACGCAAACAAGCAGAAATTATTACTTGGTGAAATAACGGAACAGCGAAAAGAGATCGAATATATTGTTCGGATTTAAACTTTAAGTCAGAGACTTGTAAATCGTCTAATTTATGGTGCCATCAGGGAAAAGTAGTGTTTCTTCCCAATGAAGAGGCATATCCGTGAGAATTAAAAGATTTGTTGTTGGGTGAAAGGGTAAAAGCGCAGGGCTTTGTTTGGCAAGTGAAGCGAGCAGGGGGCAAAGCCCCTTAGTGTGTGTGTGTGTGTGTATATTATATATATATATATATATATATATATATATATATATATATATATATATATATACTGTACAAACAAATTCCTAGTTTTATAATATTAGGGACACTTTTTATTGACATAAACAATAACGCCTGGAGTGATTAAGTAGAGTTCTTCTCAACCTCACTGCTGGAAGTGACTCTCCGGGCTCCTTTTATTCTGATTCTAACTAGAAGCGAATGTCCAATCTGTCTGGTTGACTTTATTGGGCTGTGATCCTTCCCAGAAACTTCTAGTGTCCTTCTGGGTTACATCTGCCTTGTAGTGCTTATGGTCCTCCATAGAAATGATAGACAAGCACCTCCTAAGGCATCTGGAGTTTCTCATCTTTTCCCTTACAATCTTTACTATGTGTCCAGCTCTTGTTTCACATGGATGCAGGGTGAGTTGTGACACTTTCACACTACCAAGCTGTAACTGGGACTGAATGTGTCATGAGGCTATGCACTGGGAGAAGGCATCTGTACTTCCTTAAAGATGTCCCTGACTGTACTTGGCTCTGTAGTGATGCAGCTGCAAAGTCAGAAACCAGTGAGTAACTCTGGGGTTGATTTCCCATTTTTGGGTCATTTACTTCAGTGTATCGTAATCTTTCAACAAAGTGAACTCTTGACGCAACGGATAATATCTATCATGAATCACTGCTAAGTTCATAGCCATGGTTTATTTTTCCATTGTGATGATACCTAAGGTCCTTTAAAGTATAATGATATTTTTTCAAGTCAGAGTTATTTCTTCTCAATAATGGTATGTATTAATTTACCACATGAAGTTTTATTTTCAGGTGAAACATTTTTTTACATTTTAAAAAATATCTAACCTGCTCTTTTGATTCATAATGGAGGAAGAGGAAACTGGGATCCAACATGAAAACAAAAGGCTTTAAACGTACTGAATATGTTCACTTTGAAGCTGCAAAGATTTTGATTTAAGACGGTGTGCTTTCTGTCTTTCTGAGACACACTTCTGACAACAAAAGTAAGCCGTAAATAATAAACTTATCACAGATTCTTGATACAATTTCCTTCAGGTAAGGATACATTTTTTGCACACAGTAGTCATTGTGGGTGGAGCTTTAACCCCACACCCTTACTTCACCAAATTTCAGAAGCTTTAGCTGCAAATCAAGCTAGTTGTGTCTGTGCATTTCTGTTTATTTATCGGTTATGTTCTGCCCTGCTAGACAAATGCTTGCTTAAATCATGTTTTTTTTCATAAACCTTTTTCCTATTGCATTCTGTGTTATTATTTTAGTTAGCTCACAGAGTGAGAAATATGCCAAATGGCACGAAGTGTTGAAGAGTGCACATACAAGTTTCATTGTGCACTTAAATCTGAACTGAACTGTTTACACTACATTCAGTGCTTTAGACTTAGACGTTTGAAAGAACAAAGCTATCCTCATGTTGTTACCTGTCAGGGTAAATTCACAAGGCTAATCTACACTAAGCATTGCCTCACATGGTGTGTTGTGCACACACACACAATAAAAAATAAGTGAGAAAATGAATGTGCAATAGAGTCAAACCGTGATGACACAGATTGAGGCACCGTAAACAAATTATCACATTTTATAGTGCATTCTGAATTGCTCTTTTGAAGGATAATCTATAAATATAAAAGGCAAAGCCCTCACTGACTCACTCACTGACTCACTGACTCATCACTAATTCTCCAACTTCCCGTGTAGGTAGAAGGCTGAAATTTGGCAGGCTCATTCCTTAGAGCTTACTTACAAAAGTTGGGCAGGTTTCATTTCGAAATTCTACGCGTAATGGTCATAACTGGAACCTATTTTTCTCCATATACTGTAATGGACGTTAGCTCGACGGCCGTGGGGGGCGGAGCTGCGTGTGACATCATCACGCCTCCCACATAATCACGTGAACTGACTTTAACCACAGTACGGAGAAAAGAAGGAAGAGCTCCCAACAATAAAACAGCGGAGAACCCGTGGATTAAATAAAAAGGCTGCTTAGTTGGTGAAGCAAGGTAAAACGACGGCCTTATATGGCGTTTGTTTATAAAACAGTGGAGAAGCTGTGTAAAGGCTGCTTCACCAAAAACAGCGGAGCGCCTTATATGGGCAGGCAGTCAACCAAACAAGAGAATCAATAAATAACTATTATCGTAATAAAGGAACAAAAAAATAGTAGAGAACCCGCAAATTAAATAAAGGAGATGGGTACTTAAACAGTAAACTAAGTCTAAAATAGCTACACAATAACTATAACAATCGTAATAAACGAACAATAAAACAGTAGAGAACCGCAAAGCAAGGACAAAGGACGGACTTCAACCAATCAGATTTTGAGTTGGTGTCAGTACGGCCCTTTAGCAGGTGTACGGCAACGTCACCATATTCAGACCCATTGATTGGATAGAAGCCGATATGAGGAAGTCTACGATGCCATTGAATGCACCATAAACGCTCCGAGTGAAAGATCGTCATGAGCACTACGGACAACTCCATGCCAAGATTCTGGACAATATTTGCCAGACACAGACCACATTTCAAGGCCATGAAAACCTGATGTTTGTCACGCTCCTCGAGCCCCAAAACTTTCGGGAATACAAGAAAAATTTCACGCATGTTACACTTTAACACTACAGCCACGGAGCGCTTTTGGATCTGTCTCTGCTAAAAACGGAACTGACTGTAATGTATGCTATGGATGATTTTCCAGGAAAATCTCCCACTGATCTCCTTGACTTCCTTCATCAGAAAAATCTGAATGAGAGCATGGGGTGGCTGTTCACATTGGTATATTTGGCGGTGATCATTCCTGTGTACATTCCTAAAGCAAATTCAAACTTCGCCTTTCACCATTAGCTTTGATGGGGATAGAAAGTGAGGTTTTGATGGAACTGAAGCGCTCTGATAATAGCGCGACAGAGTAATTGAATTGTTTTTGAGGAAAGAAAGGACAATGGATTATGTTTACAAATAATCAGAATTTTTGGTGCGCAAAATGTTGCGATTTTCCTAAATGATATTGCACGTTTATGAGTTATTATTGCTGTTTTTTATGTGTGTTGCGGCTGTGGCTGTAGTAGAAATTAAGTTGTTCATCCCTGGTTTGTCTATAAAATAAAGGCATTTATTGTGGCTACATAGAGTATATATATATATATATATCCCGATCTACTTACTGTCAAATAAACGAAACACACGCAGTGGTGCAACACGAGAGGCTTCGCCTCTAACGCTGACATCCGAGGTTCGATTACCGAGACGAGGTGCAGTGAGTGTGTACATCTGATGAGCCCAGAATTAGGGCGAAATAAGTGCCGCGTGTTGTTTGCATTATTTGACAGTAAAAGTAAAACTATTTCAGTATATTCAATTTATAAAAATCAGCACTTCCCGATTCATTTTACCCTCGCACCCCCTTGCTTTGAGAAGAAGTATGAAAAAATATGAGGTTAACGCAGAAAAAAAGATCACCAATTAAAGCTTTATGAATAATAGATACTTTATTCGCCATCAATAATTATTTCGGTACAGCCATAAACAGTGCGATCCACCTTCCATGTTCTAATTTTTCCGCGACTAGCCATGATTATATGAGCGGTTAAAAAGTAACAGCTAAGCGAGGGTGACATATCCAGTCGGACAGGCGACAGCTCAATAGCTCAAATTTGGATATAAGTAGGTTCTATTTAGTCAACAGAAATATCTTTGGTAGGAATGTAAGTTGAATTTACTCTTTAAATTTCTAGGGTGAAGAAAAATGTATGCAATGCTGACTAAATTTACCTTTCATTCCTACCAAATATATTTCTGTCGACTAAATAAAAATTACTTATATTTAAAATTTAAGTAGAACTTGAACAGATACGATACTTCATAATACCCACGCAGCACTACAGTAAGTGCACGTAACAGCAAGACTCATCCTTTTTTTTTTTTCATTTTTCTTCCTCGATGGATTCTGGCACCCTCAGCAACAGCTGCTCGCACCCCAAAGGAGATATATATATATAGATATATATAGATATATAGAGATATAGATATAGATATATAGAGATATATATATATATGTATATAGATATGACAACAACACTCATATCAATGACAAAACAATTACATTAACAGTCATGTTACATTATTTTTAAAATTTTTCCTTTTCTTTTTCATAACTTCTTTAACACACTACTTCTCCGCTGCGAAGTGCGGGTATTCTGCTAGTAAGATACTAAATGAACCGAGTGCAGTGTTATTGAATCTGATTCAAAGCAATCATTAAAATCCATAGGAAGAATGCAAACTCCGTGCAGAACATAATCCTGTGAGTCAGGAATGACAGCTCTGCATTACAACTTTGCCTTTACTAACGCATCTATAATAAAGAGACTAAACTTCATCCTGATTAAATGTACATGTATGCCTATAAGTTCTATCACTTGTTTGCTTGCCATGCACATACTCAACTTATCTCTTGCTATACTGCCAAAGAAAGCTTGTGAATGACTATAGCGACTGCAGTAGGCAATATGTTTGAGAAATAATGCAGTGGCAGGAGTAAGCTTCATCTAATGAAAGACTGCGAGTGAAGGTGTGAATTTTTCCGTTATTGTTTAGTTGTCGACAGAACAAAGACAACAGTTGACATCTGGGCATTAGCATTCAATAATGTCAGTAACAGGGCTTGGAAATAACTGTACGAGGTGAAACTACTGTATGTCCAAATCACCAAAGGGTGCCATAGAGGAAGAAGAGCAGTGAAGTGATGCGCACAGCTGATCTCCTTTTAAAATTGCTAAATTTTACAAAAGTGTTTTGTTTCTTCACTTTTCTTTCCTTCCTAATAAGACATGGATGTGCAATGTTGAAATACGTGCTCAATCTCAAGATAGAAATCAGTACTCGATAACTGTGTTGGCTTGAAAAAAAAACATATGTGAGAAGAGTTAATGGTTTTGTTTTCACCTTGGACCCTGGTGTCCTTTACCTCCACTATAAAGGACAAAAACAGGCCGAGCATTTTTTTCCATTTATAAAATGTGCTTCACTTTAGAACACAATTTCATGTGTCAAATTAATATACTTTGTATCATCATTGTGCGTGGAAGTGTGCTGAGACAATACTGCCCCAACCCTGTCTCCTATGCATCAATGTAGAGAGTAAACATTCAAGTGAAATCAGTTGTCATAAACACTTAATACATAAAGTATTTATACAAAGTTGTCTGAAGGTCTTTGTATTATGCCTCTATCTGAGAAGTCCAAACTACAGTTTTTGGTGCTACAGTGGGCACATACTGTCCGAAACTGAATAATTAAAGTGTTGGAAAATATCACCTGATCAGACCTATCTCATTTTCTGCTAATACATGCAGAAGACAGGTTCAGAATTTGCCATAAAAAGCATGAATCCATGGATCCCATTCTTTCTTTGACTCACATTAAGAGTCCTAATTCCTACCAAGTATCATTTGAATGCTACAACATATCTCCACTTGCTAATATCCACGCAACTCTGATATTGTTAGAAGTATCCATTTAACAAATGCACAATGTCACAAGGTGTAGATCATGTCAAACATGACAGTGGCTTCATTTTTCTGTAATGGCCAGTAAAACACATTTCGTGAAGAGGTGTGTTTGGAACATTCATAGCATGAAAGTCCTGCAGAAAAATTGGCAGGAATTGCATGATACCATCAAGTCAATTAACCTTGTGATTGGTGTCTTGCATCTTTTTTCATTTTTGTCTCTGATGGTTTGGTATATATAGCATGTAGTCTTCAGTGCAGTCTGAAGGAATAGCTACTTTTTAATTTCATTATATATAGCATAAAGGCTTCTAAATTCATATGATGCACCTGTATGCTCTGAGTGGGTGTTTAGGGCCTACCTCTAGTTCTGGGGAGTTGCTGTGTGTGGGAGAAGTGTTAATGTAGGTGAAAAATATCCATGTGGATTTTTCTACCAGCGGTTACAAAAGTGGATCAGATAATATGGAAATAAATTTTATTACATGTGTGACTCATTACCAACAGAGGAATCCCCCGGGGCTCTCTCATCTGTTATCACGTGTCCACCTCCTACTTATTTTCTTCTGATGATAGTAGAAATTGTGAGATTAACACCTGTTACTCAGGTATGCATAAAAACTGCACAGATAAATGTAAGCAGTAACATAAACATGGCCAAAATTTATTATACATTAACTTCTTAAAATGAAAAAAAATATGTTCTGGCCAGAGAATATAATGCATAGTGCGGTGACGGCTAGTAAAAAAGTCCTCCAGTACTGCTCCCTTGTTACCATGTTTGGATCAGTCTTCTGCCAAAGGATCTCCACAAATTGACCGTGGTGTCATGCACTGGGTGTGAAACATCACTCATGATGGCCATGTGCTTATCCTACATTCTGATCTTGACCACTGCTTCCAGCAAGTCTAGACTAGTGCCCAGAACAGAGCAGACTAATCAAGTATGTTGGCATCTTACCATAATGTACCACAGTATAAAAGAACACACATGAAACCAGAAACTGATAGAGCATATGGAGAGAGGCCAACGTTACCTGAGCTGCCTCAGGAGGCATAGTGAACTTGTGCACCTTTTGTTTCTGTGTTTGCAGGCCAATCTAGATTTCTGTTCAGGTGCAGTCCCAAGAAATTGTATACTTGAACCTCCTTAATTTTTACTTCCTGGATGAAGACAAAAGTCAGGTCACCCTTGCTCTTTCTAGATTCCATCCCCATCTGTTTATTTTTACTAATGCTAACCTGCAGAGGGCTCAGTCTGTATTACTCAGCAAACATATTCATGAGAGTATCTGTTTTCCTCTTCCTGCCCACCACTCACTGTATACAAGCCTCTGATTGCAGTTTTATCTGGACAATTGCGCAAGTCTCAGAATTTTATGTAAAGCGTGACGTGTTTAGGGAAAACAAACATAAGCTAGTATTTAAAGATTTTTCTTCATGATTTTCCCTGCTCTTGTTATGTTTGCAGAAATTAATTTGCTGCTGATTCTCTTTACAGAAGTGCTAATGTTCATCAGCAGTCAGCTCTTAGTCCAAGTGGGGCAGCTCTCTTACCCCGACATATCTGATATTGTGATGATACTATCCTAAACAGCTACAATAGTGGACTTCAGATGCCTTGACTTGTCATTCTGCCCCCCACTCAAAATAATATGTTCTCCTTTTCTGCCCATTTTCTTGTTTATTTGTACAAATCCTTTATTTCTACTCTTTATCCACTACTGCAATTAGGAGGTTTGAGGCTTTTGTTTCACCTAAAATCAATAGTAATGGCTTTGGGATTCGAGGCATTAGGCAGGAGGCTATAATTGGAAGATTCTTTTCTGCTGCTGTTCCTAATTTCTGACAGTAAATGTCCTTAATTTTCTTTGTAATAATTGTATTTTAATAGTTTGACAGTACAGTCACAGGGTGGGTGTATTGTGAAAAATCAAGAACAACAACAGTGAAAGAATGAAAGTTTGAGGTACAGAAAATGATGTTGCCAGCATTTGTAGGTATTTAAGATCATTTTTTTTTATAAATATTTTTTACCTCATTTTGTTTTCTTTGAAATAATTTTTTATTGATTTTAATTTTCTTTTAGTCATCCAGTATTAGGGTAGTGCTAAGGGTTATGATTATTCCTTAGCTAAATTCTGTAAACAAGTTAAGTAAAGGCTTAGTCAGCTTAAAGTATAAGCATAAAATTTAAAGGAATAGTCCACCCAAAAATAATATTTTTTATGTGCTTACACCATTTACTTCTTATGATGAAGTTTAATGTTTGGGTTTCTGTTGCTATAGCCTACCGTCTTCAATGCCAATCTGACATTTTCGTTTTGCTTTCAATTTTGGATCTGTCATTAGGGTTGTATCCTGTGTCACCTCTGGTTCATTAGCGGATGAGAGGTCAGCTAGGTGAGCATTTCCTTATTCAATCTGCAGATACAATACCTTAAAAACAAAACTCTAATTGCTTGTTTCTTTGTGGTTCTTCTGGTTTTAACTTCGATTTGTACCTTTTGTTTTAGTTTTGCTCGCTACTTTTATTTTTATTTGTTTCACTTTTACGCATGTCTCTTGGTTCATCTCTGAAAAAGTTCATGTGTATTCTGCAGAGTCAGAACAATATTTTGTAGCGATAGCTGAGAAAAATTTTAATCCCATGTTTTTATGCAGAATGGAGGTAAAAAATTTTACAATATAATAGAAACCAATACTGACCGATGGATCACATAATCCACATGGCAGTTTTCCAGTTCTGTTTTCAAAATATGCAACATACATGCATTTTTGGTAAAATATTCTTAAATGGTTACTTCTGAAAATATCAGAATACATCATAAATAGAAAACCCATTCCCATAATACTATACTTTTCAAATGAAGATCAGCCTCTCTCACTAATATGCATTAGCCTGTATTTTCCTCCCTTCTCTTGGTTCTGATGACTCTTTTATGTCAGTTTTGCCCATTTTCTTCGCTAACATTGTTAATTTAGTTTATTTATATCTAAGTATCATTTTATATGTGACATTTGTTCTGTGCATGGTCCCCCATGAGATGGTGCCACTTACCCATCACCATCAAGGGACTGCCTTCAGCCCTATAAAAGCTGAGGAAAACTCAGAATCCCTTGCGGTTCATTGAATGCACTGGTGTTTGACAGTTTTTCTGTGTTTATTCTGTGTTTGTTGTGTATTTACTGGAGTTTTGACCTTATGCTGTGTTTTTAACTTCAGGATTTGTGTTTTATTTGTAAAAATGCTGTGTTTGCTCCTTTCATGTCTAGCTTGAGTTAAATATTTTTCCCCCCTCTAGTGGGAATTTAGAGTCATTTTTGGAAACAATTGTGCTTAGGAATCTCAAGTTCAGGACACCCTCATTCATTGGTCAAGAGTCCTGTCTTCAATTCAAAAACATTGCATTGCAGGAATCAGTTTCTTGTTTATGTATGGACTGATTTTTCTGGAATTTACTATTTAATAATATTTTTGAGCAAATGACTGGATAACTGACATGTGGGTTATGTGACACGAGTAACATAAAATTTTTTTTTCTCTTTTCCATTCACATTTTTTCACATAATTTGCCATTGTACAATATTGGCCTCCATTGAGCTGTATTATACAGGATAATATTTTTTTCACTTTGTTCTGCATAAATAACATACAATACATTTTTCTCAACCAAAGCTACAAACAATATGGGATAAGAAACATATAAAAAGTAGCATTTTTGGGTAGAGTATTCCTTTAAGAAACACAGCTCAGGACTTTTAGCTTCAATTTCCTGTTTTATCAATGTATTAATTTGTCCAATCAGTCTTCCCATGTTTGTCTTTTAGTTTCAGTTTCTCTTTTAGTGAATTCAGTCTCTGCCATTTTCAAAATGAACCAATGATATGTATTTTTATATAAATATGATCTTGCTGCTCAGAGAAATATAATGTTGTTTAATTTACTTTATCAGCTTTGCTGTCTGTCTTAAAAAATTAAAACATTATTGGGTCAGGTATGTTTGACAAACATTTAAAACTTAGATCCTCCTAAATAAGTAAGTTGGTGCCTAAGTACAGTATGTATTCAGACATTCCTGGTTTTGCGATGTGTAGCAATGTCACTGTCATAGTGTTCTTTTTTGTGTGTTTGTTTATCATATTGAGTCTTTTATTGTATTTTTGTGGTGGTCATTAGCCCTCTGCCAAGATAAATTGAATTTCTAAATGAGTTTGTTGATACTGCTTTGTTTTGGCCTCCGTTTCTACACAACACATTTTGTAAAATTCTTTATTCTTTTGTGTTCAGGCAAAAGCTTTATTTCTTGGCTTGAAAATCTGACTTAGCTGATTATTTACTGAAATTTGATCAGCCAATTTTGATGTTGTCCTTTATTTTCAAAGCTTAGATCCAACAGTTCTTAGTTTAATAAGTGGTAGTTGTCCAACACTGTGTGAAAAAAGAGTTCACAATGACCCAATGTGCTTACCAAAGCTAAGTACCTTCAGTTGGTGCCAGATAAACCAGCTCTTGAAGGTGTGTGTGCCATAAATTCACATTGTAATCAAAAGGTGTATTGGCACACCAGGAGGAATATAACAAGCTAAATGGGTTGCTTTTGTGTGTGTGTGTGTGTGTGTGTGTGTGTGTCCAGTGATAGACTGGAAAGTTGCAGCTCACCTGGAACAGGTTTCTGCTTTATGCCTGATATTGCCTGGATGATTCTTACCTAATTATATCTGTTTATGAAACACAAAGGGGGTGGTTCACCCACTGCAAAAAATAACAATATGTATTCTCATAAGGAGCACCCAGACAGAAGCAGGGTGATGTTCTTTATCTGTTGGAGGGAAGGTCATCTATTTATTCATGCACATTTGTCACCCTCTCATCTCTTTCTCAGCTCTTTCACCATGAGGGAGCTGTTTGCTTACCTTGCTTAAACTGCTGTTAAGTTACTTTCAGATGTCACCTATAAACCCCCCAGTATCTTATGAGTTTATTGTACCTTTAGCATTAGACTTCCCTATTTAGAGCACAAAGTTTGAGACTTCATCATTATGCTGCAAGTTCTAAGATGTATAGGTCCAGGGACTGACCATACATTACTCCCGCCAAGTGTTTGCAGTTATCATCTCATCCAGTTTTAATTCTTCTTCCAAGTTCCAGACCCTTCTTCCCCTCATGTTTTTTTAGTGGATCACACAACATCTTTTGACATATGCCTCAATAACCTTGCATGTCCTCTGTGGAGGTTACTTATTTTAGTCTAGGTACTGGGATTACCCTTTCTCTGGTCTGAAACATTTTTCCTGTTTTGAGAGTTACTAACTGTCTCTTTTGCTCTCTCAGGAAGTGAAGCCTACATTCAGTTTCCTGGCTATAGCTTATAGGCAGGCCCTCTGTTTATGGCGTGTTTTTAGGTATGTCCCTGTACAAATTGTACTCTTGCTCATTAATTAACTTGAGCTTCAGTATAATGCTCAAAATTTGCTGTTTTTTGTTTCTAAAAACATGAGAAAGGATACTTGCGTAATTATATTAATTTTTTGTGCGTTCTAGAATCTGTTATATCCAAAGCTCTTTACACTTAGGTCTGTTAAATTGAGAGGCTAACATATCATAGAGCCAGGGGCTCAAAGGCTTTGATGAGGCTGTTAGAGCAGCTGATCTGTAATCGTAAAAGTCACCTTTAGCTATATTTGGGATGGATGTATAATTGCTCTGTTGAACCAAAATTGTTCTTTATTATGTTGGAAAATGGGAATAATATATCAATAATACAAAAATAAATTGTTGAAAGACATTATTGAAGGGGGTCACATTGTCTGACTCAAATGCTTTCTTAATATTTGGACTCTTTTTACATTAGTAAGCTGAACTGGTTAAACAGTGATGGCTAATTTGACCAAATGTCTTGTTGCTCTCATTGAGTGCATTTGTCTAATTTGGGAGTTAGACATCCCTAGTGTTGGAGCCAGCTTTATAAAATTTATTGGATTCTTATGAAAGTATGGTACAAAGTGATGTTTTTATTTAACCTAAATGTCCGTATTGCTGTGGACATATTTAAGTGGCCTAAATTTCTCCTTTGAACCTGATGCAGAAGGAATAGACTGTTAGCTTACTTTGGCACTGTTATGGATAAAAACAGACTTAATAAAAAAAATGGAAAAACAGGATAAAGTATACCAACTATTTGATGGTAAAATGCTGGTTGCTTATACTTGGAGAAGGGGCCTATACAGTTGTATCACTTCTACAACAAAAATGCTATAGGACCAGTAAAGCAAAGGTATCTTTAGTAACATCCTTTAGCATTGCCACTCATTCTGGCCTAATGCTTGTTTGGAGCAGATTTTTCTTCAAGAAAACAAATGTGGCAAGTTTTGTTTAATATCCAGTAAAACAACGCTGTTCTAAGTAAAGCCTGTTACTTGGTCTATTTTTAGCAGCTAGTTAATCTGCTGACAAGCCATAGAGCCTAAAAGATTTGTTCACTGCAACCTAAGACTGCAAGATAGGCATGTTGACTTACTTTAAGTAGAATAGTCCTGAGGTACAGTGGATGCTGTTAACCAAGATTTTTGTCACGGCTTCCAGAACTTCCCTGGCCTTCCTAATTATCCCAGCAACTTAATGGCCCATTCATCATTAAAAGGTTAGGCAACCCTGCAGTGGCCATGTGTAGCTAGCTTTCCATGGCTGCCGCAGTCAGTTGAATTTCCTAAACTTGGTTCTGTTCTCCACATTATTCCTCCATTACTTTCAGAGGAGTTTCCAGATACCCCCAGACTGGCACCCCTACCAGGATATGTCCCAGTTAGCCTTCCATCCAGGATGACACACAAGACAGTAGAATTTGGGCCCTGATGTTTACAATGGCATATAGCTTTATGGGTTTCAGCATACAAAAACATGCTATCAGTAAGGAAAAGGAAAAATGAATAAAATGTATCTAAAGCGTTAGAGGTGTGGATATGCACAGATACATTTAAACTGACTATTACAAAAATTATGCCACCTTGGATACTAGCTCCCTATCCTCAAACATGCATTGATAAACAGATTTTGTTATCAGTAAAGTTTTATTTTTTAATGTATTTGTATGTGGAATATGTTTAAATCCACATATTTAATCACTGCTTAAAGCATAGCAAAATGACAACTGTCTTAATTTTTTATTATACTAACACCAATACTAATAAAATGATGGCATACATCAATGATGACTCCTACAAAGTTAAGAAACAAATCCATTTCGATGACAGTGTAATTTGCTGGATCAGGAAGTGTCAGTTATTTATTATTTTGTTAACAATAATAAATCATTTATTAACATTTTAAAACCTGGGATATATGTTACGGTCATTTTCTGTTGATGTGCCTGTTAAATGCTTATATCTCAAGCTAATATACAGGTGCCGGTCATAAAATTAGAATATCATGACAAAGTTGATTTATTTCAGTAATTCCATTCAAAAAGTGAAACTTGTATATTACAATCATTCATTACACACAGACTTATGTATTTCAAATGTTTATTTTAAATTTTGATGATTATAACTGACAACTAATGAAAGTCCCAAATTCAGTATCTCGGAAAATTAGAATATCAATTGAGACCAATGCAAAAAAAGGATTTTTAGAAATGTTGGCCAACTGAAAGGTATGAACATGAAAAGTATGAGCATGTACAGCATTCAATATTTAGTTGGGGCTCCTCTGGCCTGGATTACTGCAGCAATGCGGCATGGCATGGAGTCGATCAGTCTGTGGCACTGCTCAGGTGTTATGAGAGCCCATGTTGCTCTGATAGTGGCCTTCAGCTCTTCTGAATTGTTGGGTCTGGTGTATTGCATCTTCCTCTTCACAATACCCCATAGATTTTCTATGGGGTTAAAGTCAGGCTAGTTTGCTGGCCAATCAAGAACATGGATACCATGGTCCTTAAACCAGGTACTGGTAGTTTTGGCACTTTGTGCAGCTGCCAGGTCCTGTTGGAAAATGAAATCTGCATCTCCATAAAGTTCGTCAGCAGCAGGAAGCATGAAGTGCTCTAAAACTTCCTGGTAGACAGCTGCGTTGACCTTGGACCTCAGAAAACACAATGGACCAACACCAGCAGATGACATGGCACCCCAAACCATCACTGACTGTGGAAACTTTACACTGGACCTCAAGCAACGTGGATTCTGTGCCTCTCCTCTCTTCCTCCAGACTCTGGGACCTTGATTTCCAAAGGAAATGCAAAATTTACTTTCATCAGAGAACATAACTTTGGACCACTCAGCAGCAGTTTTGTCTTTAGCCCAGGCGAGACGCTTCTGACGCTGTCTCTTGTTCAAGATTGGTTTGACACAAGGAATGCGACATCTGAAAGCCATGTCTTGCATATGTCTGTGTGTGGTGGTTCTTGAAGCACCGACTCCAGCTGCAGTCCACTCTTTGTGAATCTCCCTCACAGTTTTGAATGGATTTTGTTTCACAACCCTCTCCAGGGTGCAGTTATCCCTATTGCTTGTACACTTTTTTCTACCACATCTTGTCCTTCCCTTCGCCTCTCTATTAATGTGCTTGGACACAGAGCTCTGTGAACAGCCAGCCTCTTTAGCAATGACCTTTTGTGTCTTGCCCTCCTTGTGCAAGGTGTCAATGGTTGTCTTTTGGACAACTGTCAAGTCAGCAGTCTTCCCCATGATTGTGTAGCCTACAGAACTAGACTGAGAGACCATTTAAAGGCTTTTGCAGGTGTTTTGAGTTAATTAGCTGATTAGAGTGTGGCACCAGGTGTCTTCAATATTGAACCTTTTCACAATATTCTAATTTTCCGAGATGCTGCATTTGGGACTTTCATTAGTTGTCAGTTATAATCATCAACATTAAAAGAAATAAACATTTGAAATACATCAGTCTGTGTGTAATGAATGAATCTAATATACAAGTTTCACTTTTTGAATGGAATTACTGAAATAAATCAACTTTGTCATGATATTCTAATTTTATGACCGGCACCTGTATATATTTTTTTACAGCAATAAGACCTAGAAAATATGAATTTAAATAATCATTATAAAGTATGCCATGAAATATGTTATATATTTTTTCTTATAAATCTTATATTCTGTTATTTTATATACTGTTGGCTCATTGAAATATTGTATGTTTAAAGCACAATATAATAAATTAAAAATAGAAATGGCATGCCCACTATATTGCATTGTGATAAAGCGTACTGTATTCCATACAGATGAAAGTATAGTCATAGTATACGAGAGGTTAGGTGGTGTCACTTTTATAGAGCTAGAAACAGGCCAAAGTGGAATTGGCATTTTTTTCTTCTGCTTGTTACAAGACTCTTAAAGTGAACAGAAGAGAGCTGCAACATGTGACTGCATACGTAACATTAAACACACACACTTTTCAAAAAAGTGATATTTCATATGTAGGTGAAGGATGAACTGCACTGTGTGGTGGCTACATTGGGTATGCAGCATCTGGTGTTGTCCATCTAACAAGGCAGTATCAATCACAGCTGACTGACAATCATGCTGGCACGTCCCTGGCACTGAGACACTCAGTCTTGGGCTATTTAATCACCTCAGTCAGGAGGAGAATGAGTATCATTTACCTTTGCCAACCTGTGTACCAGTTATCAACCAAAATGTTAGACTTGTGTTTACCAAGGAAACCACTGCCAAATATGGTACTTGGAGTACTTGTATTGTACTTAGCATTCTGAGACAAATGCTGCTAGTAACTTCATAGTTCTGTTAAAAACTCAGTGAATGTATTAGCGTAGTTCTGGATGTATGACATTTAAGCTGAAAGTTTCATTTTTTGTAGTTAGTATGTGTTAAAGATGTTACAACTGAATTTTTAACAGATATGATATAGAAAGTGACTTGACTATTGGTGTCGCTGTCTGTGATTTTTTTTTGCACACTGTAGAATTTTCTGAATTGTTTTTCTGTCCTTTGTGGATCTACTGTACCACACACCATCCTACCATTAATTGGTTAAAATGTAATCTTTGTTTCAAGTCAGTTAGATAAAGTGTATTTAGCTATTCAAGATATAAGCAACTGGGAATTATGAACTGTTTCTGAAAAAGGTAGCGGTGAGAACACATTTTGCCTGGTTTGGCTAGAATGCTTAATTATATAGGGTAGGCTTTATTTTGGCAGTGTTTGAAACTCTTCTCTACAATTGATTGCGTGTCAGTTGAACAGATCTTCTAAATATTTATTAAGCCTGTAATGTAATATATTCTTTTACATACTTAAATTCACACACAAAATAAATTAATAAAATAAATAAACAATAAACTTGTCATTAAACATAAACCTCTTAAATCATACAAAATGAAAATAACACTCTTCAAGTGGCTTGACTCTATGATTGACTGTGAAGCTGCCCAGCAGTAAGCATTCTGCTTGTAATACATTTGAAGAGCCACAACTGCAGAAGGTCCTGCATGGCAAACTGTGTATGCCATATTGGGCCTTTATAGTACAGACTGTGATTACATTAGTGTTGTGGATTTTTTTTAAGTATATGTTCTAAAGTCTGAAGAGTGTATGTATATATATATATACAGGGGTGGGACAAAGTAGGTTTATTGTTGTAAGCACATAAGGCCAACAATTTGAGCACAAACTCATCCAGGCTGTCCTCATAATCTAAAAGAAAATGTGGTTTGTTAGACCAGGACACATTCATCTATTGCTTCTGGTTCAGTTCAGATGTTTAGATGCCCATTGTAGGCACTTATTGTGCTGGACAAGGGTTAGCATGGCCACTCTAGCTGGTCTGTGACTTACATTGCGTTACTGCTGTAATGCACTGTGTGTTGTGACACCCTCCTCTCATGGCCTGCAGTAAGGGTTTCAGCAATTTTCAGCAATCCCACAAGGGCTAGCCTTTAGTATGCATCAATGATCCTTGTGAGCAAATGACCTTGTTTCCGTTTTACTGGTTTTCTTTCCTTGGATCACTTTTGCTAGGTATTAACTACTGTATACTAGGAACTTCCCACAAGATCTGCCTTTTTGGAGATTCTCTGACCCAATGAGATGATCCAGGCTTCACAATTTGGCCCTTATAAAAGTAGCTTAGATCCTTACACTTGCCCATTTTTCCTGCTTCTAATGCAACACCTTCAAGTACTGACTGTTCACTTGCTGCCTAATGTATTCCACCCCTTGACACAGGTATGGGATAGAATAGGAGATGGTGAAAACTGTAGAGGAGTAACTTTATTATGTAATGCAACAAAAAAGCAAAAATACAAAGTATGCCTTTTATACTTCATTTTAAATAAATATAAGTTATAACATAATAAAGGCAAATAATGTTAATGTTAATTATGTTAATCACCGTGGCATATCAGAAACCACAATGTGCATCCTCTCCATATCATGTATTAAAGTAGCACATAAACCAGCAGGTAGTTCTTTTCAATTCCAAAAACAAGAAATCTGCTGCCAAGACTCGAAGTACAGTATACAGTAGACCATGCCGTGCATGAACAGCTGTATATGTGGAACAAACATCTAAAACACTTGCAGCACACATACAGAAACATCTCAGTGCTCTCAGAAAGAGGGACACATGATCTCTGATATATGCACATACCAATTATAATGGACACACATTTAACTGGAACATGGTGCAAGTAAGATTCAGGGAAAAAAATTAGAGCGCCAGAGAGCTGGCTGAAACGTGGATCTCAAATGAAGACGCCATTAACAGACATTTGGACATAAACCTGGCATATGCAGGCTTAAAAAGAAGAACATCCAAATAATAAAAAAAACTTTTAACACCCTATGAACCGCACCTTACTAATCCACCCCTCTAACAAACCATCTACCCCCCCATTTGCTATATATTGTATGTCTAATCATTGTGAGTTTTTTGTGCCTGATAGGTTTCGAAAGCTCAGAAATGAAGGACTGTTTTAAGATAACCTGATTCGTTTGTGGATTTCTACCTATGAATTTACAATATACATGTATAGGGCTAGGCAATATGGTCTATAAATAATTTTGTGATATTTTTAGGCTTTTTCACAATATACTATATACTGTATCTTGCAATATTTTGAAATCTGCTCTAAATCACTTCATAAATGCTTGTTTAAGCCAAAGATTCATACAGTCACACCAATATGATGAGTGTAGCAGTCTCTGCAGGCTGCAACATATGTCTGCATTAAATCATTTTTGTTTATATTTATTAGTAGTAATTATTTTTATTTAAACCTGGTAATTGCACACATCAATAAAAGTGCACTTTTTGCGCATAATATTTGTGACAACAGAACATTTCACTGTGACAAACCACTTGGCAGAACAATAACAGTCACATCACATTAACAACAGATTGATACTATTGAATAAGCTGTATCACTTTCAGTCTCACAGTTTTCATCATTTTCTAACTCCCATTATAAGGACTTAACACCAAAACTGCAGTTTTTAGTGATATGTGCCAAAAACAGTGCACAAAAAAACTTCTTGTGATTTTCAGCACCTTTTGATAAATTGTTCCACATCTCCCCTTCCCCACGGAGCTCTCGCTTCTGGCATCAAGCACCTGAAATCCTTCGAGCGTGGTGTGACCCTCTCCGGTAACAGTGGCATGTGAGGAGTTTGACTGGGGTGGTACGTCATACTATAACGCAGATGTCCTAAGGTGAACTCAGAGACGAATGAAACCTCTCATGGAGCACAAGGGCAAAAGCTCTCTTTGCCTGTTTGTACTTCTCTGCGCACAATAAGCATCCACTGGTTTGAGTTGATCCCATGCTATTAACTGGAATCCTTTCTGTTTTCTTCTTGAAACCTATGAGAAAAAAGAAAGCTGACAAGCAGCTAAAAGCTCGATATTCTAGGTTTTGACATCATTGATGTGTAGCAGGGCATCGAGAATATAACTCTGTGGCAGCGGACTGCAAGATTTTGAGAGTAAAGCAGCATAGCGCAACAGATATATGCAGGCCATTATTAAAGCTAGCAGGATTATGAGGGTAGATAGGCGGGCTGTTATACCAAACTTATGATGAGGATGCAAATACCAGAGTGTGTGGTTTGAGAAACAGACATCTTACAGGTGCTCATTTATCTGCTTCCTTAAATTCACACTAAACACTAGTGTGTTCTAGAACAATTAAAAGAAAAGGTAAAAATGGGCATAAAAGTGTAAGCACTGAAGCATAGATTTCTGGGTTATTCTGTACTTTTCTCCATTTTGACCGTTTGTTTTTATTTGCCCATTTCAGGTGTGACTTTTTCCTTGAAAATCTGCCTATAGGACTAGCATCCAGAGATGTATTTTAGGTGTTGTAGGTGACATCTTTTTTTTTTTTTTTGCAATTTTAAGGAAGCAGCCAACTAGGCACATGTAAGGTGTTTCTTTCTCAAACTACACACTTGGATATACTAAATTTATATAAAGTATATAAAAATAATTTCCTTTTCAACTGGTAATTCATTTTCCTGTTGTTTTTGGAAGTATTTGCATATAATTTTAAATGCAAATGATGTGAACAATTCATTGACAATTATGAATGTTCTGGACTGACAATATATCAGGTTACTTTCTCTTTTGTGTCTTCATATTATAGTGAATGGAATGTCAAATATTGCTGTTGCATATAGAAGACCGAATAGAGGAATAGAAATTGAAATGATCAAGTAAACTTAAATTCATATCAGAAGACAAGTTAAAACTATAATCTAATAGATGCCATGACACCACAATCACACATAATCTGAAAGAGTACCCACATCCTGATATCCAGCGATTAGACAGGTTAGGCTTTCTGAATGATTTTGTATCTGAATATTATAAAATGCTGTCTGCAGCATATCTGAATAAATACATTTAAAAAGTGACGTTTAACTTTTAAAAGTTTTGAATGGTTGGTTTATTCTTTCATTTTTAAGAGTGCAATTAACAATACACAAATGCACCCTCTTCTCACAAATTTAAATGTTTTTAGTTTTATCACATGAACATAAAACAGGCATGAATTTGACATTTTTTGGTGGTGTATCCTCCGTCTGGTTTCTGTGATATTAATTTAATTTCACTTTTAATAGCTTCTAATCAAAGAAGAAGTAAGTCAATCTAATCATCTTGGTCTTTGTGACTATTTCTCAATAAAAACCACAGTATGCCACTGATGTGTTTGTCTACTATAAGTCAGTTAAATCCTATGCAATGTAAAATAAATGTAAGATATAATGCACTGCCAAGTGCACTGATAACTCCTACCTCTGTTGCCTGAACTGTAGGATGCGCACTTCATGTATTTTTTTGCTAAACCCTTTTACAACAAATGTTTGAGGTTTACAGATGCAGTAGTCCCTATGACCCAGAACTAGATAAATGGGCTGGGAAACAGATGGATATAGTGCTCAGTGCGGTTATGAAGTAGCTATGGTTAGGAAAATACACATGAGATCGGAAGTCTGCAGCTTGCATAAAAGCTGGTTACAGCTCACTAACACACAGTGTGACTGCTAGCTCTGAGTGCATCATGCAACATGTTAAAAATAGAGAGAGAAAGGTTAGAAGCATGTGCTGATACAGCATGTTTCCACACCCACCACATGACAAACCACCTCAGGATCCCAGATTAAGATCCTAGTGCAGTCGTGCAACAGGTAACACCTCAGCACCATACTAGCTCGAATGGAGTGGAACATTGTGAGGTTTTTTTTTATTGTGGCTAGAGTGCTAATTCTGCCACCAAACCCTGAGTTTTTTGTTCAAGATGGAGGACTTACCTGCAGGATAATGTCATACCCAAGACAGAGCAATTACAGGTTAAGGGCCTTGCTCAAGGGCCCAACGGAGTGGAATCACTTCTGGCATTTTACTGGATTTGAACTAGCAACCTTCTGATTACCAGTGCAGATCCCTACCTCAGAGCCACCACTCCGCCCTGTGAAAAACAGATGAAAATAATATTCTGACCTGAAACATTACAGCGCCACATCCAACATGCGGAATGCCTGTAGTATGCATTTTTCCACTATAGTCTTTCTTTCATATTTTATTTATGGTTGAGCATTTGATTATTAATGCCCATCCCTATTTCTTACACTGGTTAGGTTAAAAAATATTCTTTTGCATATAAAGCCTTTTTGCTTTAGATTTATCAGCCTTTAGGAATAAGTACAATTTAGTACAGTATTGGCTGCCCTACCTGTCCAGGTAGGATAGAAATTAAGTAATCAATATAGACCTCTGTGTTTACGTTTGCAGTGTACCATGCAATGCACATGTGTTTGTTATATGGCATTTGGTATGGGATTTGTAAAAGAAGTGTTAATGTTTGTGATGTGCCATCTATTGGAATGACAGAGACAATGGAAACACAGACAGTCACAAAGACACATGTCCTTTTGTTAAGGTAAAAGAATATAATATCACTAACTCCTGTGGAAAACTATCAGTGAACATTAACATAAAAGATACATGATGGTTATGCATTTGGTATTTAATTATTTAATTAATGCTAATTTCTATTTTGTGCACAGTGCAGCTAAGATAGGCTCCTGTCCAGTGACTCTAAACTAGATTCACTGAGTTTAATATTAGATAAATGTACAATATCATATTTGTTCAAGACAGCACTGATGCTTTGTAGTAATTTAAAAGCTTAATAACAGATTCCAATATATACAATAATTTCCTGTTGGATAGAACTGAGCTATTAAGGTATCTTTTTACTTTTTTTGGATTGTCAGAAGGATATAATAAATACATGGTTATGACTGAATCTTTAATTAGGAAGTGGTTAAACCAAATATGGTAGTAGACCTTCTAATTTTATCTCTTTAGGCAGTAAGTTTATATTCATAGCTTATTGCCATCAGCTTGCAGATCACTGTGCTCATTGTACAAGCCCTCCTAGGAAACAGCCTATCAGGTAGTTTTGTGTGTGTGTTTAACATTAATCTATATTTATCACACGTTTTATCTCATTACTGACTATTGCAGTTTCTGTTTTGAGAGTGATCTGAAGCCATCCTTCAGACATGCTTTTATGAATTTATGTCCTTGCTGTAGCCATCTGTTTCTGTAAATGTTTCTCTTGAGCTCACCGTGACATACAATGGTAAGATCAAGTACACCACATGTTGATATATGTCCATTGTTACTCCAAATGCAGGCTTTAGTGCTGAGGTCAAAAATGGCATAGCATTTTCAAAGCTGCTTAATACAATTTGGGGTCTCTAGGGTTGGATCCTGTCTTAGGTGTACTTGGGGACAGTGCACAGAGTTCACTAGTCATTCACAAAGGGGCCAAGTTACAGTTGCCATTTAAACCAACAGTGTGTCAGTGGCGATGACAAAGGCAAATATGTTACAACAGGAAAAACGTATGCCTAAGCTTTAGTTGGACAGCAACCAGACAGAGTATTCAAATCAGCACAGTATGCTGGATTTTGAGGTGGCAGTGCAAACAACTAGACTACCTTGCTATACCTGCCATGTAAATTAGCATGCTGTGAATGCTAATGAAGCAGCATAACTTCAAGTAGTTTGAAGATACCACTTTGTCTGTCTTGTAAATCAATACGTTATTGTAACTATAAATATATTCTGCTGAATGGTAGGAAAGTGGTTAGCGCTGTAGCCTAAGTGTGGCAAAAACTAGAGTTCAGCTGTCTTCACTGACTTGGCTTTATCTCTCATGAAACTGTTAATGGAGAAAGTGGGTTCAAGAAATAAACAAATGGCTATTTCCTACTGTACATGTTTCTCATATAAATCCTTGATTTTCTTGCAGCCTTTTGCAGTCCTCCATATGCAGCACCTAAAAATAGGTGTGAAACTGTTTAACATTTCTTCAAATTAGGTTGCAAATAAAAGCTGTTCTTTTTTTATAGGCAAGTTTAATGGTAAAATGAGCGCAGGCTCATAAGTGATTTAGAAGTATGAATGGTAAATGAGGATCATCCTTAGAGCTTTGATTGCTGATCTGTTGAATATGTATATTACAATCTCTTTTAAAATTCATCTGTTCTTTCCGTTAGATTTTGTGTATGCCCTTTGATTTCTCAAGGCATCATTTAATACTTACAGCTTGCCACAGCTTTTAAGGTAGACTCGTTTCCCTCCAGCTAATGTAAGCTGTGTTAGCTCTGCTTTCACTTTAATGTCTTGGACATTTAGTCACAAGTGATATTTTCTTCTTTTTTATATACAGTTATTGATATTCATTTTTATCCTTTGATTTTTTTTTTATCTGTGACTAATGAGTGTTGAAAGTAAGATTTAATACCAAGACTTCTTTGAAGTGCTAGAGAGCTTATAAGTTGTTTAACACTGTCTTGGAAGTTTTTAAATATGACTTTATTAAAAACAAATTTCAAATTTAAAAAAATGTTGCTGTGCATTTATAGATTTTGAAAGTTTCACATACCTCTTGGCCAGCATAAAAATGAAATTATTTGTTTTATTCTTGTGGTTTATGTTTACACGCCTACCCTTGAGCTTTGTGCTTGTATTAGCTAAGTGCTAACTGTAATTACCTTAGCAACAAGCTTTGTCCATCATCCTCTTCTCCTTCTGAAGATGTTACTTTATTACTTGATGGACACACATTTTCTTCCATTGCACTCCAATAACATATTTTTGTAATATGTCAGACAATTGTATATAAAATCAAATTGACGTTTTGTGAAAGTAAAAGAACATCACACTTTTGAGTGTCACAAATGAAGGATTTTAATAAGACTTAAATAGTGATCATATCAGAAATAAAGCTGAGTGCTTTTCGTTTTGGAAATACATCTGCTTACCTGATAAAAAAGTAAAAAAAAAACAGTATTAGAAATAATAAATATGTATAAGAAATAATATAGTACACAGTCAAGTAAAGGACAGCATGGTGGCACAGTGGTTTGTGCTGCTGCCTTACAGCCCTGATAGACTGGCTTTGAGTTCTATGGAGGCTGCTGTCTGTATGAAGTTTACATGTCTGCATGGAATTTATTGCTTAATGCTCCACATTTATTCTCCCATATCCTGGAGATGTAAATAAACAAGTATGGGTGTGTGCTTCAGCGCGTCCTCATCCTGGCATGGCTCTCGCCTTTACGCTGATGCTATGGTAAAATTACTGGACTACAAGGGTGTAGGAGGTGGACATTTACTGAAGATAGGGTTTGATAGTGATCAGTCATAGTATGCCATTTCCTATGCCTATCATTTAAGACATTGCACTTTTAAAGTGCTTATTAAAATTATTTTTTATAATATTTCTTATGCCTAATTAGGGCATTGCACTTTTAAATTAAGTATTTTTTATAAATTATTAACAAAGATCAAAAAGTAGTTATTTTAAATTATGTATATGACAAATTATGTTATGTTGATGGTGGTAGTTACTTAGTTTGTCAGCAATGCTTAAAAGTTCTTACTGCATCTGTTTTTAATGTTGTCATTTTTGATTTTATTGTAATAATATTTTTTTTGTTATTTTATTATAATCTTTTAAGTTCACCTTCAATGATCCATGTTGTTAATGGTTCTATATAAAAATAGATATAAAAAAGATGTACTGATTGATTTACCAATTTTGTTATGAAAATCTCAAAGGGGGGATGGATACTACAGAAGTGGTATGTGTAATTCTTTATGTGTATTGAATGCATTTTTGGGATTTAAGAGTCATTTGGCTTTAACTGATCCCCTTTCTGCCTGGTATTCTGGTACTCCAAGGGTTTTCAGACATAGGTGATACTTTTATGAGAATCTCTATTTAGTCCCAGTAATGTTCAGAAGTTATGGTCACAGATGCATTGTTGCAGATGACTTGCCTTTGTCAACTGTATTTGCTAACTCTTGGCAAAAAAAATCCACTTCTCCCATAGGGATACTAAAAGAAACATGAAACACAAACCTTAAAACTGGATATGTCCACTTAGAAGTCCAAAGTGTGCCCGAGTGTTGATTCAGATCTTGATATTATTATAGCAAAAAATACTTCTTTAGTAATGCACATTTTTTAAAAAAATCTGCCTGGACTCTTCACATTTATTTAAACATTGAACACTTAGGGGCATGCTTATTTGCAGGTAGCATTATGATGGCTGGATTTCCAGTACTTTGAAATTGATTTGACCACGCTGGGTATACATACTGTTTCTGTTTATTTTTATTGGTGAAAGTTAATGGTTTTTAATTTTATGTTATTGCTAAGTCTGACTACAAAGATGGCAGAATATTTTTGCTGAACCTTATCTGCATGATCCATAGTTATTTTAATTTTTCCATGGTTCTATAATAGAATACAAAAAAGTAAAGCAGTGCCAAACAAGGACAACATACCTTTGCTGCAGAGACTGTGTTTGTCGCTGCCATTGAATAACTTGAATGTCTTGGATGATTAGCCCAGTTTAGATTGTTATGTATGGGGAAGATTTTTAAGCCCTCATCATTCATAGTGCAGTATAGACAAAACTAAACTACTGTAGTGACCTGAACTGAAACAACCAAACAAAAAAATTTTATGAGTGAGTTTGATGACTGCTGTTTTTAATGGTAGGCACACATTACTTATCACTAATGCCTCACAGCTCCCATTTAAGCACTACAATGCATATATTACTGAACAGTGATCAATGAAAACAATTGAAACTCAGTTTTCTAATTTTATTTTTTACATCATTGGTTTACACATTTTCAGACTATTTTAAGGGAAACTGTTGCACTAAACAGCTACAGATTTACCCTTCCTTTGTGATATTCTAATGCAGCACTTTCAAATTGAACATAGTTTTCTTTAAACTGGATGTTGTTTACATAAAACTCTACCCATGTCAGTTGCTGTGAACAGAATAGAGAATTTGTATCTTTCCCCCACTAAAGATAGTATCAAAAATCTATGATACAAATTAACAAAACATTCACAAACTCACTTAATCTAGTTCATGGTCAAAGGGGATAGATCATATCCCAGCAGCATTGAGCATACAGCAGTAAAAAATCTTAGACTAAGTGCAAATCCATCACAAATGCCACTCTGGCACATACCCACACTCACACTGGGGTCAGTTTCTAATTTAATATAATCTGCATGTCTTTGAGGACGTGGGAGGAAAATCCATGTAGATATGGGGGTGAATGTATGAACTCCAAAAGCATAATAGCAGCCTTGGCACAAATTCAAGCCCAGGATTCTTCATCCATCAGGTGGCAGCCTCACTGACTGTGCTACTCAAACATGCCAGCTCCACAAGTAGTCCAGTAAGGCTATCTCCTTCTGAACTGCATTGCCTCAACACAAATTACTTCAGTTTCTTTTGTTTTCATATGCATACTTCCAAAATATCAAAGTTATGTTTTCTGAAAACAAGCATTGGCACTTTAAAGTGAATGTATTTAAGTTTTAAGTCTTTTGTTTCATGTTTCTTCTAGTGTTCATTTAACTGTGATTGTAGATTTTTAAGTCCACATAAGTTTCTGGGGCAAGCAAATCAATTTCATTATTATAAAAAAAGTAACTTCACCTTCAATAATAACAGAAGTTACAGTTTAAGAACAAGAAAGACATCCTAAAGTTTTAAAAGAATACTCCCCCTGGAAATTATATATTTTTTAAAATGTTACTTAACCCAGGTAATTTGCAGTGGTGGCTGAGAAAAAGTTTTAATCACCTGTTTTCATGAAGAATGGAGAGAAAGACATTTATCACATAACAGAACCCAATGATGGTCTGTGTCCTACAACAGCAAGCGATGTGAAAGTGTGTGAAAAAATCACACGTTACTTGTGTCGCATAGTCCACATGTCTTTTACCCAGTCACTTTCTCAAAACGTGCCAAACGTTTGCTTTTTATGCTAAAATATTATTAAATAAATCTTTCTGGAATTATCTGTGTGTATGTAAATTGTGAACCGAAAGACTCACCTGAAGGACTTTTTCACATGAAGACAAGATTCATCTCTGTATAGATATAAATCCAACATCTGTCTGTCTGTCTGTCTGTCTGTCCACTTTTCATGAGAGAACTACTTAACAGATTTAGATCGTTTTTCTCTATAATTTGCTTGAACATTCTGGTTGATTTTGTGAATTCTCTCATCACGCTTGCAGGTGTGTTATTTGTGCTAATATGAGACAAAGGCTGCGGTCTGAGGGGAAGGGTAAGTGTGACATCAGGAGTGGTGCCCTCCTCACACACGCGCCAGCCTCCATTCGAGTTGGTCTGCCTCTCGCGATGTGTTGGAGTTGCCTCCACTTAGCTAACGATAACTGTTTGTTTATTGATTTTTAAAGTTTGTCCAGTTCCACTACTACACAGGTGGAGCCACGGCAGACAGCTAGTAACCAATAAATGACGGGAAGTCAAAAAGACAATACAGAGAACATGCAAACACCACTTACATTTACAGTGCAAATAACACTCTTTATCCAAAATTGCAGGCTCTGTGAGGTGATGTGTGAGTGAAGCAAAACAGAAACCTCCCCATAATCTCCATAAGTACTCTCATTCATTTCTGAATTTCAGTTATGTTTAAACATGCATTACACACTTTTATGTTGAACTGAAATGTTCATTTGTTTCCAGTCAGCATTGTGTTTTTCTGTGAGCTGTTATGCAGCACCATGACATATTTTCAGTTTTTACCATTACTTTTATGAACAGCCTATTCATATTTTGGGTTGCATTGCTTTTACTGTCATCAAGTAGACATCATACTACAGTATTGAATGAGGAGGAGCTACCTTTTCCATTTCTGTTCCAGGTTGCCTCCTTTACTTTAGCACTGATGGTACAAGACACTCTTAAATACCTAAAGATCTTCCCATTTAAGTGCTAAATTACTAATTTGTTCCTCACAAGAGGTGAATTTTGGTCTGTTTACACTGTCTATTTCTGCATATTAAGTACAGTGAGACTGCAGGAATCACACAATGAAAAATCATTGAAGAAATGCTGGTCAAACACAATATTGTTGTAGATTAATGGACATTATTTTGACTATTTTTGCTGACTTCCAACATTATTATTTAAATATCTTTTGCTCTTCTTGTTTCACTCTAAATTAGGAACAAAAAAGTAATGTTTGCTGCTGATTGCTGCTGGGATATGCTCCATCTCCCATAACCTCTGCCATCTAAAATCAGACACAGATAACAGAAGCATTTTTTGACCAGATTTTATTTAATTAACTAATAATTCTAGCTTTTTTCTGTTATATTTAATACCTTACTTCCTTTTAATTTCTGCAGAATGACACAGCCATACTTCAAATGTCTACCTTAAAATTAAAAGTAAAACAACTACTGTATTTTCATTTGATTATAACATTTATTTTTGCATCATCCTGTTTTTAATGGTAATAATTCTATTTTTCTTGCACAGGCTGTTCAGCAGAGTTTTATCTGTGCCCAGTTTACCTTTTGAAACAGGTAAATTAAGTATTAAACTTCTAACATAGCAGCTTTCAAAGGCTCCTTGACTTAAGCATTAGTTACCAGCTGTTTTTGGGGAGTATATTAGTCTTCAGGGGCAACATTGTGGCACCGTGAGCTGGATTCTGCCATCTGCTTGATTCTCCACCCCAGGGCAAACCCTATTTGTGGATTAAGTGGGGTCAGAAAATGGATGGATAGATTACTCATGTATTTTCAGGTTCCTGACTATTGTACCCGTCTGCATTTTTTTTTCTTCACTTTGCCATTATTAAATTTTGTCTTCTTGACCATTGTCTTCATAATTCTGTCTCTTGATCTGCGTCCTTAGTGGTATATGTGATTTGGCTCTTTTAGCACCATTGGAGAGCTTTGCAACCTCAAGATGAGACCTATTTCATATTAGTGGAAAATATAGGTGTTTAAATGAGCAGCCTTTCACAGTCATTCTATATGTGTAACAACATAATTTATAACTGCAGTGTAAATAGATCTGTTTTCTTTGTGTGGCATGAATGATAACACCTAAAAATTGCTCATCATGGCATTTCTGTTAGTTCAGCTTACCTTTTCCTCAAGCCTACAGTAGAGATTTCACTGCTCGAGGCTGATGTATTCATGGTTTGAATAGTCTCAGTACTGAATTTTTGATTTTTGGATTTTCATGGTGTATTGTTATCCTTGTGCTTTAGATGCTGCACCACACATTTCTCCTTTTCACCATCTTATTCTACTGGTGTCCTGTGGCTCTATCCATCCATTTGTCAATTTCTGGATCTGCTTCCTCCTTTGCAAGGCTGTTGGGTTCCAGATTGTATTTTGGAACTATCAGGTGAATGTCAGAAATCCAACCTGGATACAATTCTAGTGTCAATGATAGTGACACACTTACGTAAGCACCTGATGCCCCCACATACCGCAACACATTAGAGCCACCAGCTAACAAATTTAAAGAACCCAAAGAAAACCATCTATTATTATTTCAATAAACGCTCATTTCCAAGTAAGGGTTTCTGAAAGTACTTGTTAATACTATTCAGGAAGCTTTTTGCAGTGGATTATTGATCAGGTAAGTTACAAGTTCATGCCCTTGGACTATTAAACTATATGGATATTGTGTGAAACTTGCCGGTAAACTGTACCACAAGCATATTGAGTCTGAGACTGTAAACTGCACCATGGCTCACCTCATAGCTGGCATGACTCTACTTGCCTGCCGCTAACCAACTCCTAAACCTCCAACAAATAAATCTTTAGCAAGAAACCCATGTCCATGTCATAATCAATACCCAGAACTACTTTCTAATATATACTATAATCATAAAGGGTTTATCCCTTATTCAGAACCTTCCTGCAACAGGCACTATTATGAGAGCAAACCATGTGTAAAGCTGTAATATTGTTGTCATTCTTGATAGGTTAGTAAACATTATGGAGATGCTAGATGTTTGAAAAGAGGCACTTAATGCAGAAAAATGCCATCAGAAGTGACTCCCCCAAACAATACTGATGTTGTTACCTTACAAACTGATTCTTTTTAAAATTCCAAAATTGATTTGACCCAAGAAAAATCTTCCTGTGCTTAGATTGTGTATATCAAATTTCCAATGAAAATAGCAGTGTGGTGTCTATTAGGCTGTTTCTTCAGAACTATTTTTAACATTCAGAACCCTATTATCAATATGTAAAGGCAGTTGGAGTTATCTCAATTGATCTTGCAGCCTCTTACTGAAGAGTTCAAAATGAGGCTTCATGCTGGCAAAAAAACTCTTAATCAGGAAGCAGCTGGAAAATAGCTTCCAGCTAACCAGAAAATAGCCAGCTCCGCTCCTCTAGTGTGTTCCATAAAAAGACACCCTGTGTCCGCTTTTCCTGTTTGCATCATAAAATCTTCCTAATGGCATTAGCTTTAAGAACAGAAGACCACTGTTAGCCAGACTTTGCTTATTTTGCTTGTGTGTTGCTAGCTTTTAAGCATTTCATCAAGTCTTTTGGGACAAAGAAGAAAAATGTTGAACACTGATAAACATTTTTCAGAAAGAAGACAAAATTCTTCCCTTGTTCTTCCACATGGTTTTCATTTGGGATTCCATTTTATTGTAAGGAGGGGTAGAGATTTAGTGTTATTTAATTACCATTGATGTTTGTTAAAGGCAATAATCAATGAGACTTACAATAAGACTTCTTATGATCCCTTCTGGTTTTTAGACCTAAATCACGTGAAATGAACCACATGCATTTTACAGTGTAATAATAAGCACAAGGAATATTGAAATAATATAACTGCTAATATTTAAACGCAAACCACTGGATGGTAGGCAGTTTTTTTTATGTGTTTTCTTTTTTATTGTCAGACTAGATAGCTTATTACATTTTTTCCACATCTCAGGGTTAGATCTAAAGTCAGGTGCTTTCTCAAGGCCTGTAATGTTCACTTAATGACACATATGCAATATGCCCTTTCTTTGAATGTTACACTATGCAGTTTGAATTCAAAATGTTTTTAAAAGCTGGAAATCTATTCAGCTTAGTTGTTAAACAACAGTTCAATATTAGAAAGCAGACTGCAATACGTTGGCTGTTTGTTAACTATGAAGTTATTTTTCTAAGTGATTTCTGACACTGATAAAGCAGTTATTAACTTTCTAGGCCTGGCATTCTGTGGCAAGATACCCCCATTTTTTAGTCTGAGTTCCAGTGCTGGATGTGGTGTAGCGTGCACTCATATCTTGATTTTACCATTGGCCCTTTGAGTTTGACGTGAAAGTGGGATCTGTCCAGTATCTCAGCTTGCATCATACACTTTGCAACACTATTACTAAGATTTGCAACACTATTTTTTATTAATTGTAACTTATTAAGAATTGTTTAAACATTGTCATGGGTTGTCTAGATGTAGGTGCACTTTTTATGATTATTCTCCATTTAACTTTTGCTTACAAGAAACAAGGGCCTCTGTTTTTTCTTTTGCTTTTTGAATTTAAAATGCAGTTCATTGCACTGTGACAGTTTGAGAACCAACTTTTCCATTTGCTCCAAAATCCATTCTTCTGTGGCATTTACAAGAGCAAGTGGAACATATCACTTTAATCACATAATATGCTGCAGAAATATGCTGTTAATTTTGTCTGAATTGTAGAGATTGTTGCAAAATAAAGACAACAGTTGTTGCTTCTCATAAAAAGAGGTACATATCAAATTTGCATTGCAGCTGAATTCTGAGTTTGTAGGGGTCTAGCCATAAGATTTGTTTCTTGGCACAGAGCTTTGCTTCATCCTCTTCATGCATTATGCAACTTACAGTAATTATTAAAGGAAGGAGCTCACAAACTTTTGTCACTTTGTAGTTCATCAGAGCTGACAAGAAGTGAGTTGCTGATCACCATTGACCTTAAGAGTTCATAACTCTTTCAAACTGGTTCTTCCTGTGCTTTTCTCAGTTTCTGGCAAAGTTTGGAGATGTGTCATTTTTTTGATTATCAGATGTAGCTCTGGGATTTATATACTGTATTACAGTATTTTTCGGACCATAAGGCGCACCGGATTAAAAAGCGCAATATCAATGAATGGGTCTACTTTCATACATAAGGCGCATCGGATTATAAAGCGCATTCAGCGAAAAAAAACAGTCAGATAAGTCAAACTTTATTCAACTCATTCACAATAACTCTAAACATTGTTCAGTTGTAACCTAAAATACAAAACAATACACTCACTTTTTCAGTTCATTCCTTTTCCACAAATCCATCAAATTCTTCATCCTCAGTGTGTGAGGTAAACAGTTGTGCGATTTCAGCATCAAGCATGCCCGGATCTCTCTCATCATTATCCGAGTCAGTCTCATTGCTGTTACTTAGCTGTTTAGTGATGATTCCGCCCTTCGTGAAAGCTCGGACGATACTTGAGACTGATACCTTAGCACAGGCATCCACGATCCATTGGCAGATAGTGGCGTAACTCGCCTGGCGTTGCCTTCCTGTCTTGGTGAATGTGTGTTCGCCTTCCGTCATCCAATGCTCCCACGCAGCTTGCAATTTTACTTTGAATGACCTGTTGACACCGATATCTAATGGTTGGAGTTCTTTGGTTGATGCACCCGGAATGATGGCAAGCTCCGAATTAGTTTGCTTCACTTGGATTTTGACAGTATTGGTGAGGTGGGCGCGCATGGAGTCGCAGATTAATAGAGATAGAGATTTGTGGAAAAAGCCATCCGGTCTCGTGACGTAAACTTCTCTCAGCCACTCACTCATCTTCTCCTCCTACATCCAGCCCTTTGGGTTAGCTTTGATGATGACACCGGCCGGAAACTTTTCTTTTGGTAAAGTCTTCCTTTTGAAAATGACCATGGGTGGTAGTTTCTGGCCATTAGCCTGGCAACCGAGAACTACAGTGAAGGATGACTTCTCGTTCCCTGTGGTGCGTATAGATACCGTACTGGTTCCTGTTTTCTCGACAGTACGGTTCACGGAGATGTCAAAGGTGAGAGGGACCTCGTCCGTGTTGGTGATGTGTTCTGGCCGGATCTTTTTTTCAGTGATCTTGTTCTTGCAGTAAGTGTGGAAAATGGCCAACTTTTCTTCGTAATCCTTTGGCAGTTGCTGCGAGATGGTAGTTCTTGTGCGGATGGAGAGATTACGTCTTTTCATAAAACGGAAACACCAAGAAGGACCTCCTCGAAAGTCAGTGATCTTCATGTCATGTGCTACCGCTGTTGCCTTGAGTCGAATAGAGACTGTAGAGGCACTGACAGGACCGATTTAGAATCATCAATTAACCTAAAATTAGTAGAGTTAAACACTGATTTGTGAGTCAGTAGGGCTAACCTCTGTGCGGTTAACCATACAAACTCTTGTCTTGAATCATTGCAGTGAGTAGTTTACTTTTTGTCCAATCATTCTTTGAAAATAATGATTTCACTAAAGTTACAACTTTCTGCTGATCTTATGATGTTGCTGTCCATCCATTCATCCATCTCTGACACATGGAAGGAAGAGCCTGCATAAAGGAATTGTTTATATCAGGGGTAGTGAGGGTGCACGATCCTTAATGACACTGTTTCACTTCCTGTCGGTACTTCATGTTGCAAGCTGTGTGCAGGACGACAAGGAATAGCAGGAAGTTTCACCACTTTGGATGGACCCTTAGTGAAACAGTGAGGGTGGTCAGTCTTAGTCAGGACCTCACCTCTGACCTTGCCACCGTAGATGGGCCTACCAGAAGTACACAACTCCTAACGATATTAGTCAAGGGAACATTGATCATGCAAACCACTCCACCATGTTAAGGAGCTGACTAAGTAGAAGGATTTCACTTTAAGTTATCGGGGTTTCAGCACCATCTTGCACAAAGCATGAATGACTACTGACTTTACTCGTGCCATGACTGGGCTGGGTACTCATCATTGTGCCACAAGAGTTTCCATTAGATACATTTTGCGTTTTCTGTGATGAATTTGACAAGCACATAGTGCAGCAGTGTTTGCATTTTTACAAACTGCAGTACAGGAAGTTGTCTTACTATGGATTAGTGGTAGGGATTGACACAAAACCTTGCTATTTGCAGTCAAGTACCTTACAGTCTCCTTTGCTATAGTATCTTCCCAACAAATTAAAACTCACTATCATGTGCTTATTGTTTTGATTTTGGATTTAAATTTAGGTTGTAGTTTCATTTCGATTCCTTTTTAATTCATTTAGGATTTTTTTTGTTAATGTTTTACATTTTAGTTGTGTTTACATTGCATTCATTATTTTTACCTTGTGCAAATGATTACAGTAACTCAAACAATTATGGTACAATGCGACTAATGGAGTGTGAGAAAAAAATGCAAAAGATATCAGGCTACCAGGATTACAGAAGGAGAAGTACAGAAAAGAAAAAAAGAACATAAATGCACATTTGTTAATGTATCACTTTTTGCAAACTCTCATATTCTAATGCTTAACTTGGACTAACCTGTTCCTCTTTAGTTTTTCTGACTAGGAGACTTAGAGTGGTTGGGTATTGGTGGCTCATCCACTACTTCAGATTGAATCCTCAGCACTCAGATTCACAGACTAGGCACATAAATGACCTAACTGGCTGAACTTAAAAGAACTTCTGGAACACAAATAGTTGGCATTGTTAATATATAATGTGTTTAAATACTGTAATCAATAAATCATTAAGTCAGCTTTGTCTACTTCAACTTTTAAATGAAAAATCAAAATATCAGTGAGTTGTAGTATCTTTTGAAATGTGTTACCTTTTTACTTCCTTGTCATATGGTCCCCCGTTCTCACATTCTGTATGAAAACATGGGATTACATTTTTTTCTTGGACACCACTACAAAGTACATGGGGTATATAACAGAAAACAATATTCTTGATTGGCATATTCCTTTAATTGGTCACAATGAAAAATATTCAGTTAGGGTTTGTTTTTTTTATGATTCCTTTAACAGTCATTTTAGTTAGTACATTTACAATGTGTTAAAGTACTTGAGGCTTCCACAGTGTGTAATGTCAAGGACAGCTGAGCGGCTGCAGTATAATGGCAGAACTTTGATAAACATGAACTCCTTGTTTTGTGTTCATCATTTTTTTCAGGCTCTTACTATTTTGTGTCAATGCTTCAGGTCTGGTGTTTACCATATTGTTTTATTTTTGTTGCTGAAGCTGTACATTTATTACTGTTTTGTGCATTAAGGATGGGCCCTCTTTATTAATTTTGAATTTGGCTCTCCGCCTGTGACAAACCATTATCTCAATACATCCATATATAAAAAATATAACTAAATAAGGGGCTCTGCCCCCTGCTCGCTTCACTTTCCAACCCTTGTGTTTGGTTAATCGGATATACAATTTTAAAAGCTTTTTTTTTTCTTTGGAATTGTTTCAATTTCATTATTTGTACTTTTATTTTAAAGCTTCATTAAAAAATATATTTGGAATTAACTTTACTTCAAGATCACATTGAATTTTGATTCCGTTTTTGGAGACACATTGTGACAACGCAACGTATAACTGCCCATGAGTAAATATTGTTTCTGTTTCTCTAATAAATAATCAGACTTTTTCTAATGTTTGCCCCTGTGATTTGTTAATTTTCATAATAAAAGCTATTCTCAAAAGCTATTATATTTAATATGAATGGTATATCAAGATCTCCTTTGGTGTTTAATGTTATTCGCGGAATATATACATTACCTTTCTTGTCGCCTGTTAGAATTTGCATCGCTTCTCCGTGATCATAAATATACACCTGACCGAATTGTGTTTTCTTTGAAATTAAACTTGTCGTTGCTTTAACTGTTGCAGGACCACAGACTCTCATAGTGTATGGTCCATTATTGTATAAATCTACATTTTGTGCATTGAATGATGCGAAGGCGAAAAGACTTTGTTTTCTGCTCTTTGCCTTTTATTTCTGACCTCGCTTTGTCCTGCTGTTTTTTCAGTTACACCTGGTCCTGATCATTAATTCCCTTCTGTTTGCGCTAATACGATCTTTACTATCTTTTTTTGATACTGTAGCGACTGATGTAATAAAGTGTCACAAAAGCTTTACTTGAACAAACGGCGACATCGTAACCCCAAACACAACTTTCTTGCAACCTCTCCGACCCCTCATCCCCGGGTCTCGCCCACACCCCCAGACCTGACCGCATCAATCAATACCCAACTATCAGTCTTCAGTGCTGGGCCCTCCCTCAATCGGACCCAACAGTCACTTAAAACAAAAAAGGCTTCAACTTGGCTGGGACGCTACAATACTTTAGAATTTTACTGCTCTCATATTCTTTACCTTTCTCTGCATGTGTATCATGCCATTGTTTGTTTGAGCCTTTCGAATTCCAATGCTTTCATAATCTCTTATCTGCCTTTTTTTCTCTTCATCGCTTTTGGGTCTCATTTCTCCGCGCTGCTCTTTCTTCTTTGCTTAGTCGTTGACGTTTCATCTAGAACGTATTTTCCTTATACGCTAAGAGCACAGGATCTGTGTGTGCTATGTGCCTTTACACGACTGACTGTTGTGCTGGCCGTGCTCTTATTTGATATTGTTTGCGTCTCGTGGATCTTTTAAGTGTCTTACGAGAACTTCCGAGAAGATCACGTCTTGTCGCCCTGCTTTTCCTTTCCAGGATTTTTTTTTATAATAGAGAGATATGGATAATTTTGTGTAATGTTGTAAAATTGACTACTGGGTTGTTTGCAGCTGTTCGCTGGTGATTGGCAGATGTATGCCTCGGGCTGAGGTGTACCTGTGGCAGATTTGATTTTGCACCCAAGTTACTACTTAAAGACTACAGAATCTGTGCTCTCCAGTTTGGGCTCTGAACATGTAGAGATGTACTTTTTCATTTTTGGTTTCCTGTCATGCTGCATATTACTGATAAATGTAGGAAGAAAGGGTGGAAAACTCTTTTAATAATTTGCACCTTCTTAAATTCATTTTTTTATTTTCAGAGGGGCTTATTTTGTATGGATTTAATCCTATGCAACACTTTGACTTGAACAAGCCCCTGATCATTTCAGTTACTTTAATATATCAGTATTATTTCTTGTTTTAATAACAGATTCAGTATATTGACCCCTGGGGCAAACTGTAGTGTTACAGCTACTCACACATATTAACAGTAGTCAGCTATATGTTAGAAACTAAAGTAAAATCTAAACTGTAAAGCACATATTGTAATAATTTACAAATATGTTCAGATTCTATTAAACATTTTAAATTGCCAGAAAAATATTGTTTAACTAGACAGTGTATTGGTAGATGGTAGGAAATTTTTCTGTTAGTGATGCCTGAGACTTTGTGGTAGATTTCACCTTCTGCCAAAAGTGCTCTGCAGGATGACCACAGTGAAGGGAATGCAGAGTGTTGTCCTTGATCACCAGCATCCATCTCTCTGATATTGTCTCCAAAGATACTAGACTAGTATGTCTGTTGGCATCTCCTGTGATACTGTATCCAACTGTTATTCTGCATGTCACCCTGAAGCTGCAACAAAAAGTAGTGTTTGATTCAAGTTGCCTGGCTCACACAGTTTTGAACCCAGTCCTATTATCAAGAAATATATATTTATTTTATAAAGTGTAAAATATCTTTTAAAGACCACCTTATTTCAAGGCCATTTATCTCACTGTATATTATAAAGTTAATCTACAGAAAAAACTTTCTGCAGAACGTATGAAGCTGCAAATACAAAATCACCATTGCCTTACCTTTTGTTTAGCGTGCTTCAAGCCCAGTGTAGATCCTACAGTCATCCATTACTTCTCCATTTGTGCAAGATGTAGTGTAAGTGATGTCTTTGGATTTTGTAGAGCAAACATGAATATACAGTAGCTTTGATGTTTCTGACCTACATTGATTAAGACCTGAAAACTTTCAACAGGATAGGAGAAATTAACTAATTTGTATGCTTGATGTTTTCTGACCTTTCCACATTCCTCTCCAGGTAAAGTGTTGTGTTAGATAGCCATCCAATATTTTAGTGAGTTGTCTAATTTTTCATTTACTGGTATTTGACTGTAAAACATCTACTGATGCCTACTACTGTTAGCGGTGCTCTATAAGGTAAAGAGTGGTTGCCTGATTGTTCTTCTTTCCTTTTGAGAACAATCCACTTCTTCAGTGTCCCTAAATTAGTTCTGCGAAAGTCACTGCTCCCCATGATGGACTGGCCTCCCACACAGTTTTGTCTGCTGCCTTTGTGTCCATTGATGGCAGTGTAAGCTCTTGTTATATCTGTTCTTGTTATTAATAAAACAATTAAAAAAACAGCTTCTGAGAAGTGATAGATGATGGAATTATTTGCAGGTAATTGTGTGTGAGTGTTTGATGTTTCTTTATTGTTGATGTATGAGCCTACTGTGTAAAGAGTTATGGGGTTGAAGGGTGCCTGTCTGGCAACTTTAGGGGGAGATCCTGGTGAGAGAGCGAGAGAGAGAGAGACTTCGGTGGCAGGGCAAAGTACATAGAGTATTGAAAACACAGGGATTGCTAGGGGTCATTTCATCCTGTATATGTGCAGGTGTTTCTCAAAAAGGCAGTAGTCGGAGTCATCAGCAAGCCTAGAGAAATAAAAAGTCTTTTGGGAAGTGTGTATGTTTTCTCCAAGATGCTAGGAAGATGGGAGTCCAAGTTTTTCAGGAATTCCTGAAAGGTTTTATAGATGGACATACAGTAAAGTAAGGACCTAATCATTCCAGGCTTTGCTGGAACAAGCTCTTTACCAATAGCCTAGAGGAAGGTCATAGAATTAGCACCAGAGGTGGTAAGATGTTCTGGTTGCTAGAAGACACAGTTCCGTAAAGGAACATATAGGACCATACTATTCCTTAGATAGTATAGGAAGATGAGTTGCTGCTGTCTTGGACACTTTGCCTTTTAAGACAACAACAGATTCAGTGGTGGAGATGCCAATTTCTGGAAAGAGTAGAGAAAGACAGGAGGTGGGAACGGAAGTGTTCTAGTATTGTACTCTGGTGGGCATGTGGCTGACTCTTGCTATCTAATAGATGAGACTTCAAAACTAGTGTATAGAGAGGCTTCGAGAGATGTGTATATGTATTATTTTGAAGATGTTCATCTGTCTGCATCTCTTTCTCTCTTTGTAGTTATGTTTTTCTTAATAAAGGCAATATTATTAATTTTGTACTTCCATGAGGATCCCTTCCTAACACACAGCAGTGATTTTACACTTAAGCTAGGGAACTGCATCTAAATGTTTTGATATCCTAGAATTCCCAGGTGTCCCTATGGGAAACATAATCTGCTTTTACCCTTTTTTATCCTGAACCTCATATTTTCCATTAAACAGAACTTACCACTGATAATTGTTTCCAAATATAAACAGAACATGGTTTAAGTACAGATAACAAAAACACCACAGTAGTATGTTTAAAAGTACATTTGTTTCTGAAGTATCTTTTCTTGTTTCCTGATGTTCTAATCTGTACATTTTCCAGACTGTGAAGGCAGTGCTGTGAGATTCATTCAAAAAAAAAAAAAAACTCTTTAATTTGTTTTTAAATCCATTCTGGACTTCAGACTTCAGCATTTTATTCACTTAATGATGTCATTTAAATGCCCCATGCTGTTTTTATTCTGTAGTGCTTCCTAGTCTCTCAGTTTCAACAGCAACCGAATTGTAGGCTGGCACTTAAATAAGGCAGCTTTTTGTGCTGAAGTGAATTGTGTTCTAATCTGCTGATGAAAGATGCATGTTCTGCCTATTGCATGTCTGTTGAGTAATGAATATGATGCAGACAGTCCAAGGTCTGGCATTCACATATGTTAATGTATTAGAAAATTCTGTAAACAGCACATATATTGTTTTGCAGAGAATGCCGCATTGAAGGCCAAACATCACACTGGAGTGTCTTTATGTGGTGTACAGCTAGTAAAGCATCATGCCATATACCATTTTATTTTTCAAGTACAGCAGTTGAGACCATATGACCCTTTATTCTGTTAACACATCACACTTTTTGTTTGGATTGTGGTTGTCAGGGAAGCCCCTTTCACATTCACTTGCTACTTGCGAGGCTCCTAATACTGTATATCAACAGCTGGTTTTCAACATGTGATCAGAATTCTCATTGTGTAGCCTTTGAAAGGCATCTTTCAAACCTTTCTGTTTTCTTAAACTCTTAATTGCCTCATTTTGCAGATAATATTAAATGAATTTAAGAAATGGAAAGATTCTAAAACAGTTCCAATGTAAAAATATTTTTTTGGATATGTGCTTAACAACAATTGCTTCCATAGAAGGACTATTTGACTCAGTCAGTAAGTGACCCAGAAGTGTTTATAAATGAGAGTTCACCCCTGTTTTATACTTAGCTGATTAGCTGAGATGTCTTTGCAAATTAAGATTTGAAAGAGTATTAAACAGCTGGTCAGCTGGAAATATTTTGGAAAATGTATGTAGGCAGACTAAAATAAGCTGGTTTTATTAAAACTATGCGGTGTTGTAAAATGATTGTGTCTGCACTACACTGGCAAAATACAGACACAAAAGTGTGAAATGGATTGTTGTATCTTCCTTCATTTCTGAGCAGGCAGTCTTGAAAACCATGTAAAGCAGTGAAATATTTTAAAGGTTAATTTATTTAATTGAACTTTATATAATATTACGTTGTACGCTTTTTCACCAACTGTTAACCATATGTTAAGGTGGTAATTTTAGTGATGATTACAGTCCACTTTAGGAATGAAAAGCAACATAGCGGTCCTCTCGATTTCTCATTCATTCTAGATGCTCATGCTGCAGTGAAGTGAAGGCCTTGTCATTGAGTGGCAGGTTTTCCACATGTGCACAACAATTGTCACAGCGCTCATCTAATTACTATTATTATTGTCTACTAATGTGGCAGGTTCATTCATCAGCCTAGACACAGTGGTAAATGACAGTGAAACATGCAAATAGCTACAGGGTAGTGAGCCAACTGCCTTGATTGAAAGTGCACAGAGTTTATTCCGGGAAGGGAATTCTCATCCTGTGGTTTTATTTATTCAGCCTCACAATGGGACTCTTCAGTCTTAATGTTTTCTTCAGGTTTCATTTTGCCTTCCACTTACCTGAGGAGGTTTAAATTTATTTCTACATAAATCAGACATGGCATTCTTTCCCACAAAATAATTCAACAAGTAACTAATATAGCAAAAAGCTAAAGATTGCAAATGTTAATTTACCTGGTTTAGTTTTTATCACTTGTAAATTGCATTACTTGATTTGTATTGAGTCATTTCTTAAATGTATGGATTGTTAAAATGCATGTTTCTATCAGTCCCAGTACTTCTCAATTATAAAAGCTTGAGTACATGCACTGAATTTTAGAGATTTGGATTGATATGTCTGTTATAAGAAACTTTATGTTGCAAAACCGGGAAATGCAAACGGTTAGTATGTGGTTTTCACTGCATAATCTATGTTGAGCCAGGCAGATGCCACAATTACAGGAATTACAGCTGCACATCTGCTTATCCATGCAGTTATCTAATCAGTCATTTATTTATCAGACATTTATGCAGGTACAGATCATGTGGCATCATTGTTGATTCCAGACAGGCTGGTTTGAGTATTTCTGTAACTGCTGATCTCCTGGGATTTTTACGCACAACAGTCTGTAGTGTTTATTCAGAATGATGTGAAAAAAAAAACAGCCAGTAAGCAGAGGTACTTTGGATGGGAATGCCTTGTTGATGGGAGAGTTCAGAGGAAAATGGCTAGACTAGTTTGATCTGGCAGAAAGGCTACAGTAACTCAGATAACCACACTGTACAATTATGATGAGCAGAAAAGCATCTCGGAATGCACAACACATTGAAGCTTGAAGCGGATGGACTACAACAGTTGAAGACTATGCCACGGTTCCACTCCTGCCAGCCAAGAACAGAAAGCTGTGGCTGCAGTGGGCTGAGGATCACCAAAACTAGACAGTTGAAGACTGGAAAAACGTAGCTTGGTCCTGATTTCTGCTGATACACACAGATAGTAGTGTCAGAATGTAATGCCACCAGCATGAATCCATGCACCCAACCCGTCTTGTGTGAACAGTTCAGGCTGGTGGTGGTGTAATGGAGTGGGGATTGTTTTCTTGGCACACGTTGGGCTCATTAATACCAATCAATCATTGCTTGAATGCCACAGTATACTTGAGTGTTGTTGCTGACCATGTGTATCCCTTCCTGGCCACAATTACCCAGCGTAATATTATACCATGTCAAAAAGCAAAAGTAATCCCAAGCTGGTTTCATTAACATGACAATGAGTTCAGCACTCTTCAGTGGTCTTCAAGTCATTGGATCTGAATCCAGTAGAAGACATTTTGCAGCATGAATGTGCAGCTGACAAATCTGCAGAAATTGCATGATGCAGTCATGTCAGAATGGATTAGATTCTCAAAGGAATGTTTCCAACATCTTGGGAATCCAGTACTAGTATAGTGTTCCTAATAATTTGCTCAGTGAGAGTATATGCCATTTAGAACATATTTTTCAAAAGAAATTTTAGTTACTTTATGTTTATTGCTTTTAGACTGCACGTTACAAAGTCGGACAATATTTGGAGAGCAATTGCTTTATTACTAAATTATTGTACATTTGAACTGCTTGTGTGTTGCCAGATTGGGTATTGAGAGAGCCACTTAACTTAGTAGAGGCTCAGCAGCCTCTAACAGGTTTATAGGTAAAATACAAATTCTAAATTTTACAAATTGCTCAATGTATAGAAACAAAAATACAAAGCAGGGGTAAACATACAGTGAAACAAAGCAATTTCAAATTGATTAACAAAACAGATACTGTCAATGTAAGTCCATTAATACTATTATTGAGATATGGCCAATGAAGGACAGGAAAACTAAACAACAGGGTCCCTGGTCACTTATAACAAAAAGTCAAATGCAATCACAGCTTTGGAAACTTAGGCTAATTGGCACTCAGTCCTCTACTGGGCATTCTACTGTAGTATATAAGATTGTGCTGGGCAGTTCACTAAGATGACAAAATCCTGTTATTCTTGGATTTAGATGAACACATCACTAACCACTGTAGCAATGAATTCTTTTCAGGATGTTTTTCCCAGACATGCTTAGTTTCTCATCTGTGATATCAACTGCTTTCCTAATCTTAGCCCATGACAGAAAAAGAAACGCCTTAAAAAGCTAAGTACACATTAGTTTAAAAGATACAGTAATTAATTCCCATGGACTAAGCAAATAATGGAAGAGAGGATGCAATAAAAATCTGAAATAAATGAACCAGTAACCCAAGGCATGCATATAATTCAGATTAAAAAACAATGGAACTTTTCTTTATTATACAAGAAGAAAAATACATTCTTTTGATAGTATGTGGTAGATAAAATAACTCCTGATTGCTTGGCTCTATCTATGTAATACATTCCAAATAAAATAACAAGCCAGTTTATTAGCATATGTTGGTTATCATTTCTCTGATCTTGTGCCACCTGAAGATAAACCAGCATCCTTTCCAAATTATAATTTCACAAAAGCAATTCACTGAAGATTGAAAACAAGCAAGAAAGGAATTTATTGTTCTCCCACGTGTTCTGACGGGTTCCGCACGGGTTTCAGTTCTCTACAGACGAGGACCGGGCCGCCAACTTTTCCTGGGCGAAGTCATAAACAGCTGAACACATTTTATATATCTGTAAATATACCCAGGGAAGAATCTCACGCTTAAACCACACCATAAAAAATTAAACATCTTGATTTTCAATGTTCTCTCAGTTGCCTTTCAAATGCCCTTCCAGAAGCCTTCTGTAATATGATGCCGAAATCTAGAGGCTTTTCCCAGCAACAACACTTCATTAACTGTCGTATAGAATATTTTAAATTATATATTATATATTATATATTATCAACCCGTTGACATGCATGTGCAACAACCTAAATAATAAACATTTGCACCTAACTCAAATATTTTTAGTATAAAATATCACTTCTTGAAATGCTTCTCTACCTAAATGGCACAGCTCATGAAGAAATAGATATTTATTAGTTTAAATTGGACAAGTCATAGCCAAAAATGAGGTCATTCCTTTGAGCACAAACATGATTAGTGAGTTTTCAGAGCCTGCTATTAGCTATAATTAATTAATGTTTTTTTCATACATGGCACAAACAGGTTTGTCAAGACTGATGTAAAAATAAGATAGCAGAATAAATTTCTGTCAGACAGCTTTTAAGACTTCTGCTAGTCTAGGTCTGCCTGCTTACCAGGGTGTAAGGTACACCACATTTGACTTCAGCACAGCGTCTTGGAAACATGTGCATCTTGGGACTGTACTTCACGTGTATGTACCTCTGTCAAAAACAATTAAATCAAAATGCAGAAGGTATTTATTGTATACTAGATGAGTAACCCCGTGCTGTAACCAAAAAACTATTGAAATCGTCAGAAAAAAAGGAACTACTCTGGGTGTCTCTTTCCTAGGAGGATTTGTTTTACTGATGTGCATGCATCGCTTGTGCATTAGTGGCAGGAAAAGTGAAAGGGATACCGTTTTGCCGATGTTAGTGGGTAAGCGACTTGGTCTTTCTTCTGAGGTTTCGTTTTGCTGATGTGCTGGTCTCGCTTGTGTTATTAGCGGCCAAGCGAGTTGTCTGCTTCCTCAGATGTGGAGCCCTTACCCCAACTCCACCTCTCACTTCAGGACCAGACAGACACACACACTTCCATGTGTAGATGTTTATATGTAAGATTGATTTTAACCACTGATGCCTGCAGGGGGCGTACCAGTCACCCAAACCCGACACAGACACACACCAGGTACATATTCCAAGTACAGCACATGTTTATTAAGTGTGAAAAATGTCCCTATTGTTCCCCCCAACAGCACAGTACAATAAAGCACTTCACAGCACACAGTACTTTCTTTGCCTTCTTCTTCTACTTCTTCTGTCTGTCTTTCCTTTTCTCTTTCGCCTCCACTCCTCTGGCAAGCGTTGTACTCATCCTTCCAATTCCAGCTCCCGGAATTGTGGCAGCTCGCTACTTTTAAACCTTACTCGGGAGCACTCAAGGTTGCCCATTAGCATGTTCTGGAAGTACTCCCTGGTTGGAAGCCCAACCTAATAGGGCTCTGCAGCATCGTTAGCTCCTCCTGGCATCACCCATGGAGACCCAACAGGGCTGCAGTGAATTCAAACACCCAGCCTGTAGGAGTCCGTGGTGCCCCAGCAACCCAGTGGGGCTGTCCTCTAGCATCCCGGAGGAGATAATGCCCTGTACACGCTCTCTCCCCCGTCTCCAGCAGTTCTGGTCTTCCGCAACAACATTTACATGCCTATAACTTCTAATCCTACACAACTTTGGAAAAAATAACCTCATTTTTTTTTAAACAATACTGAAAATCAGAGCTTTAACCTTATAAAGGTGCACGACCTCCCATCTAATCCCAGGTCACAAATGTGTGCGCAAAGTTAGCACCTACCCCATTATAATTTGCATTAAAATCTTGTTTTAATTATAATGCAGCAGGCACATTAAGGGATTTTATGTTGTGGCAAAAACAGAATCATTTGATGATTTTTTTAAATGGTAGATAATTATATGTGGAGTGAAAGTACTACTGCTGCTCATAAAGTAGGCCATTGCTGATTGCAAATAGTTTTTTGGATTATCAACAGAACAAAATGATGTAGTAATTACTGGATAAAATGATGTGTAGTAGACTCTTAAGGTGTGATATACTATAGTATACTTATAATCATAAGCAAGAGCATTATGTAATGTTGCAGTGTTAACTCCTTAGTCTGTACAAACAATCCACAGCTTCTGTTGTCTAGGTTAGAAAATGCAGAATGCAACATGAAGGCTTAAGCAGAAAGAAATGTAAAAGAAATTGATTAACACAAGCACAGATGGCAGATGTACAGAAATACTTGATCTATGGTTATGGGCAAATTCTCTTTAGCAAGATACTGTTTTTAGGATGGTAACGTTAAAAAGGTTGAGAAATTATAGAGATACCTCAGCGAACTACCTATAATTTTATGTAACAAGAATGAGATATAAACAAAGAGAGTTATACATGATGTATGCAACATTTAGTAGTAGGCAAATGATATTATGGGAAGGACCAATTGGATATCTGTATCTAACCCTCTCAAATGCTGTATATAAAGTACTATGTAAAAACTCAATAAATGTGACCAGCCAATCAACATTTCAACCAAGTGTAATTTTCCTGTCCAATAGAGGTACGCAATTAATGTCCACCGAACTGTTTGAATATGCTTATTCTCACTTAATCAATTTCAGTGCTGTGGGAACCGGCGCCTTTCACGGCAACATTGGGTATAAGGCAGAAACCAAACAAATGCAGGATACCAGTGCACCACAGGGTACATTCACACACACATGCACACACAAACACACACTTACTAGCTTTTACTGAGCCAGTTTGAAGTCACCATCAGTAAATGTAACAAACAGATCTTTGCAATTTATAAACCCATAAACATTCAGTTTGATCTAGTCACTAAGAGCATGGACTATAAAACACCAATGTTGCTATTCCAGTCCCCATTTTGATCAAATTGCAAATAATACATATAAACCATTATATTTTTGTTCCTCTGTCTTCTCATAAATCCCTCATCCCGAGTTCAATCCTTAGTTGTTTTTTGCCTGTGTCTCCATAAGGTTTTCTCCAGGTACTCCGGGTTTCCTCCCATATTCCCAAATATGTGTTGATTAGGTTAAATGTCAACTCCAATCTGGGTCTGTGCGAGTGTTTGTGTGTGGTTGAGTGGACCCTTCAATGTGCCTAGTTTATGGATGGTCCCTGCCTTGTGCCTGATGCTAAAGAGACTCATCCCCATGATGATCCTGAGTTGAATTATGTGGGTTTGACAATGTAATGCTCTGTAAATAAAAGTGTCTCATAGAGGACCTATGTAAAATAAAGTTATGTTATTTGTTATGTTTTCCACAATTTCAATTTCTTTTTGACTTTTATATATAGTCTGCACTACAGAAACTGTTGATGATGTTTGCATAATAATGGTGGATAAAAAGTCAAAGGGAACCACTCCCAAGCCAGCTGAGTAACATGTGCTTTATGGGTGTCCCTCCCAATTAAGAGAAGGTTTTTAATATACATTTTCAAAGATCCATCTGTTCACCTGTTTATTGAATCTTCTTAATATAGTTTTATGGCAGAATTTATTTCGGCAGCATTTGGACAAGACAGAATTAATCCCTCAATAGAAAAACATATTTTTGGGGACATATAGATGCATACACTAGTGCTCATTTTTACTTTGCCATTTATAGTCATTTATCAATCTCTCCCCTTATTTGGCTATGGAAGGACACCTGAGTACGTGGAGAAACCCCAAAAACACACCAGGATAAGCAAACATCTCACTAACATTGCCCAGGCCATTATTTGAACCTACTTCTCTGGAGCTGTGAGAAGGCAGTGGTAAATGTGTTCCCTCTGAGATGACCAATTTCCTTTTTTAATTTTTAGTTGTTGCAGTTTTATAGAAATGCAAAAGTTTTCAGATTCAAAATGGAAGTAATATTATTTGGATTCATCATCAGGGACCTGGCAAAGAGATAAACTTTGTGGTTGTAAGGGTAAAGGATCTATTTACTTATGGTCCATAGATATATAAAGGTCAAGCTTTTACCCATGGCACCAGTTGAGATTCCAGAGTGCCTGCCCCAGCAACATTACATGCAAATAGCCATATTATGACTGAAGCAAGTGCTTTCCCAGGCTCTGCTATAAGAATGCATTCTTTTAATCTTATGCGGTCCTTTGGCTTGAAGGCTGTGCATCCACATTGCCCATACTGAAGAAGATAGCATTTAGTAAACAACACTGATAAAAGAAACAGAGCCGACAAGTTTGTTTTCAAGAGACAAGCTTTTGCCTTGTTTGCTGTGGCTGCCACTAATGCTTGAATGGAGCACAGTGTTGTAGAAATGGAAGCCCTTTAGACTAAGCTGCTCAGAAAACTTTCAAACAAACAACAAAATAATTTTGTGTTGTTACTGAAGATAAACTGCCTGATTTCCTTCTTTTAAATATTACTGTTGTATAACTTATGTTTCTTCTCTAAAATTCCTGTTTTGCACATGGAAATTTTAACTGCTGGTTAGGAATATGGATGGATGGAAAGATGAGTTACTGTTTGGTGTTGTGTTCATAAGAATTACTTATAAACATTTTAAAATCACTTTCGTTTTTTTTTTTTTTTTTGTCTGGTGCCTCCTGACTCACTGGTACAAGAAACCCCCACATATGATGTGCCATTCAACTTGATATCAGTTATGCAATATGCCGATCCTTTACTATTCTTGTTTATTGTGTACTTTTACTTCATGCAGTAAATCAGTACATTTCTTATGAACACCCTAAATTAGGATGGCTTATACTAATTGCTGCTTTTTTGTGTTTCACAGAAAAGTCCCTTTTCTTCTCCAGTTGCACTCCAGCTTCGTAGCAGCACATGCCTTTGCCTGTGATTTTAATTCCTGTGTGATTTAACATCAGACTGTTCATTTTTGGACCTCAAATGTCAAACTGCTGGAACTATTAACAAAGACCAGTGTCGCTTTCCTTGTTCTACAGACTTCCTCCTGCCCAGTGTCCTTGGCCTACAGAGATCTCAGGAGATCTGTACTTGTACGTCTTATGGTCCATGTTAATAGGTACAGTAGTGTTTGCAAGAATAGTGCATAGTCTGACCTTCTGTTTGCATCCTGTACATGTCTTCCTGTTTTGATATACTCCCCTTTGTGAAAAAAGAAAATGCAGTCAGTTTAGTGCAGAAGAATAACTGCAGTTTACAAATACAAAATATGTTGCAGGAATTCCAAAGAATACATCCTCTTTGCTGATAAAATAGCAGGTTTTTCATATTCTGGGGTTAAGAAATATATGTGCTAGAGACCTGCAAGTCCTGAAGGCCTCGACTTAACTCTTTGCAGTACAGGGTATATTGTTAGTGCAGGCAGACAAAAGCAGGTTGTTGACAAGTAAGATTCAGGCCTAAAATATTTACTTTTAAAATGGCTATATAAATCTGAATCATTGTTTTTTATGATGCATCTGATTTATTAAATGTATGCAAAACAGCCAGTGAAGATGCATAATGGTCATGCCCAGTCACTGTAGAGTATTGTGATAGTGATGCTGTAGAAAGTAGTATTTATAGTGCATGCTGTGAAAACTGTTTCAAAATGGTGATTTTTGCATTTTACTAACAAAAGTATCAATTATTTTGTATTGTTAAGAAAAGAAACCAGCTGCCATTCACTTGCAGTGATTAATGTGTTAGTTTTAACACATGACAGCAACAAGTCAGGCACAGGCACTTCAGGTCAAACACATAACATATTCCCCATTTTTAAATGACAATGTAAATTTGCATTTACAGCAAACACAAAATTGACAAGTGTCCTAAAAGAGAAAAACAGCAAAAATGAAAGTATAGATTTTGTTTCACAGCATTGACTATGTGACAAGGTTAATTGACTTATATAAGCATGTCTTCTGGCTAAAATCCCAAGGGTCTCAGTGGGCCCAACTTCAGTTTTAGAATTTTTATGCTTCTGGTTCTGTGTTTTAATGGATGTGGGTGGCATGGAAATGTTGCATTAGAATGTAGCAGAAGCAGTACAAATAACTTAAGTCCTGTGCAGTCCTTTTGAAGGCACTGGAAGATTTGTGTTTAATTGGAAAATAGGCAGGCCCAGAAAGGACTAGGGGGTGTCATGAAGACAGAAAAATGAGGAGTGTTTAGATGCAAAATAAATGAGTTATTAGGATTTCAGCTGATAATCTGTTTCAGAAAGAGTAAGAAATCCAGTGACAAAAAACAGACGTATTCCAAAAATCAAAGGAAATAAACCATAGATCCTAACATTAACTAAGTATCCTTTCTCTGACTAGCACCTTGAAGATTTCTTTGATTTTTATCCAAAATGTAGATGCTTTAATTAATGGAACATGTGGCCATATGGTTCACCAATAAAAGAATTGAAATGGGTATATTCCACCAATATAATGATAAAGTTGAATACGGATTTTGAAGATGTAGGCAGTAAGGTACCTTGTCCTGGGAGTTAACAATAGAGGCTCCCATGAATGGCAAAGTGATTGATACTGAATATGCGTTTATCCAGCCACCAAAGAAAAGAGAGTGGAAAATGTACTGAGAGGCGGTGTAATGTGGAAGTCCAAATTGAAAGAAACGTTTTATTGAAAATCAAAAGAGCATGGAAAACACAAAGACAAAGCAATGCAAGAATGTGATGAAACATTAAACCAAAAGTTTGAGGTACTGTGTTTTATAACAGCATTTTCTTGTGTAAAAGCATTAAGGAAGTACTTTTTTACCTAGTGGAATCTGTGTGATGTTAGTCTGTGCTTGTAGTTTATATTCTTGTTTAACTTGTGTTCTGTTAGTAAACAATGGGGCACATAGACCAAGGAAAGTATCTGCAATTAGGGTGGTAGCACAGGACATCATCAATAATAGTATTCAGAAACATTATAAATTAGAACTGAATTAATATATAGTGGCTCAGAATAAATTTTTACCAACCAAAAAATAAAAGCAAGTAATTACTTTCTCTCACTGAAAAGTATAATCTTTAGTTGGTCTGTTTCATTTACATTCTAAAAAAGAGCATCCCCACAAGCTGAAAAAATTGAGGTTCATTCTGTTCCCTCATGGCTTAGCTCTATCATGTAACTGGCATTTTTTTTTATTCCGTTTGTACAGTATTTTGTTTACTTCATAAAGTACTTATTTAGTTGTTCATGTGTACTGTATTGAGAAGTTAATGATTATATACTGGTGGACAACATTGTTGGCCTTTTTAAAGCGGAAGGACATGTGAGGTGTTCACAGTGAAATGAAGTGTACGATTGATCAAGTGCATGATGGTAGGTGAATCTCGCCACATAGATGATGCCAGATATGACATCTCAGTAAGTTGTGGCTGACTTCACTGCCTAATCTACTTGTGGACTCATACATCTTAGATGAAAAGAAAGGGGGGAATGTGTATTTTGCAAATGCAGTGTGTCTAAGGGCAAATGACGATGAGAGAAAAAAGATGTACTGTAAAATAAAAGCCATATTCCAGTTAGGCAATAAAATTGTTATTGTAAAGTTGTTGAGGAAACAAAAACCATATGAGCTGCTATCTTTGATGACATCATGCTTTTGTCGATGCTCCTATTGAAACTGTGAGGGAGCTGATCAAATTGTTTGCTGTACCGCATGATGGGAATTCTAGTCTTTGCATCAGGATTGCCACAAGGTGGAGAAGTGATGAAAATATGGGTCAGAGGTGGGGTTATGAAGTTTAAATACGTGTGTTGCTAAGTGAATAGTGTGAATTTGACTGGTTGAGAAACGGCATTGTTTAGGGATTGATTTTACAAAGCAAAATTAAGTTTTCTAGTGTTTTGCATTGCAATTGCTAACACATCAGTTTTGTCTATAAAAAGGCTGGGGTTAAATCCCCTTTTTAAGGTCTTTGTGCATTAATGAAATCCTGTACTTTTGTGAAGAAATGAGGAGAGATGTCTGTATTTGTAGGTCTGAACAGCTAGATATATTTTTTTGTTCTCAACTCATTTGCACATGCATATAATGTGTCGGGAAGGATTATCAACAGAAACTCACTTGGATGTAAAAGATTGTTGATACTGCGTATGTGGTCTTAATTGTATGGAAATGTAAGTTTAAGCAGGGGAGAATTTTCTCAGGACACTGCAGAAACAACCTTACAATGTACTACAATAGTGACATCATTGGTGACTTCAGACGGACATAAGTGAAAATTATCATTATTAATAATAAACTATTGTGCCTGAGCGCGAAAACATAAGAGGGTTATCTTGAAAAAATCATTAAAAAATTACCTGGGAAAAAATGACTAGTCAAAACACTTGTCTAAAGGCAGGATGAGGTCTTAAGTGGTAGATAGAACAATCAGTCAATAAAACAAAGTTGCTATACAAAAATCAAAAGTAAGGAAATAAACAGACATTTGCAAGGATCAGAGATTCAACTGCAGATTTGCTTATAAAATTCAAATACTTGGGTGGTGACAACAATGCATTGCGATATGCTACACTGGCAACATAATGTAGTCACATGTTGCATATTGGCGGCCGTGGCATGCATTAACCAGCAATTTCTGTGGTGAATGTAAAGAAAATGGTTATGTAGTAAAAAAAAAAATAATATAATTAAATAAGCATTACTTTTAAACTCAAAATAGATTCAGAGGATAACATCATGCAGAACAGTGATCATGGTTTTTCCACCAATAGAAACAACCAGTTAAAAAGCTCAGAGGGAAACAAGCTCTGGTGGACACAATGCTAACCTGTTAGGGTATAAATTAAAAACAATATTCTTTAACAGAATATTCTTTTCTGATCATGGCAACTTCTATCTTGTATCTTTTCTGCTGTGTTCATTATAGCTGTCACATTCTTATCAGAATTTAGAAAAGTTTGTATGTGATGTAAATTCAAAATAAATTAAAAATCACTAATGTTTACTGTTGGTGTTACACTACTCCAGACATCATTGTTTTTTTAAATCACTATCTCATATGCGTACATGACTTCTAAGAACAGTCAATTCTTATTTCTGTATGATTAGCTTTTATTTCCATTTTGGATGTGAGCAGTCTTCTCCGTACTACAGTGGCTCTCTTTCAACTAGGGTGCTGGCCATGGCTCCCTAATCCCTAAACTGTTGATGAAAGGAGCACTTCAAGGTTGATTTATCCTTAATTTGGAGGCAAATGTCTAATTCTCAAAGCTGACATGATCAAAAGAGATAATCAAGAAATACACATTTTGCACTATGCGTTTTCCTCTGCCAGTTGCTTATAGTGGAGCTGAAGGAATTGTACACAGAAAAATTTGCCTGGTGTAGTCACTATTGACTGGTCAAACATGTTGCAGTCATTAATCTGTTTTTCCTTCTTTCTTCTATGCTCTGTATCCAAAGTTTAACACATTCTGTTTCACTGCCAGTCTCTCATTTATAGATTTACAGATGGAATGATTTAAGTGTTTAAATATTCTATTGTAATGATTAGTAAATGGTTCATCATTAATTTTATTCAGATGATACTTTTGTCTAGAGCAACTTGGGAAAAATCAACATACATAAAAGCACCTTTGAGCAATTACCTGAAAAATTCTGTTGTGTGTATCACATGCTTATTTAATTCTGCTCAGTTTAATCAGCTTTCGTCCTAAGGAATTGTAGAGGGCATTCAAGGTGTGTGTAAGAAGAAAAAGAAAAAAGGTATCTGCTTAATTCTAAACTTCTGTTTACTCTGACCATTTACAATAGTTATATTACATTTTAGGAGCAGAACACAGTTCAGTTCAATTTCCATATGTAGAGAAAAAAATCAAATGAGCTGGAACCATGTAGGAAAAATGTTTTGATGATTACGTTTGTAAGTAACATCTGTGCTTGAAGTTAAACATTTTATGTATAAAACCTGGAAAATTCAACCTTGTAGATGAAGAGTAACAAAGATGTACAAAGTGGCAGTTGGAGAGGTTCTGTGTAAATCCATGAGTGTATGGGCCTTTAGGGATGATAAACCGTAGTCATATGAAGAGTGTTTTACAAGCTCACTTTATAAGGGCACCAGAATCTGAGGGAGATGTTACATTTCACTAGGAAGAAACCAATTATAGTCCCCTGTGGTTATAGAGGGAAGTGGGCAAGCAGAGCAGAAGAGTGGTGGGGTCCTGTTAATGAAAGACAAAAGCAACCTGGAAGCTAGGACAGTGTGGTCCCCGGCCGGGACGCCCAGGAGGACGTGAGGAGGGCTTATGCCAGGCGGCGCCCCAGTGCCTAATTATCCTGGGAGCCCGGCACTTCCGCCACACCAGGAAGTGCCGGGGGAAAGACTTTATGTGGCGCCCGGAGAGCTGCCAGGAAGACAGCCGACACTTCCGCCACACTGGGGCGTGGCTATGGAGCGAATGCCGGGAACACCTGGGGCTCATCCGGGAGCGTTATTTAAGGGGCCGCTTCCCTCCAGTCATTGGTGGAAGTCGAGAGGAAGCGGACTGAGCGAGAGGAAGGACTGGAGGCGGCCAGGAGAAAAGAGGCACAGGACTGTGTGGCCTGGACTTGGGGAAATCGGTGCAAGAAGGCACTGGGGGTGCACGTGAGAAAACTTTGTGTAAATAGTGTACATAATAAATTGTGTGTGGTGACAATATGATGTCTGTCCGTCTGTCTGTGCCAGGGCCAGTGTTCACAACAGCTACCTGCTCTTTAAAATATTTGAGAGCTCAGGGAAGTCGTTCTTCCATGAGACCTGCTTTTTAAAATATTTGAGAGCTTAGGGGAGTCATTCTTCCATGAGATGATCTGGAAGGTACCCTAAACCGGGGATTAAAAAGCCATTCCAATGTTAAGTGGGGGCAGAGGCATAATTCTCAGAAAATTATTGAAGCCAGATGCTGAGGTTGAGAGTGAACTTTATTTAGGGAAGAACATTGTAGTGCTTTTGAGTTATTGAACTAGGGAAGAAAACCCATCTCATCAGATAGGCATGGATATATACAAATCTGTTGTCCCTCATTTTACTCTTTGTTTATCAGAAAGATTGTTATCCCAGTAACAATGTGAAATAATGGTGCCTAGACTCTGGTTAGATACCCAAACAGTGTGCTTTCTTTATCTCTCATGTTTATGGGGGTTTCTTTCAGTAGGTTATGTTTCCTTTCATAGTCTAAATACGCACTATTAGGTTCATTGGTAAATCTAAAGTGGCCAACAGTGGACGTGTTTACATGCACTTGGGACGATAAGAGCTATCTGGAGGGGTTTGATGCTAGTGAAAAGTAATAGTAAAATTGAGTGAAAAAGTTCATACTGGATGTGTGCAAGTCTGTACACTGCTACAGGCTGTTCTTAAAGCAGCTTACTTGTTCATTGTTTCCTTGTCACATTTACTGTCTGAAATTACAGTAAATGCTCATGCTTATGATAGAAAATCCATCACACATTGTGTAGTTAAAAGCATTGTTGCATTATGCATGAAACAAGTTGAGGATTTGTGTGTGTTGCATTTCCAAAGAAGGCATAATTCTCCAGTATCTCTTTGTAAGTCAATTTCAAAACTTAGATTTTATGAGCTGCTATTCATATCTGGTAAAATTCTGTAACAACGAACTCCAAGGGACCTAAAAATATTTTGTTGTAATGAGATTCTGTATTTGTAGCTATAGTGCTTTCTTTAAATTGTGTCCAGGCGTTTGCAATAATTTCAATAGCTTCTCTCACGTTAATTTTAACCTCCTCCTGCCTACAAGTTATGCTGATGAGAATTTTTCTCAGCATTGCCTTGCCATAAGGGTGTGAATGATGCCCAAGTACAGTGGCTGAAGCACTGCTGTGCAATTGGGTGGAAGGAATTCAACGTGATCATTATCTAAATGTGGAGGCATGTTATGTGCAGCACAGTTATCAATCAGAAGCCGAATCATCCTTTTCTTCTTCTTCATATTGTGAGGTTTCTGAACACTTTTGGGATCCCCCCACTCCACACCCAATGGGAACGACACGCTGAAGTGCATCCCGAATCGCGATTGCAGCATCTGTGGAAGATTGTCCGTTCCTAGGGCAGGGCAATAGCAGGTTCACAGCGGTGCAGTGAAGCGCCACAGAAGCAAATCATAAAAGATCGGGGTTGCTCTATAAGTCCCTGTCTTTCACCCCAAAACACAAAGCTTAGTGTCAGTATTTTGGCAAAACCAGCTTTATTCAGCTTGAAACATGAACGGCACGGTTATTTATTGTAGCGTGATCTGCCACTCTGCTATACACAGACATAGCAGTCAGGCAGGGTTGTGGCCAGGTCAGTGACCAAGTAATCCTGTTATCTGCATTTACAATGTACGTGCTCCTATCCTTGCATCACCCATCGAGATCTTTTCTGTTTACTTTGGTGGAGAGACACAGTAATACCTCTGAGCCTGCTGTTCCCCTGTACAGATTCGGAGATCGCACTTCGGGACGTTCTTCGGTGTGCTATCTAGTTGGTGAGGTCCCAAGAGAGTTTGTACACCTCACATTTTCTTGAATGAGTGCCGCATTAATAGGAATGTTTCTTGAACAAGCATCACTGAACCACATACAGTAAAAACTACTTTTTCAATGTCTTTAAATGCAGCAGTTCACAAACGTTTGCAACCTGAGATTTGTCGTCTTGTTTTGCTTTGTCTTTCAAGAAAGTTGACAGTGTTGATGGCGAAATTCCGAATTCACTGGCAACGTCTTTTTTCTTTTTGCCTCAATCGAGAGCTGCAAAAAACTAATATCTTTTTTTTCTAATATGAACTGTTATTGTTTTTTCATGTCTGCTGTTTCTATAGGAGGGTGACAATCAGTTAAATTCCAATGGATGTTTTTCAAATGTTGATGAGCAATAAGCAAAAGGTAGTGCTGAAAGCCACAGAAAACAAAAAAGGAAAAAAAAAAAACAGTACGAGGAAAGTTTGAAGAAAGAAAAAAAAAATTACAGTGTTTCTGTTTGGGGATTGTTGCGCACAACTGAGCTGTGGCCACAGAACTAACTGCTCTGTGGATGATTCATTCAGGCATTTCAAGGTCTTTTGTCCACTTCATTGTATTGAAAGAATCTGCTCAATGTACTTCGTAGTAACGAGATTTCTATAGACTCGTATCATATGGGAAAGCTATCGGGACCATAAAAATACTTTGTTGTAATGAAAATTTAATTGTAAAGATATTCGTTGTAACAGAATTTTACCTGTATACAGAAATAACCTACAGAAGCCAGATGTTGGTGTTTATTTACAAATACTGGTTCATTGCTAAAATTTTATTTTGGTACTGATTCCAGCTATCGAACCTCAGTACCGTTACTAAAAGTGGTACTGAAGCAAATAATGTATAACTCCCTCATGCCGATGTCACTGCTGCATTGATTCCCCCAGCCTGAAAACATGCATGCATCCCTGCCCTGACCACACAATCACTTGCGTCCCAGCTGCACTACACATTTTTACAAGGAGGAGTAGTTCTCCTACTTTGATTGTCCGGTGCATTCATATAAATATACATTATATATGTTTGAAGAACGGAGGTTATTCATCCTCCATTGGTATATTTCATCATTGAGCAGTGGTCCATTGAAGTTCTAATTATGCGAATAAACGACTGAGTGGGAGTTGCTTGAAAAATACTGTTTACTTTCAGTACTGAAGTTAACGAAATGCGGGTACCATACCTTTTTAAAAATTGGGTATTAAAAATTTTTTAGTACTGGAGCTGAGTGCAACCGTAATGGTAGGGTTCTTTTGAAACCTGTTTTTAAATACAAACACTCAACTTTTGTTTTTTCATTTTCTGATCCCCACTTGCTGCAGTGCAAACCCACCATATGAAAGCCCTGGATGTGTTGCCACTCCATGCAGAGCATAGTCACCCACATACCTATCCCAAGTCAAGCCAGGCCAATTTATAGCTAGTAATCAATCAAGTCTGGATGGTTTTGAGTTACGGGAGTGAACTGAAATTCCACACTAACATTTTTGAAACATGCAAACTCTGCACAGACAGCAGCCAAGCCAGAACTCAGGTCTAGGCATTTGTGAGGTATTAGCATTAATCTCTGTTACGTCTTGCTTGCCTATTCGTATTTTAGATAAAACAAAAGCATTAATGTAAAGTTAGGGGTACAAAGGCCTGAATTTTGTGTATTCTTGTTAATTACACATCTTCTATCTGTACAGTATATTGTTGTTGGTAAATGCTGTGCAAAAAACTTATGATGTTAAAGAAGTTTATATACAATGTGCAGATATCTGAACTTTATTCTTGTCTATCAGTTATTTTTCCTTTTGACACTACAAAGCTTAATTAATTTCCTTAGCTTTGCTGCTTAGGTGCACCCAGCTTCTCTTGTTTCTGGCTTCCCTCATCCTTAAAATGGAATAAGCATATTCTTGTAATGAATCATGATATTTCTTAAAATATATTTTTTAATCTGATGGACAGAAATCCCATCCAGGTACTTGACTCCCTGTCACTCTAAAAGTGAATTAAGCTGACTCATAAAAATGGACTGAAGTTTGCCTAGTGTAGCAAAAAGAGTGTGTGACCCTGTTAGATGCAGGGAGGTAAAGGTGTGTCATAGTTGGCTGTTATGTTTTCAGTACCTGCTTAAGTTCCACAATATATACATTGGGTGACTATGTGAGGTAGTGAATGAGCTTCTTTTTAAATTATAGCCAAACCAAAAACTTTATCTTTTATTCTATTATGATTATACTTTTATTGAAAGAGGAAAGATTTGTTCATGTAGAAAACACTTATTATCGTATCCTTCTGCAGGGCCTTATGCAGTCCTTCAGTTTACTTTTTGTTTAAAAAAGAAAGAGATATTTTACCCATTATGTTTACCAAGCTGTCTAAAAACCGTGCCTGCTGTATTTCAGGCACACATTCAGTTTATAAAACAACACGGATGGGATTAGCAGGTCAGCATCTTCTTTTGTTAATACCTTAATCTAACTGCTGTCTGGCTTGCATGGCTAGCTCCAGCAGATAGTATGAGAGCCAACTGCACTCATGTAGGCTTTCATTTTTATTAATTACATCACCAGGTAGAGACCATAATATGCTATTTTAAATCCTGGTTTCAGTATGACACATTCTTTTTAGTTCAGTGCTTCAAGCTAGTTCTCAAGGCTCCCTTCAAGATCTTCTTAGTGCTGCCTGTTAAGTTGGTCCTTATGTAGGACATGTGGATTTATAACATTTTATTGCTGGATGTGTTTCTCTTCTTTTTTAATTTCCTTATAGATGCTTTTGAAGATGCATTTTGTTAAATATAACCTGTATGTTATTGTTGAGATCTTTTATAAGAGTAATGTGTTTATAGTTTAATACATCCATCCAGCCATTCTTTTTTAGTTCAGTTTGATCCTATGTAGTGCTCTTCACTGGGTGCATATTCTGAGCTCTTACATAGATTTACATAAATAACACAGCAGCAGCAAAGGACTAAATCACCGTTTGTGTTAACACAATTTATATTCTGTAGCTGGTGCCCTAGGTGGAATGAGAAGTGTAGACAAAACAGGTGACCCAGGAGAAGGGCATGCCCATAAAAGGACCTGATAATGAGAAAGAAACACATGCTTGCACTGGCAATATGCTGTCCTCATCTAGCTTATGATTTAAAATTTTGAAAACTATTCCATGACTTCTGAGTCTTTTTTCTGTGTTTCTGAAGCCAATGAATCTAATGGTTATATTAACTTGTTTTCTTATGTTTTTAACATTGTTAAATATGATTCACATTCTCCCGCACCATCGTATTGTTTTCTTAACCATACTAACAATATTGGAGGCTGCTAACTAGGACATGATATCTTGTTTCTGGGATGTGGATTCCAGAGGTCAGATGCCATGACCTCACTACTATGATGTTTTCAAAGCCAGCACCAAACATTCCTGATCATCCAAGATTGGATTCACAACAGAATGTAAATTTTTCTGTTTTCAGCCGTCTGATTACAGTTTGCATGTTGTGTTGTGTGGGTTACGTGTTGTAACAGAATAAGATGCTTCTCGCACCCTTGCACCCTCAGACACCACGTCAGACACTAGGTAAAAGTCCAATAATTATATTTATTTTATAATAAAGTGCACAAAGCACCCTCTACTCCCAAATACTCCAATGAACAATAACAAATCCTCCACTCCCAGACGCTTAGCCACCCTGCCTCCCAACTCAGCTCATCGTCTGGGAGCCCCACAGTCCTTTTATATTCCCTGACCCGAGGTGTTCCTTCCCAACAGTCCACAAGTCCTTATTCCTTCCGGGTCAGGGTAAATAATGTTTCTCACCCCGGAAGCCCGTCGCTCTTCCTATGACGAACTTCCGGGTCATAGGGCATGAAGAATTCTTGGTCCTCCCTGCAGCTCCCTCTCGTGGCCCCATGGCATCCAGCAGGGCGGTGCACAAAACTACATGGTCCATAATGCCCTGCTGGTCTTCTGGGGACCTCCATGCTGCAAGGAGGGCTCCACCTGGCGGCTTGGGGGTATTGGCCGGGGTACATGGCCGGCCATATCTTACAGTACTCCCCCCCCAGCGAATTATAAAGATTCGGAGCGGCCTGCCCCGAGAGGGAAGTCTTCCTCCAAGAGGACGCGTCATCCGGGCTCTGACTGCGTTGCCCCTGTCCTCGAGCAAACCTTGGGGGGACGGTGTACCTCCTGTCTCCCCGGGGACATTGGCGCCACTCGTGACCCGTCGCTGGCAATTGTAGCACCACGAAGTCCTCCTGGTTGGCTCTTTTCTCGAGACCTGAAACATCTCGGGAACTCGGTCAGCTCCACCCTTTCCCCCGCCAAGGAGGGTTTTCTGGTCGCCTCGCTGCTCTCCGCCCTTTTTCCCACCTTGTCAGGAGACCCCCTCTTTATTCTAAGGATCTCCAGTTTACTCTGGGGCTTGTCCACAGTTTGGGTCTCTATTAATGAAAGAGAGCCTCTTTGCTGTTTGCATGCCCGTTGACTTTAAAGAAACCAGAGGCGGCGTCTTCAGCACCGCATCGCTCCGAGACAGCACTTTTCAGCTGCTCTGGTACGATCAGTGCTTCCACCGCCCTTCTGTCATCACACCACACTCGTTTGTAGGGCTCGTAGTGACTTGGCACCCGCTACTAATTAACGCGGGCCAGCGTCACTCTGTGTCCCCTTATTCTGTATGCGGTACCGTAAAACTCACCTGTACCGCCAAATCAATCATAATGGGAGACTCCTGACCAAATCGCCGTAGGAATTCATCCACCCTCCTTAAAGGCGCTTCGGCCGCTGCTCCCAGATCCCCAGTGATCTTCTTTATTGTCTCCACCACCTGTAAAAATTTGTGCACGGGCTGAAGCAACTTTTCCAGCTCGTGCACGCCCAAAAAGTTACTTAATTCACCCGGAGGCATGCTCGAGCCATCATTAGCCTTACCCTCCGGTGGGAGCCAATAAACACGGCCGCTCCTGGCACGTGCTCAGACAGGTCCCGCAAGGGAGCCTGGGATTTGGAGTTCTTTTCGAGGACGCGGTGCCGCTTTTGGCTGACTGTGATCCGTCTGTATCAATTTATCGACGGACCGATCAATCATTTCCCGGACCTCCTTACCTTTTTGTAGGGATAGCGGTACTTCGATCGCCTCCCCTTTCCCCTTCGAAAAACTCAAGTCCGTCTTTTCTTGGCGAAGCCACAAACAGCTGGATACGGAACGCCACCTTCCTGGAATCCCTTGTGGTAGGTCACGTGTCCCTCGCCGCACCCGTAATGCGGAAGTGCTTCGGGTTACTCGCTTGCCTGAATGAGAGCGTGCCATCGCCTTCGGGTCTGTCTTCTGCCTCCCGCAGAGCCTTCGGATGGACATCTGGGAGGTATGTACATGGGACATCATGTGTTAATTTAAAAAGATTATTCAGTACATTCCCTGTACATACCTCGTCGGTGACGTCCTCCTCCGGAAATCTCTCCCGAAATGCGTAGCCGCTCCATAGCTCCTCTTGAGCGCAGGCAATGCCGAGCGCTAGACCTCCGCTGTTGCTGGCGCTCTGCTTTGTCTTCTTCTTCCCATGACGGACTTGATAAAGATGAGGTTTCTGGCGATTTTTCTGTGTGTGTCGTGGCGCTGTCTTCCGGGATATTCTGTCCACAATAAATTTTTAAATTCAGGTCCTCTGCCAAACTGACGGCCAGAGAATCCTGCCGGAGCTACGCCAATTGTAACAGAATAAGATGCTTCTCGCACCCTTGCACCCTCAGACACCACGTCAGACACTAGGTAAAAGTCCAATAATTATATTTATTTTATAATAAAGTGCACAAAGCACCCTCTACTCCCAAATACTCCAATGAACAATAACAAATCCTCCACTCCCAGACGCTTAGCCACCCTGCCTCCCAACTCAGCTCATCGTCTGGGAGCCCCACAGTCCTTTTATATTCCCTGACCCGGAGGTGTTCCTTCCCAACAGTCCACAAGTCCTTATTCCTTCCGGGTCAGGGTAAATAATGTTTCTCACCCGAAGCCGCCGCTCTTCCTATGACGAACTTCCGGGTCATAGGGCATGAAGAATTCTTGGTCCTCCCTGCAGCTCCTCTCGTGGCCCCATGGCATCCAGCAGGGCGGTGCACAAAAACTACATGGTCCATAATGCCCTGCTGGTCTTCTGGGGACCTCCATGCTGCAAGGAGGGCTCCACCTGGCGGCTTGGGGTATTGGCGGGTACATGGCGGCCATATCTTACGTGTACTTATTTTGGCTTACAAATTATTACTTGATTGTTTGACTGTGATTCAGGCTACAGATCCTGATTTTTGTTTATTTAAATACTAGCCACAATAATAATTTATTTGTACCTTCATCGTCATTCATCGGTATCCTTGTGAGTCTGATCCTCTCTTGACTGGTGCTCAATTTTTTTGAGCACATTCCCATAAAGCCTGCTTCTCAGACTGTGTCATTATTTTCAAGGTGTTTCACTTCCAGTCTGATTATATCCTTCTCATCCTTAAAGGTGAGTTTCTCATCATGCCTTCTATGCAATTTCACCTCTTCATGTGTCTCACACTAGCACTTCCTCTTTCAAACATGTCACCAAAGCCAAATTAACTAATCAGATTGCTCTGAGGGACTGGACACACATACATACACCTTAGCATTGTGTTATATAGTAGAAAGTCTTCATGGTTAAACCCTCTATGTGAATTCTGACATCTCCATACCATTTTCTGATTCCATTCTCTCTCAGAACTACTGTACACATACATCACAGTGAATATGTTTACATGCCCTTTAATACCTAGCTTATTCACAGAAACCTGGTTTCTAAAATGTCACTTAAACCCTTATTCCGATTATAGAATCTAGGTTATTGGTCTCCGAAAAATCTGGTTAACAGACATAGATTACTCTGTGAATAACCCAGTTATCTGGCCATGTAAACCCTTAACGGGGTTACAGTTATGAATTTTGTAGTCTGTGCATGTCCACGTCACTGTGTTTGCTTGCTTAGTTTTGCACTAGTCTTCGGCTGCCACAGGTAGAAAGAAGTGTCTACAAGATAATTTCCTAAGGCAAATATTTGGGTGATCCTGTTTGAAACAATCTGTCTCAATATTTCAGAAATTGCTAAATTTCTGTTGATGAGCTGAACGTATAGTGCACAACCTTGTTACCAGTGCTGGTGGGAAACTCATTAAAAGTAATATGTGTTATGTAGTCTGATTACTTTTTAAAGTAATAAGTAACCTAACACAATACTTTTTTTTTTTTTGAAGGAAATATACCTCCGTTATTATTATATAAGCAGCACTGGCTGTAAAACAAATAGCACGTTGCTCCTTTGCAGAGCTCAGTCGCGCTGCCAAGCAGAAAAGAGTGTGCTGGGTGTAATCCGGTAGCAGAAACATTTCAATAAAATATCAGTTTAGTTTTCTTCCAGTTGTTTGCAATAGATAAATGTGTAATCAGGTGATTGGCGATTCTAAATTGTCCCTAGTGTGTGCTTGGTGTGTGGGTGTGTTTGTGTGTGTGTCCTGCGATGGGTTGGCACCCTGCCTGGGATTGGTTCCTGCCTTGTGCCCTGTGTTGGCTGGGATTGGCTTCAGCAGACCCCTGTGACCCTGTGTTCGGATTTAGCGGGTTGGAAAATGGATGGATGGATGGATGTAATCAGGTGATGCAGTGGGCAGTTTTCATACCACTAATAATTGGTGGCTTGGGTTGGTTGAGGATTTAAAAAGGGGATATATGTTAAAATATTCAAACATTAAAAAACATTTAAATGAGAACAGTTCTTTCAGCCTAACAAAGCTGACCAATCCTATTCACTTAATTCTACCAAAATAGCATCAAGTCTAGTATTGAAGGTCCCTATAGTCCTACTGTTTACCACACTACTTGGTAGCTTATTCCATGTGTCTGTGATTGTCTCTGTAAAGAAAAACTTCATAATTCCTACTTAGCTTATTGATTCTTGAAGTGATGTTACCAGCCCGGCATACCATAGTGTAGAAAATCGAACTGGGTATTATAGAGTTGTAGAAGATATGAAGGATGTCACTTTCCACATTAAAGGAATACAAACTCCTAAAGAAAAAAACCTGCTCTGTCCTTTCCTAGACCAGTTCCTAGACCAGTCCAACCTGTCATCAATGTGGACCCCTAAGTACTTGTAGGAGTGAACCACATCTACATCCACTCAATAAATAATGACCAAACACAGAGGCTCCTGGGTGCGGCAAAAGTCAATACCCGGTTCCTTGCTTTTGCTGATGTTTTTTACACTAAGAAACAAAACAAAATTCTCCACCTGACTCCCATACTCTGGTTCATCAATGCAGCCCAAAATTGCAGAGTCATCTGAATATTTCTGCAAGTGACATGATCAGGAGTACAGACTGAAGAGGAACGGAGACACGACTGTTCGTTGTGGTGCTCCAGTGTTGTTGACGTCAATATCATACCATCACTATGATGGCTTATGAATATTTTTAGAATTAAAAATTATGGGGATGGAGTAGTTGATGACATTCTTGATACAGAACAAGTGTATGAGTATATATATGGGTATATATATTGTGGAGAGGTGCAACAATAATAGATGCTTTCTGCTTATCTTATGGAGTGCAGGACCCACATTTCTAACTAAAGTGTTTTAGTTAGAACAGTTTAGTTAACCGTTTGGAATAATCGCGGAGAAGGGAACCATCTATCACAAGGGCTCTGTCTCTCTATATATTGAGAAACTGAGAGATGGCATGTAATTTCTCCATTTTTAGGTAAACGATATATCTATATATTTGTCTGATTATGCATGTAGTACCTGGAGTTCCTGAACCAATTTTAATTTTGTCTCATTTTCTACTATTTTCCATGTTTACCTGTACTTGATAGAAACTAACAGTGTTAGATTTTCTCAGAAATATTAATGTACATTTGTATTTATTATGAGATAAAAGTAGTTCTTTTAATTTGTCATGCTGAATCAATTTTAATACTTTGTCAATGGGTTAGCATGGCTGCTACAACGCTCCAGAGTAATGGGTTCAAATCCCAGTCTGGACTCTGTATATTAGCTTTGCACTTTCTCCTTATTTATGTGAGGGTTTTCTTTGAAGATCCTGGTTTCCTTTCAAATGCCAAAGCAGGTTAACTTAGTTGCCCTTGGGTTGATGACTGTATCCTTCAGTGAACTTGCTGATCTTGGGTTGTTTTCTGACTTGGTCTAATACTCCTGGGATGAGCTTCGCTCCCTTGCAACCCAGAATTCAAATTAGTTGGTTGGGAAAATGAATTAATTAGTCAATCAATTTCTTGATTTCCTTTAACATTCTAAAATGCAAGTAGTTCATGAACAAGAGAGACATTTTCTTTATGCATTTGCTGCTCTATGTACAGTATACCTAAAACTAACTCTTTTATGAAGAGGTGTAGAATTTAAAAAATAATGGAGAAGCCTTTTATCCAAGCACAGCAAACAAAGAGTAAACAGGTTTTTGGAGAAAAAATAGCTGGCCAGAATATACAAATTAGGAAAGTGAAGAAATGTACCTAGTATTTTAGGGCTATAGAGTTCAGAAACAAGGAATCATGAAGTCCAATTTATACATATGAAAATATGTATTTATTTTGCATGGCTTAATAGTTGTTTGTGTGTTTCATATTTAGTTTGGACTACTTGAAGTTAAGTATATGCTGCTCTTTGATCCATACTGGATCAAGAAAGTCTAAACCTTTTTGCTAGTAAAATAAACACACTAAAGTCATTAAGGTCTAGAGGATATCTACAAATATACTGATTTCTAGGGAATAAATCCTGTTTTTGTTTAATTTGTCAATTAGCCCTTTGCCACCAGCCTTTTATACAAAGTGGGTGACTAATCAGGTAATTTAAATGGATTCTTTGAATTTGGCAGCAAGCCACCACTACCATTCCAAAACCCTTTGTTTCTTTGACACAAACAATACACAGTATACTTTAAGTAGTTAATTAAAATAACTACTGTTTTATTTATTATTCTCATTTAAATTTTTCTTTAGTTCTTTTGGCCTATGGTGATTGAATATCTTTTGATTATAAACTGTGCTTCACATTAATTTAATGGCATATCAGATATGCTTTCAGCTACAAGTCTAATTAGTAGACTTTTATAGATGCAAAAGGTGATTAAGTATTCACAATTTTATAAAATCATTTGCTTTTCTATCTATTGACTTTGCTTTCTTACTTTTGTTCCATTAACATGATGAGGATAAAGCGACAGAATATATACTGTATTATTGTAGTCTACTCTCCACGCATTCACTTGTCAAACCTGATTTTATTATTGAAGGGTAGCATTAAAAGGAAACCTATGATCACATTATCAAACAGAAGGCACAAAGGCACACTGAATGAAACTCCTGACGCACTGAATCATAGACTTGCACTTCATTAAACCTGGGCCAGGTTAATGTTAGCAGTTAATCTAAACAGACCTCTTTGACATATGGGAGGAAATTACAGTATCTGGATAAAAAAACTCACATAGGCACAGGAGGGGCATATAAAATACCCACACAGAAATCACTTGGAAAGATGGCACTCAAGATACCTGATAGCAGGACAAACCTCTCTTCACTCTTTAAAGTCTTCGAAGAGATGACAGGCACTTTAATATCATCCATCCATCCATCCATTTTCTAACCCACTGAATCCGAATACAGGGTCACGGGGGTCTGCTGGAGCCAATCCCAGCCAACACAGGGCACAAGGCAAGAACCAATCCCAGGCAGGGTGCCAACCCACCGCAGGACACACACAAACACACCCACACACCAAGCACACACTAGGGCCAATTTAGAATCGCCAATCCACCTAACCTGCATGTCTTTGGATTGTGGGAGGAAACCGGAGTGCCCGGAGGAAACCCACGCAGTCATGGGGAGAACATGCAAGCTCCACGCAGGGAGGACCCGGGAAGTGAACCTGGGTCTCCTAACTGCGAGGCAGCAGCGCTACCACTGCACCACCGTGCCGCCCACTTTAATATCAGAATACATTAAATCTGTTTAATGTCTACTTTTTGGATAATGCTATTTCATTTAAAGGCACATATACAGCTGAATTTTTAAGCCATTTTTTCAGCATGAATTTAGCTTTAGTTACTGAATAATTTTGAGGTATTAGAGCAGTGGTACCCATTCTAGAATAATCATCCATCCATCCATTTTCCAACCCGCTGAATCCGAACACAGGGTCACGAGGACTGCTGGAGCCAATCCCAGCCAACACAGAGCACAAGGCAGGAGCCAATCCTGGGCAGGGTGCCAACCCACCACAGGACACACACAAACACACCCACACACCAAGCACACACTAGGGCCAATTTAAAATCAGCATGTTACATATCTTCTTAATTGCTAACACCTCAAACCACTCATTCTTATCAATATTAATCACTTCACAGCAAAACATTTCATTATCAAGTATTCATAGTTGAAATGATGATTTTAACAAAACAGTATAATATTTCTCATAAAATATAAGGTGCCCTGGGAATTTTGTATGGCTAGAGTTGGAAAACTCCTGGCTGTATCTTCAGCTACTGGTGATCGATCAGATTTCACTAATTATATGTATTCATTTATTTGATCTTGTCTGTTTCCAGGATGTTTGTCATCTTTCACTATTTCATACATAACACCATTCCTAACAGGTTTACAATCTTCTACTTTCTAATCTGCACAATCACTTATGCTTTCATGAATGTGTTGAAAAGCACAGGAAGGTATGTCTTGTCCTAGAATGAGGCTTACAGTTGGTATCTTAGTTACACCTCACATGTAACTCACTTCCCCAAGAACCTAGAAAATTGCTCCAGGCATGCTTTTGGCATTAGGATGCACATTGTTCTTTTGCTTTTGATTTACCCTAGATGACTGCAATATTAATCTCCTGGATATGACATGAGTGGTGAAGTAATTATACATGCTAAATGATACACATACCCGTTCATCATAAAAATGATACCTTTTGTTCCATCTAATTTTTAAAGCATGACAGTTGATCCTTAGAAACAGTTATGTATGTCCTCATTAAAAAAAGATTGCAAAGATACCATAACAACCTGCTTAATTCATTCCAGAGTCACGAAGGAAGCTGGAGCCCAGCAGCATTTAGAATCTAATTGTTTCTCTTTGACATATGATAAATACGGGGTGGGAAGTAAACTTGAAGTGCTGTGGAAATGCTCTAGGGTTAAACTTACTTTATTAATTTGTATATTTATTTATTGCGCTTCCTTCCTAGTTTTGTTTTCTGTCCTGCTTACATTGTTCAGTATGTATGCACACATAATTATAAGGTTAAGGAGCTGGGCTTAAAACCAAAATGTTGATGGCTCATATTCATGTGAGGAACAAGGTTACTTGCCTGTACTCTAAATTAATTAATACTTTTCGTATGCATGAACACACTTGGTCTGTCCCACAGTAATGATTCAGTTTTTGTTTCATATTAATCATTTAAGTATTGTTTTGCTCTCAGTTGCATGTGTTTGATTAGTCTGACAGATAGCTTACAGTTTATTTAAATGAATTCCAGGGAGCAACCTTTATTATCCATATTAAAATGAATAATTGTAAATCTAGATGATATAACCAAAAACCACATCACTTTCTATTCAATCACATTGATTTAATGTGCAGTAAGTTTTATGATAAATAATATAACTACTTCAACTGTGAAATACAGAAGTTTTTGCAGGCATATATTCTCAGAGCATTTGAAGTAAAATGACGACAAACTCAAACATGCAATAAGAAAAGGGTAATCAAGAAAGCTCATACTGCCAGCTGCATGCTGTCAACTGTGAATATATCATAACAATTAATCGGCATACTAAATGGAGAACATGGCAGTTGTATGTATACTGTGGTCAAAGTGAATGCCTCCATAACACTGCTGCATTTTTGAGGCTGCCCCCCTGTATGTAAATCAGTTTTTGCATAGTGTTTCCATTCCACTTTAAAGTTGTAAAATAAAGCAAAATTGAGTTAATTGTTATTTTTGACAGTTTCTCTCATAGATAGATATCGCAAAAGTCTGAAAATATGAATCTCTTCTGATTAATTTTTCTTTGTGTATTAACCTCTTTGACTTTTATTCCTGTAGGGAGTGTGATGGTATAAGAAGAAATCATGCCGCTAGTTAAAAGAAACATTGAGCCAAGGCACTTGTGCCGGGGAACCTTGCCGGAAGGGATCACCAGTGAGCTTGAGTGTGTCACCAATAATACGCTGTCAGCCATCATCCGGCAGCTTAGCAGCCTGAGTAAGTTGTTTTCTGTAAATTTACATTGTACAATTTTTGTTTTGTTTTATTACATGAAAGAGCTTATGCATGCTGGAGGAAAGTTAGTGAAAAAGGAAAGGAAAGGGAATGAAAAAGTAAAGTGTCCTCCTAATGTTTATTTAGATTTGGAATAATATACAGGCCATGCATTTTATAACATTGGTGTTTTTTTAAAATAACATACATAAGGGAGAGGAAGCACAAGGGAAATATGAAATTCTAAAAGAAAGATAAAAAACAGCTTCACATCTCATCTCTTTCTCTCTTTCTGTCTTTTTATCTCTGCCCCACTCTCTATTTCATTACAATGGCTAATTTCCCTCATGCTAGTAAGACCTTAGAACATAAGAACATATGAAGTTTGACAAGTGAGAGGAGACAATTTAGTTATTCAAGCTCTTTTCAACAGCTAGTATATAAATTGTCTCAATATCTCTTCCAGATACCTTTTAAAGGTTGCTTCAACTACATGATTTGGTAGTATGTTCTGGATTCCCACAACTTGAGGATGAGGAATTTCTCCTTGGCTTCAGTCCAATACACTTAACTTTAATGTTCATAGGTGTCCTTTAGTAAAATATTCACAATTTTGTTTAAATAGTTTTACTGGATCCATTTTTTCAAGGCTTTTAAAATTTTTAAAGATTTGGATTAGCTATCTGGTCAGGCGGTTTTGTTCTATATTAAAGCAGTTTTACATCCATGAGCCTTTTAAAGTAAAACATGTCCTTTAAATGGATGGACTTGGGTGCTCCACTCTGCACAGCTTCAAGTGCAGTTATGTCTTTGTGTAAAGTAGTGACCAAAATTTCCCCTCATCCTCAGGGGTGAAGGACCTATAGATGAGGTCTGACTAGTACATTACACATCACAGTGTCTAAGCATAACACCCTGTGATTTATATTTAATAGTTTTGACCAAAATTTTATTTGACGTTTAATTTGCTTATATCAGAGGTGGAGAAGATAACCACAGAAGTAGAATTATTATTACACAAACACAAAAAGACTTAAGTAACAATAAAAGTATTTGACATGGAAACTACTCAAGTAAAAGTAAAAAAGTTAGCTTAAAAAGAGTACAAATTGTCTACTTTACAAAAAAACATAACATAAGTAGTAAATATCCTCAGATATCCAAGTCTGTGAAATACAAAAATATTTGTAAGAAAATCTAATATTAATATTAAAAATTGACTGATGAAATCTCAAAATTCCAAACATAAAACAAAAGTGACAGAAGAATCCAGTGTCATATGTTTGTGTGCAACTTTTCACAGGATTTCTATCCAAAATCTAAAACAGCACAGCAGCTTTGTTGGTTTTAAACTAATCATTATTGTATACGTCTAGCAAACAGTGTCTTTGTGAACTACAAAGTGCTTCATTCTCTCCCTTTAAAACAAGTCAACATATTTTTATTACTAGACATGCACTAAAGTAATGGCAATTGAATTCAGTAATAAGGCTTCTATATTATTTAGATTGTTAGTACTCCGCAACACTCATCTCAGCCTATTACACTAATAGTGCACATCATGGAGGCAATCTGTTTATTTCAGATAGTAAAACATGAAAAAATGATGTCATGACAATGAATGCTTGGTAAACAATAATCAAATTTGTCATTTAAATATCAGTTAAGCATTTAGTTTGTTGTTATCGTTATGATGTGAAATTTGAGACAGTAAAAGACATCAGTGGAGAGAAAAGAAACGCAGTTTTGCAGAAAAAAGTGCAGTAGCAGACATAAGAGCTGTACTGACAGCCACATGACAAAAGGCTTTTGAATTAAGCTGACATTTGCCAAGTACAATCTGCGTAGCACCAGTGCCCCATGCACTAACTATCACAGTTGTCAATGTGGAGCTTTTTGCTGTAATCTTGTTCAAATGTTCAAGCCAAAATCTTTGCAGGCACCCATATTCTTAAGCACAAAATTGCTGCTAAATATTTCAAACTTGCCAATGCTTACTACACAGGTTTAGGAAATTCTGTGCATGCTAATTACATTTCACATGGGTGTAGTGCACTAAAGGGGAACATATTTTTAAAAATGATGCCTCCTGTTTTCATGGTTTAACCCTTTAGACAACTTGGCACTGCTTCGTTTGCAACAATAAGTAGTTATCAGAATTTTACTGTAATTTTTATCACTTACGCTGAATTATTTAAAACACTCCACAAATTTAGAAGTCAACTTCACAGTTTTTGAGGTGCAGTTCATATTGCTTAATGAAGCTGTTTTGTTTTGCGCCCTTGGGACTGAATAGCTTTTCTAACTGTGACCTGGGCTGTACAGTACAATCCCATTTTCATAAAGAGTTTTGCTGCCACAACTATATCAAAATTTTTCCACTGTGTCTTCCATTGCACATGTATCCCCAAATGCAACAGAAACATAAAGTCAGCTGTAGACTTGATTTATGGCAGGGTCTTCTACAGCACAGGGCTTCCAGGGCTGCAAAATTAACTGTGTATTAATTGTGTGTACAGTTACGACTGCCTCAATATACTAATTGTGGAAAGTAATGATTATTGCATTCCATTTACTTCTCCCGTTAGAGATGGAGGACTCCCTGTTGCAGCCTGCTGTAAACAGCAAATGAGTGTTGTAATCAAGCACAGACATATTCACTAAGGCACTAACATCAAACTACTAACTACATGCTAAATGTGTTTTTAGCAGTCTGATCCCAAACAGTATCTTTTAAAAAGATGTGAATAGATTTCTTCACTATTTGCAGCAGCTTCCAGAAAAATTAAGAATAATTATTGTTGAATCTAGATCACTTGACACTTTTTAGATGTTAAAGTACTAAAATGAAGAGAACCATCTGTAATTTGGAAATATTTTATTTAAAAAAGTGCACTGTACAAACTGCTATACCACTGCACGCAAACACGTATACAGCCATTTAAAATTCAACCACATAGTCCAAGAATGTATGAAAGCTAAGCAAGCAGCATGAGTGAAGTTAGGATCATGACACAGATAACAATTAACTGTTTATGTTATAACGTATATCTGTATACAGCAGGCTACTGAAAGCTGAATCTGATAACCGTAGCCTTTGTGTTTTATTTTTCAAAAGACAAAGCTCTCATTAAAATGTTTTACAATAAAGGTTTTAAAAATTATCAACACTCAAAACTTTGTTCCAGATGTCAGAGAGAAATTAAAATTGATCTGAAACAACTTTTGCTTTATGCAACCGTAAACAATTGATGGTTGAGTAGAACTATGGAAGCACGCCTGAGCATAGCGGTTCATTATGTTGATGAGAAATACCTGCTGTAAAGTAGATGCTAGTGATGTTGCTTCTTTAAGTGAGTGTGCCTTTTATTACAATACTTTCCTCAAGTTTGGTGGCACAAGTGCTCAAGAACTAAATTAGGTAGCAGCATGAAACTAGGTGTTACTATCTAAATACTTTTGGAGTTTGCTATATATTAACATGGTTACATTTAATGTTTTTATATACCCTCGCAATAGAACTGTCAGGTTATGTTTACATTAACTTCTTAATCTTCCATTAATATAGTTAAAGATTTTCTTATCTGCTTTAATTTTTACATACACATGCAACATTTGTTTCCTTAATACAGCAGAACTCCAATTTAACATTCCCATGTTTAACATTTTCCGAGGTTTTACATTTTTGAATGGTGTTTGGTGGTGAAGTCTGTTTTTTCAGATAATAATATTTATTTTGAAAAAAGGGGAATATTTGTGTTGTACTTAAATTGTGTTTAATGTAATTTAAGGTATTAAAAATCAGTGGCATGCATTTTATCCTAAGTGTGCCATATCTTTGTTGTAAAAAATAAAAAATAAACATGACTAAACACAAAACTTTGAATTTTTGTACTGATCCAGCATTTAACAATTTCTTATTAACTATTTAAGTAGTTCTGTACAAAATGAAGGTTCAACTCAACAGTGTGTAAAAAGAATACAAGCTATGCAGCTGGTAAGACAAGGTGCACATTTCATTGTATGTGTACTGTTCATTGAAATTAATAATTCCAGTCACATTATAAAAGGAAATAATCATCAATTATTAATTTTCCATAATTGTGCACCCTCTAGCACATACCCAGTTTCAGTCCAACACACTATAGTGTTACGCTGCACCATACTGGGACGAATCCACTTACCCAGCAAGAGAAAACTGCATGTCCATTGCATTATTAACAAAATTACTTTGCACTCCAAGATCGTGACCTGCAATGGCAAGTATTTTTGAATGCAGTTTTATTTATAATTACTACTATGAACTCCGGACTTTAACACAGCCAAGCAGTTCTACTTTATAATGATCACCTTAAAAATTTAACAGGGTGAAGTTGTTACTAAATAATGCACTTTTTAAAGAGTAAAAGAATTTAAAAAGTACAATTTCCTACTTAATTTACTCTAGCACAGTAACAAGAATAAATGTAATGTGTTACTTTCCACCATTGGCGTCTGCACATTGCCTAGATGATGTGAATGTTGTGTCAGAATAAACCTGTAAATCCTTTTCAGAGGTTACTTCTTGTAAGACAGTGTCTTTTGTTTTCTATTTATAATGAAAATTATGTTCGCCTTTGCTTTGCGCTTTACACTTTTCTACATTAAACTGTATTTTCCAAGTGTTTGCCCAGTTCTAAAGATTGTTAAAGTCTTTGTGAACTGTTTTTGCTACCTTCTTGGTATTTGGTATCTCTCGAATTTTGATGTCATCTGCAAATTTCATAAGTTTGCTAACTATATAGGAATCTATGTCATTAGTATAAATTAGAAAGATTAATGGTCCAAGAACAGACCCTCTTAGGCACTCCAGTGATGTCTTCATCCCATTTCTTATCTGTACTCTTTGTCTTTTTCCAATTAACCAACATGAAATCCAGTTTTGAATGTTACTTTTGATGTTAGTAGTGAGATTTATTTAACCGCGTCTTCCTATCAAACACCCGTTACTTTTTACTATTTCCATACTGTTCAAATGTATCTTTTATATAGTTTCCATAATTTTGTGTAGTATAAAAGGAAGGCTTTTTGATCTGTAGTATTTTCTATCCAATTTGTCTCTCTCTTATAGACTGAAGTCCTGTCTGTTTGGATGTCCATTACAGCCTATCCTTGTAACCCACGAAACTCTCATCAATACATATGTCACAATCTGAACATACAATTTGTGCTTATCGCCCATCGCCGATCGCCGGATACACATCCCACAGTTAGTACAGTTTTGGTGATGGGTGAATTATCAGTTTTGATATCAATTATGATATCCTTACACTCCAGAGCCCTGGTAGCACTTAAAGAGCTTCTTATTGCAAGGCAACAGAGCATTTGTAAGATAGCTGCTGTCCCTTTTTGGACTCTTGCCTATGCCCCAAAGCTCCCCAGTTAGGTCAGAGTTACTTATTTTTTATTGTCTGCTCTTTAAAACATCCTTGTCTTGAAGATTTCGTAGGCACTTCTGACATTTTTACTTTAGTTTTGCCAATGTCCATGGCAAGTACCTGACCACCAAACACACTATTACATCATTTAGATATCAACTTACTTGTAAGTGATGTGAACAGCAATATGTGTTATAGGACAAGAGATCATATACATAGAAAAGCTGCAAGGAGCAAATGTTCCACTGGCAACCAGAGTTTTGCAAAGAATTTATTGGGCAGCTTCATTTCCAAAGAGTCAAATGTCTGTTCTGGAAGCATATAGAGTAAAGACCTATTGAAAATATATTAGCATCAATTGGTGAGTGTTCAGTTAAAAATCCATTGTTCTCTGTTGTATGAAGTGCATCATGAACATGTCTGCACAATGTGTCCTTACTATTTTTGCTTTGGGAAAATGTAGTGTGAAAACAGATCTTTTCTTATTGAGCAGACATATAATGGCACATGGCTAATTATCCAAATAGGGACAAATGATAATTCTGTGACAAAAAAGCACCGCATTGATTAAAAATGTAATTTAAGCTTGAGGTGTTTGCACCACAAAGACTAAAAAAGTGGATCAATTGTTTTTCTGCTGTTTATACAAGCAAATAACAAAAGGAGTAGCAGTGTCAGTGTCATTCTGACCTCATAAAGAATATGAAATTGAAGAACTGAGTTAAGTATGCCTCTCTTGTCAGTATGAAATCCAAAGATGATTTAATTATTTTAAATGTTTTTCAATGACATTAATATATGAGCAATTTAACATTTTTATTAATTTTTTTGTTTTAAATAAGTCTGAGAACCTTTTAAATTGTTTACATGCATGTGGACTGAGGTTTTTAAAAATTTCTTGTCTTTTTTTAGACAATTTCAGCTGTTGTATTATTAGCCATTAATGTTCCACTATGCTTTCATTTCCAAAATTGTTAATGATTATTAAATGATCAGTAAAGATTACTACTGAAATTCACTATATGAATTTAAAAGTTGATCTGTTCCAATGTGATTGGTGCAAAATCAAATGGTTGCAAGAAAACTATTCAAAACAGAAAGCTTCTGCAGATTCAGTTGTTTTCATTTAGTCTGTATCTATCATTTAGTTCAGTCCAATACAATTGAGTTCATTTTTTTGTCATTCTACCTTACAGTGCAATGAAACATCACAAGCGCAACAGTAGAAAAGTACAGTGACATAGTGCATCAGACAAAGATTAGTCAACAGAGTAATTACAATAAACACTAGTAGTAAATGTGAAAAAGTGTCAAATGATAATAATAAAAACCTCAGTAACATAAAAATATTCAATATTTGCCAGACAGAATAAGTAGCAACCAGATAGAGCAAGTATTTTAGCTAGATTGTAGTCAGTATCATTGAATCAGTAATGCAAACTAATTGGTAGTGATGGTGTTTATATGCAGTAAAGCCAGGGGACTGCAACTGCACAGTGACATGCAGTGAATGCTTGAACTATAAACAAACCAGGGTGTGCATCCTTTGTGCGCTGTCGTTTCTGCAGCCGCCTCTCCTGAGTACACAGTAAATGGGCCTTTACTCCATTTGACAGTATTAGTGTGTTTTTGTACAGCTAAATTAGTTTTACCCACATGGACAGAACGGGAAATAAATTTACATCTTAGAATACTAGGGGCGTCTGCCCCCTGTTTGCTTTGCTCACCAAGGCTGTAATATTTCTAATACGTCCAATCTCTCATAATGTCTCATAATGTGCAATAACTCGGTTTAGTTATTCTTTCCATTTGTATATAGCGTCGCAGAACTTTTTTTGCAACTTTTTGCACCATTTGTTTATTTACTTGTTGTGTACTACATATATGTCTGCACTGAAGGAGCTGCTTTTAATCTCATTGTACATATGTATAGTGACAATAAAAGGCATTCATTCATTTCCATTCTTTGTTGCATCGTTTCTCCATGATCATAAATTTAAACCTGACCGAATTGTGGTTTCTTTGAAATTAAACTTTTAGTAACTCTGTCATATCACCTATGTCCATATATTCGATCTCTTTTTGCTGTTCCATCATTTCACAGAGAGTGATTCACACTCAGATACAGTGATATAAATACTCCGAGTCGTGCAGTGAGAGTAATGTGGAAAAAGATGATCCGCTGTGGCAACTCCTAACGGGAGGAGCTAAAAGAAGAAGAAGGAGAAGTGAGAGTAACAACGCTAAAGCAGTTATGGTATTTGGAATACTATGGCTGTTCCCTGGACCATTATATTGTTACAAGTTAATTACAATCAGATGCGTTACACTAATAAACAATATGTGGTTAGTTTGAGTGTATTTATAAAGCCGCGTCAGGAAAATAATGAGTAACCACACAGGAACAATACCATTGCTTTGACGCTGGGTGCCGCCAGTCTGCAAAACCGAGCGGAGAACAAGGCATGAGGTACCGTGGAAAAGTGCGTGGCTTTACGCCAAGTGTAGGTTTTATACATCACGATTTGAACGTGGAAAAGTTCTCATGCAACATTTCTGTGCGTATGCACCGTTTATACATGAGGCCCCTGGTGCTTTGTGTTTTGCTGTATGGTTGTGAGATATGGACACTATCCAGTGACCTGAGACGAAAATGTGTATTTTCCCACTTTAAATAAAATTACCTGGAGAGACAACTGTTGTGGTAAGGCTATCAATAAAATGGTGCTAGTAACTAATAAAGGAATCTGTAAATATCTGTAAAATGAAAAATAAATGTACTTTAATTGGAAGGTAGCTGGCTTATTTTTTGTTGCTAAGATACCTGAAAAATATTGTATAAGGATCATAAACATGAAGTGTAAATTTCAGAATTAAATTTAAATGTTCTATTCCAAACATAGCTGTCCATTACATGATGGTCCTACTGTACTAGTGTGTGATCCTGTTTTTAGTTTGTACCATCTTTTTGTATTCTTCTGGATCCTATACAAAACTCATGCTGGAAAGTCACAGTTTTATCCTCCATTAAAACTGACATCTGTTCAGTATAGGTTTTTCTCTCTGAATATGTAAAAAAAAAAACAAAAAAAAAAAACACACAATTAACAAACCCAGACTCATGGCTTTTCGAACAGAATAGAAATCTGTTGGAATTCTGTTCTTCTTCATTGACTGGCAGGTCAAGCTGATGAGTTTGGGCCAATGCTAATACATATCCGTTTAATAGCTGCTACTGTACAGTTAGTGGAGCTCGAGGGAAAGAACGATTTAACCGTTATGCAGTCTGCATTAAATCATTGCATAAGCTCTTAGATCAGAGGACTGTCAAACAATAAAAGATTCTGTAGGAACAAAACAATACTCCCATTTTGACTGTAAAGGATAGACTGCAGTTTTTGGTGAGTTGGAACAGTTTGTTCGGTTTATTTGCTTTTAACTAAATCCCAGCTCATTTTTTCTCTTGTGAAATAATTTGCATTTTTTTTCACATATTTTTTTTGATTTCAGGTTCACATTCAATAATTTTACACAATCTTGCTGCTCTAAACTAGTATCTGAAATTAGTAATAGATGAGCAATCAAATACTTTCCCTATCTTGTGCTAGCACTGTTTTCTTTTGTAGCTAAAATGGTAAATAACCACAAAAAAAATCTGAGTTTACTGTGGCTGACACCTGGGTAAGGATAAAAAATACATCCTTGATCTTTCATCAACTCTAAAATCACTATTAATGCAGGTAGTACTGTTTGCTATACTGTTATTACAGATTTGTTATATTAGCAGCTCATTATCAGAATAATTGAAGCTATTACTTAGTGTTATTTTAAATGTGTGTCACAAGCTGTCACTAGTTGACAGATATAACACCTCAGTGATTCAGTAGGTAAACCTCCACAATTGTACTTTGACAAGTCAAAGCATCAGGCTGCATAAAGTAGCTGAGGCAATGACAGCTTTTCCAGAGCATTCCAGCCCACCCAGCTTCCAACCAATCATTCTGCATTACCGATGCAGAATTGTTCAACTTGTTTGTAAAATCCAGTCATGGTGTTACAAATAGGGTAAGAAATATTTTTTAATTGGCAATTTTTGCCACCACTGACTTAAGAGTCTCTATCCTGATGTGCCATGAGTGGCATGTATTAAAAGTGAGGGATTGCTCTGAAAGGTTTCATGTCGCAGTTCCATACCTTGTATCGGCACTTACTCACTCACAGCATTCACAGTTGTATCAATCTGTTTTCTGTTTGTCATAATTATCTAACTCCAGGAACCCAATGCAACCATTTTCTCTGTTTGCTGCATCAATTTTGGAAGAAGGCTACTGCTGGCAAGAAGCTAGTTCCCCATTGTACTTTACACAAGTGCTCTCTGTGAGTTTACAAGGATTCATATACCCACACAAAGCTATTGCTCACTGGATGCTTCCTACTACTTCTCCTTTTGGGTTTTATCTCTTAACATTCTTTTGCTCTTTGCAGACAACCCAGTAGCAGCTCACATACGTTTAAAATTTAAATTACTTTCTAACTGACTTAATCAGGGTTATGGGGCCGAAGCCTCTCCTACTAGCATTTGGCACAAGGCATGAACCAAATCTGCAGGGTCCCCAGTCCATCACAGAGCACAGTCCCACACCCACACAAATCTTCACAAGGATAGATTTGAGTAACCTACCTGTGCAACTGAGAATGACCATTTAACCTAACACCCACCCACCCACATCTTTTGGATGATCTAGAAAAAATGGTTCTATTTAGATTTTTAAAATGTTACCAGTTTTAGTTTAGATTATATGCATTATTTATTCCTCAACAAGTACACACTGTAGCTCCCCGTACAACTTTGAAGTGGATTAAACAGATCTGAAAATGTCACATTAAGTACTTTTTGCACATATTAATACATGTGTCAAAAATGGCTCTGTCCATGGTCTTCTGTATTTTCTTTTTTATTGTTTATCACATTTTTTATATCTATATTGAATTGTGACAGTTTGGATCAATTGCATATATAAAGAGTGTAATTTTAAATTACAACAAAAAGTCAGGCAATTTTATAAATCTAAGCAGGACATGACTCATCCAGAAAATGTCAGCCCTTAAGTAGGAAATGAGGTAGAAGAGGTAGAATTCCTCATGAGACACCAGAAGAGAATATAGCTCTCCAACCTCCTTCTATGAAATGACCATGCATTACAAATTAAAATGAAATGACTAGTTAGGGCAAATCACTGCCCTGGAACATCAGGATTTGTAATTATTCCAAGTTGACCAATCAGGTTTTCTTTCATTTTAACCCAGTTGTAGAGGTTTTTACTTTTCTCTAAACCAGTGATGATACTCAGGTGGCCAGGTACATTTTAAAAATTATTCACCAGAAGTGGAATTTGTGATCTTTATTTGTCCTGTTTATGTGTGGTGAGGGAAGGTGCCTTTCTTGTTCTTGTAGTAGTTTGCCTTTAATCACACATGACCATAGCCTTTGCCATTTATCAAGTAGCAATTGAAATTACTGAGATAGAAAATGTATATATAGATCCATCCGTCCATGCTTTAGCAAACTTGAAAGATGCCAATTAATGAAAGGTTTTACTCAGATAACAACAACAGATGAGATCAGGATTACAAGCAAAATGGTGGCAATGACCACTAAGTGGATCTGCCTGTCCCAGCGAGCTCTGTATGGACGTGCTGCTGCCTCAGTGACACAGTACTCCTCAGATTGGATGCTGGGAGAGTGTGCAGTCTGAAAGGAGCTGTGGTGGAATCTGTAGTGGACAACTAGTATTTCTGCACCACTACAAGGCAACATTTGATCATTTACCCCTCAAATGCAAATAGAATCTGAAAATCTGCAAACCTATTTTATCATAAGACTCAATTGAAACATTTGGGAGAATATATTTAAATTCTCTTGTAAAAACATTGAATGATACCTACATTGTCATTTCACACTTTTAGACCTTGTGTTCAATATTTGTTCTGGTAAATAGCTTAAAGCAGTCAGGAATGTAGCTACCAGATTTTACAAAATGATTTACCCACAAGCTATGAGATATAAGAACATAACATGTTGACTGGTTGCTTAGAAGCTGTTGGAGAATGGTTAATATTAGCTTTGAATTGTAGGCATGTACAGTATTTATTTTGAAATTATCAATTGTATTTAAACAGGTGTTGTGTAAATAAAGTAATAAAAATGAAGTATACACTAATAAACTCAAGGCACAGTACAGTTGATGCCATCACATTTGGTAATTTAAGAAGCCATAGTACTCGTTTGTTATCATCATTATCTAAAGATCCAACTCACTCTTTACTACCTTATACTTGCAAAATAGAATGATTGTCTAATTTGATGTTTTTTTTCTCTCTTTTTTTCTTCTAAACTAGGGAGCTCTACCCTCTGCACGCTTTGCTCGCCAACCCCCGGGTTTGGTTTACCGAATATACAATTTAAAGAGATTGTTATTTTTATGGGAATTGTTACATATGCATTATTTTCACCTTTACTTTAAAACTTTAGTAAAAACAATATTTAGAATTAACTTTTCTTTGAGATTGCATTGAATTTGATTCTATGTTTGGACTTAAATCGTGACAACGCAACGTACAACTGCCTGTGAGTGAATAGTTTCCTTCTCTCTAGTAAATAAAATGACTTTTTCGAATGTTTGTCCATGCTGCTGCTTCTTTGCTTTGTCATTGACATGTTATCTAGAACGTATAAAATCATTGTCCTGATAAAAATAAATATTTTATAATAAATATAAAATAAAAGAGCTGAGAGCAAAGGAAGTGTGTCTGCCAAAAGTATTCACATGACTAAGTGCTGAGAGCACAGGAACTGTATCTGAAAAAAGCATTCACTTGACTGAAGTTAGATGATCGTGGTCTTGTTTGAAAATAGTTGTAAGTAGGGCATGACTTGAAAGAATCTCATGTTAAAAGTCTCCATCTCACGGGACTTCATACCTCGCTGTTTTTGGAATCTTTTAATTCTCGCTGGCAACACGAATTAGACAATCTACAAGGCTCTGTCTTAAAGTTTAAATCCGAACAATATATTCAATCTCTTTTCGCTGTTCCGTTAGTTCACCAAGTAATAATTTCTGTTTGTTTGTGCTAATGCGATCTTTACTATCCTTTTTTTGAGACTTTCGAATTTTTGTACTTCCATTATCTCTAACCTGCTCTGTACGTGTACTGCACCAACGTTTTTGGAATCTTTTAATTCTCGTGGATACACGTCTTCATTGGGAAGAAACACTACATTTTTTTCCCCCGATGGCAACATGAATTAGATGATCTACAAGTCTGTGACTTAAAGTTTAAATCTGAACAATGTATTCGATCTCTTTTTGCTGTTCCGTTATTTCACCGAGTAACAATTTCCGTTTGTTTGCGCTAATGTGACCTTTCCTATCCTTTTTTTGAGACTTTCGAATTTTCATACTTCCATTATCTCTAACCTGCTCTACATGTGTACCGAGCCAACATTTTGTAATTCTTTACGACGTTCTACTTTGTCATCGACTCTTTGTCTTTTATTTCCAGCCCCGGGCATGGTTAAATCTCTTTCTCGTGGGACGTATAAGTATCTCTCGAAGAAAATAACGTCTTGTCTCCTTCCAAGATTTTTTTTTTATAATAGAGAGACAAGGTTCTGCTGTTTACTGAAATTTTGCCACAATTGAGTGCCCCCTCAGTTTTCCACTGGACAAAAATTATATGGTGATTCATGTCCACGTAGAGTGGGGTGTGTGTGCTTATCATACTTATACTTGCATAAATGACCACATTAGGTGCTGTACTAAATACTGACAAAGAGATTAAAAATTAAAAAGCTACTAGGGCTTCCCATCACAAGAAACACAAAAATGTGTGAAATGTGATGACCTACTCTTCCATTCAAAATAAAAACGTTTTGTAAATCAGTTATGAATAATTGTTGTCTTACAACTGTTGTTGTTCAGTTACAGTACATCAAGATAGCTTTCAGGTGGAACTTGTGCTGTTAGTTCTGAGTTATGATATATTGGTGTAATTAGATGTTCTGTATTAATTTTGGAGTTAAAATTACAGTTAAACTAGATTGTTCTAAAAGAGGTTTGCTGGTTTTCTGTTACTGTGAAACTAGATAAGTGTATTAAATAAATATTAAAGAATGTGTGAGAAAGTTAACAAAATGTATTAACAAGATATTTTTCAAAGTGATCACTGCTTCTTCATATAGCAGGTGTGTATTGCGTAGGAGGTTGCTTTCCTGTAAAACTAAGCAAAAAAAAAATACTGGCAGACTTTTGCAAAGGTTGTGTAACATTACATTCACACTGTGGCTTTTAAAGAGAGAAAATTGTTTACAAAGAGGTGGATGAAGTATCAATGATAGGGGCGGTAGAATAGAATTTAAGGCTGAGAGTGCAGATTAAATAACATAGCTGAAGAAAATTTGACTTGAAATTTTTGTTCCATAGAGTGCCACCTCTTGTTTCTTCCCAGGTTATGTTATGTGTACTAGCCATAACCTTCTTTATGTATTATTTATTTATTTCAGTAGTTGGTGACAACACAGCAATATGCAAAAAAATTAAACTTCCCAAGTGGATGTGAATCAGTAACAAGTATACTACACACACTGAAATATGGCATCTTGCCTTCTTGATGACCACATACCTCACATTCAGGCAATGTTTGTAATTCCTATAAAACCTTGTCTTTCACCTACCTTAGCTCTCTTCTTTTCTTTTACTTCATTCTTTCTGATCAGGATGACATTTATGCAGATCACTGCTTAAAGTATCAGGCAGCGGTCCTTGGTTACATTGAAATCACACACCCATGACCAGTGGAGTGTCACCTTGTGAGCACCCATCAACTACCGAGCAGAATTGTGAATAAAATGTCTCCCTCACCAAGACATCACGCACTGTGGTCGGGGCATACACTGAGACAACAGACAAGGCACCCAGAGTGTGCCGTAATCCGAGTCTCATAATACGCTCGTTGACAGTTGTGACATTGAACCCCATCAGAAGAAACCGATCTGCTACAGCAACATCTACTCCCTGAATATGACAGCCATCAGAGCGACCAGACCAATAAAAGGTGTACCCACCTACAGAGATCTGGCTAGTCCCAGGTCTGTGCACCTCAAAGAGTGCTGCCACTGAAATGAGGAGTTCAAGCATGATCATCATGCCGGAGAGATAAGACGTTTCACATGCCTACCTGGATGGGCCACCTGAAATTGGGACCTGAATGCTGCCATGCAATGGGCTTTGCCTCAGCACCACATCAGTTCTGATCCTGCGGCAACACGCTGTACTAGTGCATGCTCCCCAACCTGACCTGACCTGATCTGCTGCTGTCCTTGTACTTTTTTTTGCTGGCCGGGATACTGTAACTCTCCTAGTGTCTTCAGTTTAAACAGGGGAGCCACTACTGCAGGTGTTTCCTTTATGTCAGTCCGTCCACCAATAATAACATGTTCCACTGGTCTGCAACACATTGGGAAGGAGAAGTGCGCTGCTGGTGATTCCATATACCTCCAGACCAGGCACCCGAAGTGTATATTATTTCTTCAACTATAGGTGGGTCACATTGTTGTATCTTTAACAAAAACCATGAATTCATTCATTCATTAATTTTCTACACCCACTTCTTCCTATTCAGTGTCATAGTGGGCCGCAGCCTATCCTGGTAACACTGTGACTGTCAGCCTGGGTGTTTCCCAGCAGCCTTGGAGCACAAAACATGTGCTAACCCTGGATAGTGTGCCTGTACTTAAGTAACCACTGTCACTCATACACTCACATCTACTCATACTGAGCCGATTTAGAGGTTTTCTTCATCCTAATGTGCATATCTTTGAGATGTCAGAGGAAACAGAAATACCCAGAGAAAACCCAGATGATAATGTGGAGAATGTTCAAACTTCACATCGAGAGTGTCCAGGCTAGGATTTGAACCAAGGACTCAGGCAGCAACTCTAACTACTGTACCTCCTCTGACCAGAATCCCAAAAATATACATGGTATATAAGCAGATCTCTAATCTTAGCTAATATTACCCTGAGCCTCAGTCTGTACTTTAATGTGTTGCTCCCCCCCTTTTATTTTGTTGTTGTATATCATCTGCAATGTGGTAGGACGGGTGGGAGTTAGCCATTTAGGTGTTGCTGTAGCATCATGCCTTCTATCTTCTTCTAGCTTCGGTGAACGCCTTTTGTTTCAGTATTGTAGTGTTCTTGGCTTCTGAATTTGAAAACAGACAATAATGGAAGTAATTTTTCATACACTGCTAAAGTGGACCGGGTGTCCACTACAAACTCAAGACCACTGGGCAGATGAAATTGTCAGAGAACACAGGAACTTAATGAAAAGTAACAGTTGCTGCTGAAATATATTATACTGGCAACCTGAATGCTACTGGAGGAGCACCCTTATTATAGCCCCTGACAAAACAGTTTTCAGTGTCAACTTCTACATAATACAGCTAATAATTGAAAAAAATGAATATCTACAATAAGTGTAAGTTTTACACTAGCAGAGCGAAACATTCCGAACAAATGCCACAAACGTTTGTGTAAATTTTGACTGGCTCTTTTTTCTCCCCAATAACATAAAATTAACTGTCACCTTTCTAATACAAAATTACTGAAAAGTTATTAAAGATAGTGAAGTTTCAGATATTGGCTTAAAATCTAAAGTACTTTACAATATTTAGATTGTTTTAATACAATACAGCAAGTAGGGGTGGTGTGATTGAACGGCCACCAATCTAAATCGGCCGATTTTCAATAAATAAAGATGCAATTGGTGATCGGTAAAAAGGCATATCACAAAAACTGATCTTTTCAGCCCCTGCTTTTCTAAGCTGTATTATAATTTTGTTTTAATATTACTTTATGCAAGGTATTATGGTATTTGAGTATTTTGTTCTTTTGCAGCAGAATTCCCATAGTGTAAACAAAGAGCTGGGAGTGGAGGTATGCTTTATCAGTGAATGAGAAACAATTGATATATTAGCCTTTACATTAGTAGTAATAGTAGTAGTAGGGTGTTGTACCATATTAGTCATTATGGATGCAATGAGAAGTCAAACAAAATGACACCTTTTATTGGCTAACTGAACAGATTACAATATGCAGGGATTCAAGGCAGCAAAGGCCCCTTCCTAATCTTGCCTGAAGAAGGAGACTTAGGTGCCTCGAAAGCTTTCATATTGTAATCTGTTCAGTTAGCCAATAAAAGGTGTCATTTTGCTTGACTTCTCATTCTTTTATATTAAAAAAAGTGGAGCAATAAACTGAATAAAAAAGTAATTGGAAAAAAAGTCAGTCGGTCATAGACAAACGGCCAGAACAGATACTTTAAGGAATTCAGATCTTTGTGTTACTTTATTTTAAAATGGACACTGCTTGTGTTTGGGCAGAAATCTTGTTTAAAAGGGCGCAGCTTATATTTTTCATTGAGAAAAGAAAAAGAAAAGATAAACACAAATTTGAAATTGCTGCTTAGTAAACAGTAGGCTTTTTTACTGGGTTTATTGTTTATGGCTGTGTATCATACAGCATGCATTTTGGTAAGAAACAAGTACTGCATAATTAAAATTGTAATCCATATTTATAATTTCAGCACAAGAATTATGAATTTCTAGCTGATACACTGATGAAAGAAACACTTGTATAAATATAGTAAATGTACATTTTAACAGCAAAAAACTGCAGTACAAAAATAATTTAAAATGATTAAAATCTACAAGTGCATGTTTGTTTACATTTAAGCAATTGCCAACATCAATTAATTGATTGTATAAGAAATATGTATATATTTTTTTTTGTTAGAGAAATGATGAAAACTACTTTTTCAATTAAGCCTTGTTTCAGATAGGTACCTTACAGAAAAAATTAAACAATATGACAGCTTGTAATTATGAGAAGAATTTTTGTTTCTTTTATGCCATATGTATTATGGATACAGTAAATATTTTTGTACATATTGTATTAGTAAAAGTGTGCATTTTAAGGAAATTTCATTCATTTTACTATATTATGGTCACTAAAAAATAAGTGTACAGAATTTCATTTTGTTAATAAAAGAGAACAGTTAACACATGTGGTCTGTGGTTTAATTATAAAAATACACTAATACTAATACAATACATAAAAAGTTTTTAAAGGGATAAAGGGAAAAAAAACAGAATCGGCCTTTCAAGTACCTTGAAATCGATGATTGGTATTGGCCTTGAAAAACCTGATCAAAGCATCCCTAACAGCAAGTGGATTTTGTAAAATTGTCATAGTTTAAATTTATTTTTAAATATTAGGAATCTTCTCACACAGTCCTACTAATTGCATATAGGAAGTAAAACTAGCATTTGTGGCAAAGAACATAGAGGAGGTAAACTTGTTTCTTTATTATTATTATTATTATTATTATTATTATTATTTTAATGCTGTTCTGAAAAGACACATTTTCTGTCACAGCTTGCAGTGTTTGGCAAATTCCTGTTTTTGCCACACTTTAAGCAAACAAATGCTTTCTGATTTCTTTCAGCAGTGTACATATGCTTAGGCCAAAGACATAATCTTGAAAACAAACACAATGTTGGCAGACTGTAAAGTGTGATTATCTTTGCCCATATTAGAAAAATATTCCATTTCCATTTTACAGAAGGCTGGTCTTTGCTTCCAAAAATAGTTCAGAAAATCTTCAGAAAATCTTGTTACTGTTTCCCTTTTTATTGTACCTCTAGAGACTGAATAATTTGAATCATGCTTTTGTGATCCCAGAGACCTCACTCCACAGCTTTTTCAAAAATAAGAGCATTTTTGAGTTTCTTAGGTAGTACAGATTCTGGTTTCATAGTGGGATGTAGCCTGTAGATACAGTGTTAAAGACAGAAAGAAAGTACCAGATACACTTTAAGACACAAGTGATTCATCTACCGATGGGCTTAAGTGCAGTGCTCATGTTTTATGAAGAAAAAAAAAGTTTTCTGATTCAAATGACCTCTTTTGTTTCTATTGGGCAGAAATCCAAAATGTTATTAACCATCATCTTAGGTTTCTCTAGTGTGCAATTTAAACAAAACTGCTTCTGTAATTTTGTTGCATGGTATTTTAAAAATTTGTTTTTGAATAACATAAGAGTGGCACAAATGAGTGAGTATCAAGTTAAACATTCAATTGTTTTATCCTGTATTTGGCACAAAAACAATTTTTGCCATGAGAGCTCATGTCAAGCATTTAATTCTTTGACGCCTACGCTCATTGTTGGCTGCTGTGTCCTCATCATTTGGCAGTTAGAATGAGCAATTGATTATCTTAATAGCTTCATCGCCTTATTTTTATTTAGGAAAAAGTTATCTAATCCAGTTCAACTTGTTTCTTGAAAGATTCATTAATGTACCTTAGGCTATAATCAAAATGTGTTCCTAAATTGACACTATGATTTTGGAAGAGGGCCTGTGTGCATTGAATCCCTAGAACCCAAAAATGATAATTTTATTTTTCTCTTAACTGCTCATTGTTCTATAGTTGTATACTAAAAATGAGAAGTTTGTGTCTTTAAATGTTAAGTGTCTTTGTCTTTTTCATCAAGTACATTACAATTCTCATTTGTTATTGTTCATTTACTAATAAAAAAGGAAACACAACTATAAATAAAAAGTAGGATAAAGCAACTATAACAAAAAGCTTATATTCATGGCTGTCTGATAGTAGAATCAATATACTGTAGGCAGTAGCCTAGGCTAAGTCTCTTTGAATGAGCTACATGGCCCTGGCAGATTAGAAAACAATGGCCATTTTGACTGTAAAACTTTGACCCAGTCTCTGTCAAACATCCCCATGGGCCACAGCCATTGGAGCTGAGGTCACAGCAGGTCATACTGTAAAGTTTACATAATCTAAGTGTTGTTTTAGAGCCAGTTCCTGACATTTCAGTAATGTATGTCATGCAGTACGCTATGCACTGTAGTACAAAAATACAGAAAACAATTTATGACACTGTGCAAAAATGTTTAGTATGCAGTGTAAAAATATGACATTTGATTCTCAGTTAGTTAAGTGGGGTGCTTTTATATGTTCAGAACAGATACAAATTGTTTCTGAAGCTTAGATGTTGGATTGCTGACTGCCAGTATGTAAGGGTGAGAATGATTTGTGCCTGTTGTGTTTGCAGTTCCAAAATAATGACACACGCTTTATTAGAGCAGTGCTTGATGTAGGTCTGTGCAGCTAATACCTAATTAGATTGTGTGATATTTTATAGCAGATATCATAACCTTTGAATGATATTTCTGTCCTGTGTGGATATACCACACAGTGGTGCTGCCATTTAGGAGAATTTCTGTGTTAGTAGTGCGGCTCTAAGCGTTCAATACCTAGTCATGTTACTCATGGAATTGAGACAGTCTCCCTTTGTGTCTACAAGGGGATTCTGTAGTACTCCTGTTTCCACCACCATCCAAAAGATGTGCACATTATGTTGATTAGCATCTCTAAATTAGACCAGTGAGTGTGTCCTGTGATGGACTAGCTTTCTGTTCTATGTGTTTTCCTGCTTTAAATTCAGTGATGCAAAGTTATGGTACCTGATTACTGGAATCTGGTAAAGAGGTTTCAGGATGAATGTGTACCATTGCTACTGAAGTATTGTTTATTCTTTTGTCTGCATCTTTGTTTTATGCCTTTTCAAATTGTACGTTAACTACAATTGTGGGTATTTGTGCCAAATATGCACTGCTCCTTTAAGAGGCAAGGTAATTCACACTGCATTGTGGTGTCATTCCATTCTTGATGATTCCCTGTGTTGACTTTACTGGCTGTGGCATCTTTGAAAAGATTATATGCATGGCTGTCCGTTTTCTATTACAAAACATTAGGATTGGCATTTGGAGGACAAAGTTGACTGTTTCTTGTATTATCATCTTTTTCTTATAGTGCACATATTATTTCACAAGGTCGGCTGAAAATAGAGGAGGAAAACCAATGGCAGAGCCAAGGATGTTTTACCGTGTAATTATTCATGTCACTTAGTTACAGCTTTTTTGTATACATGAATTTGTAGTTGATGCTGTTTTCTAGGGATGCTCCAATAAGGTTTTTTAAGGTGAATACCTATCACCAACTTAATGTAACTTGATTGGCTGACTCAGACACCAATTCAAATTTTTTTTTTCCTTTGTCCCCTTAAAAACTGTTTACATTGTGTTCCTGCATAACCAGAGTCATAGAAGTGTTATGTCTTATAAAATACTTAGGTATTTTTATAATGAAACTATAGACCACTGTTCTTTTTTATTAGCAAAATTTAATTCTGTAAGCTTGTTCAGTAATAAAATAAAGTAACAAAATAAAATGCATCTCATAATTACAAGCTGTCATATTGTTTACATTCTTCTGTAACGTACTTATCTGAAATAAGTTTAATTTAAAAAAGTAGTTTTTCTCTAACAAATATATAAAAAAAGTGTTTTTCATCATTTCTCTAACATATATATATATATATATCTATATATATATATATATATATATATATATATATATATATATATATATATCTATACTAATAAAAGGCAAAGCCCTCACTCACTCACTCACTCACTGACTCACTCACTGACTCACTACTAATTCTCCAACTTCCCGTGTAGGTAGAAGGCTGAAATTTGGCAGGCTTATTCCTTACAGCTTACTTACAAAAGTTGGGCAGGTTTCATTTCGAAATTCTACGCATAAGGGTCATAACTGGAAGCTATTTTTCCCCATATAATGTAATGGAGTCTTGAGTTGGAGATGGCGTGGGGCGGAGTTTCGTATGACATCATCACGCCTCCTACGTAAGTACGTAGAGAACAAGGAAGAACTCCAAACAGCGATGAGCACAAAACGCCATTTCACAATTGAGAAGGCAGAAAAACATTATGAAGCAAATGATGCATACAAGCATATTCATAAGTACAGCTACTGCGGAAACAAAGCACGGCGTGAACCGTAAGTTTATATTAAATTAAGTTCATAGACAGGCTTCCACTAGCGTTTGTAATTTAGTGCCTGCCCATATAAGGCCGTCCATCAGCGGCAATCCAATACAAACACTGCCGGTAAATGTTCACGGGTGAAGGACTGCGCTTATGCAGAGGAAGATGAGATGGTCAGGGTGGTGTTTGGCACAAACTCATTGAAACTGCGAGAGAAACTTTTAAGTGCCGGGTCTTAGCTGACATTACACGAGATGGCACCAGTACAGCTGGGAACCTTCGATGCAAGAACACCAAGCGGCTCACGTGAACTGACGCAATGCGCAGACAAAAAGCAACAGTTCCAAAGAGTGCTGAACAAAAACCGAATTACACAATTGAGAAGGCAGCAAAAAATATGAAGCGCCTTATACATACAATCATATTCATAAGTGCAGCTACTGCGGAAACAAAGCACACGGTGGAAAAGTGAATGTCCTGCTAAAGGAAGACAGCGTAAAAAAAAAAACGTGCATGCAGTTTGTCACATCTCAGATAAAAGGAAGACGAGCTGTTTATTGATGCAGTAAGGAACTAATCGATGAATGAAACCTCTTATCTTTACAACGATTGACAAACACGGAATGTAACTTGAACACATCCTACAAATACGAGCCTGATTGAAAGAAATAATGATAATCAAATCCTTGATGACAGCAACATTCAATAACACTCACAAAACAATTACTGTATATTGACAATCATGTTACGTTATTTTTAAAATGTTCCCTTTTCTTTTTCATAACTTCTACTTCTCCACTGCGGTACACGGGTATATATATATAAATGTATATATATACCCGATCTACAATACATACTTTAGCATAGACAAGCCACACGCTGTGGCTAATTGTAGAGTCTTAAGCCTCTAACGACCGAGGTTCGATTCCCGAGAGGGATGTACTGACTATGTACAGCGCTACCTGATTCATTTTACCTTCGATCTCCTTGGTTTGGGACGTATGAAAAAATATTAGGTTAACGCAGAATCATGTTACGTTATTTTTAAAATTTTCCCTTTCTTAGCACAAGCACAGCTGAGAAGCTTCGATGCATGTACTCCATAGCGTTAAAAATAACGCATTTAATCACACTTTCAATTCCAAGCAAACGGGAACTTTTGTCAATGCATGATTTCCTGGTACATCCATTACACTGATGCACACATCACAGCTACAAAAATGTTAGAGTCGGAATAAAGCGTTCCTACGACTGATCATTTCGACTACCCGAGCAAAGCCTTGATAAAAGCATGGTTTTGTGCACACTGAAAAGCAAGCAAAATTAGATGCATTACAGAAAGCGGACTTTGTGGCTCTTACTGGGGATCATTGGACTTCCGTGACCGTTAGTAATTCTAAATACATCTAATTACAAAATGTTCAATGATCACACTGTTTTAGCCTAATGTACAAAATAATTTTGGCTAATGTTACTCAGAGTTTAAAGAGTAAGCTGGTCAAATTACCTTTTATGTTTCTGACTTATTTTTTAAGAAGAAAACTGCACCTTATGTTGAAATTTTGGTTATTATTATTTAAAGACAATACTATTCTGAAAATGTACTTAAAGTACTTAAACTACCACTTTATTTTTAAGTCTGCCCAATTTTAACCAGGGATGATATTTTTGTTTCTGTTTTGAATTCAAATGCAGTTTAAAAGCTTTTTTTCAGAAATTAAAACAGCTTCAGTTTACAATATTCATGTCCATGTCTATTATTTGATTCTGTAAGCCCACTAAAACCGTTTTAAATTAAAAAAAAAACATTTGCGATTTGGGGCAAATTTACGTGTCGATTACATACGATTAATCAAGATTAATTCTTACACAGCCTCTAATTAATTGGATTAATTTTTTAATCGAGTCCCACCTAATATATATATGTAGATATATATATGTAGATTTGTATATATATGTGTATATACAGTATATATGTAGATATGTATATGTTGTATATACAGTATGTATATATGTGTGTGTATATATACAGTATGTGTATATATGTATATGCATATATATGTATGTGTGTATATGTATATATATATAACTGTATATATGTATATGTATAGATGTGTGTGTATATATATATATATATATATATATATATATATATATATATATATATATATATATATATATATATATCTGCCAGCAACACTCATGACAATGACAAAACAATTACACTGTCAATTATGTTACATTATTATTAAAATGTTTCCTTTTCTTTTTACTTCTGCCAATCGCAGGTATTTTGCTATATATATATATATATATATATATATATATATATATATATATATATAAATAGATAGATATGACAACAACACTCATATCAATGACAAAACAATTACATTAACAATCATCTTACGTTATTTTTAAAATGTTTGCTTTTCTTTTTCATAACTTCTTTAACACACTACTTCTCCGCTGCGAAGCGCGGGTATTCTGCTAGTATACTAATAAAAGGCAAAGCCCTCACTGACTGACTCACTCATCATTAATTCTCCATCTTCCCGTGTAGGTAGAAGGCTGAAATTTGGCAGGCTCATTACTTACAGCTTACTTACAAAAGTTGGGCAGGTTTCATTTCGAAATTCTACGCGTAATGGTCATAACTGGAACCTATTTTTCTCCATATACTGTAATGGACTTTAGTTCAATGGCCGTGGGGGGCGGAGCTGCGTGTCACATCATCACGCCTCCCATGTAATCACGTGAACTGACTGTGAACGCGGTACGTAGAAAAGAAGGAAGAGCTCCCAAAGAGCGCTGAACAAAAACACATACAAGCTTACTCATAAGTGCAGCTACTGCGGAAACAAAGCACGGTGTAAACCGTAAGTTTAAATTAAGTTTATGGACACGCTCCCGCTGCCGTTTGTCATGCCTTCGTCGAATACTTTATTCGCGAGATACAAGTTTAATGAGAACACACGAGGTATAAACGAGACTTTGGATCACTTTTAACGGAGTTAAAATTGCTGTCGCAAGAAACTTTTAAGTGCCGGGTCTTAGCTAACATTAAATAAAGCCGTGGACATTGCAACATCACACAAGAGAGCAGCTCACATGAACTGACTGAACGCAGTACGAGTAATCACTTCCATGCATCAAACCTGTTCAAAAAACACATTACACAATTGACAAGGTAGGAAAAGAATATGCTCCGAGCTGAGCTCCACAGCTAACGCGGTCTTGCGGAAGCAACTTTGTCACACTGCCACCAAATACTCACAGAAAAATCCACAAGTTAATACGCACGCTGTCTCTAGAGTTTCTCCACACTCAATGTATTGCTTGCATCTCCGTTATACCCTCTGCAACTATACGTTGCATTCTCAAGAGTGAGCTCGCGCAGCTTCGTCATATTACAACCACAGTGCTGAACTGACAACATGCTATATAAAGAGAACTGTAACAATCGTAATAAACGAACAATAAAACAGTGGAGAACCCGTGGATTAAATAAAAAGGCGGCTTCCTTGGCAAAGCAAGGAAAAAGGATGGCCTTATTTGTCGTTCGTTTATAAAACAGAGAAGCTGTGTAAAGGCTGCTTCACAGAAAACCAGCGGAGCGCCTTATATGATCAGGCAGTCAGCTAAAGAAGGGAATCAATAAATATCTATAATCGTAATAAACGAACAAAAAATAGCGTACAAGCCGCGGATTAAATAAAGGAAATGGTAAAGTAAATCTCGAATAGCTACACAATAACTATAACAATCGTAATAAACGAACAATAAAACAGTACAGAACCGCGAAGCAAGGAGAAACGACGGCATTATATGGCGTTCGTTTATAAAGCAGCGGAGAAGCTGTGTGAAGGCAGCTACACAAAAAAACAGCAGAGCGCCACACTCTGAATGTATTCCTTGCATCACCGTTATACCCTCTGATCTCCCATTTCAATTCAAATGCCTCAAATTTCCAGTAAGGCTTTGTTGCGCGATGACAATTAATAAGTCTCAGGGACAGACCCTACAAAAGGTTGCCATTGATTTGAGGCAACATTGCTTTTCTCCTGGACAACTATACGTTGCATTCTCAAAAGTAATCTCAGTGCACAGCTTGGTCATACTACAGCCGGAGTGCTGAACTGACAACGTGGTATACAAAGAGATCCTTAACAAATAGTTATTGGTATATTTTCCCTCAGTTTAAAAAGGTTTTCTTTTCTTCTTAATAAAAATTTAAAACCAGTTCTTCGTCGCTGCGAAGTGCGGGGATTTTGCTATATCCAGTATATATATATATGTAGATCTGTATATATATGTATATATATGTGTCTGTGTATATATATATATATATATATATATATATATATATATATATATGTGTGTGTGTGTGTTTTGTATGTACAGTATATGTATGTTGATATGTGTATATATGTATTGTAAAAGACGAATCAGGACACAACATAAAGGTTTGGGGTTTCCGGCCCCGTATACTGTCAAATTCTCCACAGTATAAAATAAAGAAAGGGTCAAAATACATGAACAAAAGTTCACATATGCACGACGTTCATTCATGGCGCCGGGCGGCCATTTCATGAAGGAGGAGCCGGAAGTGTAGGAATGCTGGGAAGGAACCGTGGGGGAAGATGGGATCGATGACGTCAGGAAAATGGAGGAGGAAGGGCGGAAGTAACGTACTGCGGGCAAACCCGGCTTATGGTGGCGGAGCGTCTTTTTTCTGTAAGAAAGCGAGGAGAAAGTTAGTACCCACTATTCCCTGCCGGCAAATGTCTTCCCAGGTGTGTTAAGATCCGTCCGTGGTCTCCTACTGCTCGCGCGTGACACGACCCCTTAGCACAAAACCGTCAAGTTGGGTGGACCTAACCGAGAGGTGTGGATACGAGACAGGGCATCGGCATTGGCCTGAAGGGTGCCTCGACGATAAGTGACGGTGAACTTATACGGCTGTAAATCCAGAAACCACCTGGTGACCCGCGGATTCGACTTTTTATGTAGGGACATCCACTGAAGTGCAGCGTGATCAGTCACCAGAGTGAATTCGCGACCCAACAGGTAGTAACGGAGATGGGTCACCGCTCACTTAATGGCCAAGGCCTCCCTCTCCACTGCCGCATACCGGGTCTCTCGGTCCAGCAGTTTCCGGCTTAAGTACATCACGGGGTGTTCGACACCATCGACGCTTTGGCTCAACACGGCGCCCAGGCCTGTGTCCGAAGCGTCGGTCTGGAGAATAAAAGGAGCCCAAAATTGGGTGTCCTTAATACAGGTGCCGGCGTTAGGGCCTTCTTTAGATCACTGAATGCGTGTTCTGCCCTGTCGTTCCATACCACATATAAGGGAGCGCCTTTCTTTGTTAAATTGGTCAAGGGTGCTGCCCTTTTGGAGAAATGGGGTACGAACGGCGGTAATACCCGCCAACCCCAAGAAAGCCTGCACCTGTCTCTTGGTATTCGGACGGGCCATTCCAAGATGTCATTGATTTTTGAACACTGTGGTCTCACCTATCCCCGTCCCACCAGGTAGCCTAAATACTTGGCCTCCTTTAAGCCAAAAAAACACTTTTGAGGGTTTATGCGGAGAGGCCGGCTTCTCTTTGGGTCTTTGTGGCGTTTCTGCAGCGTCGAGGGGCTCAGGGGTGGCCGCCCGTCCCTGTCGGTTCCCACGAGCTGGCCTTTCTGACAGGACCGCGAGTTGACGCCGACGACTTCCAGGAGTCCTGGCATGTCCTTGTAAGGATGCCGCCGGACCTGCTGGGCGAGGGAACTGGGCATTGCGTTGACCAAGCCCTCACAGGCCACCTGCTCTACTGACCTTCCGGGCCTGGGGTCCCTCAGGCCGTAGCCACCGCCCATTTTGCCCCAGAATTCAAAGGCCTGTGCTCTGGCTGGTTTCTCTGGGTCATACTGCAAGTTCCGCCACACTGCTGACTGCTGGCCCAGCGTGATGCCGTAGCGTGCCAGGATCTCCGGTTTTAGAAGGTCGTAGTTCGCGGCCTCCTCCTCGGGGAGATCATAATAAGCCCCTGCGCTGCCCCTTCAGGTAGGGCGCCAGAATGGATGCCCACTGGACCGCTGCCACTCGTTCGGGTGGCCGTCTATTTGAAAATGCCCAAATATGACTCGGCGTCGTCCACGCCAGTCATGGGTACCAAAGGCAGAGGCGCCGGTCTAGGCGGGTCGGGCCTTACCCTCTGGGCTTCTGCCAACCTGGCCTTCGTTGCCTCCAATTCCGGGTGGTAGCGGCTTGCTGCAGGGACAGTATCTGTGTATTCATCCCTTGCAGCACTGTATTGAGGTCCTGTCCTTCAGTCATATTTTTGGATCTTCTATCCTGCTGACTACGCCACTGTAAAAGACGAATCAGGACACAACATAAAGGTTTGGGGTTTCCGGCCCCGTATACTGTCAAATTCTCCACAGTATAAAATAAAGAAAGGGTCAAAATACTTAAACAAAAAGTTCACATATGAACGACGTTCATTCATGGCGTCGGCAGCCATTTTATGAAGGAGGAGCCGGAAGTGGAGGAATGCTGGGAAGGAACCGTGAGGGAAGATGGGATCGATGACGTCAGGGAAAATGGAGGAGGAAGGGCAGAAGTAACGAACTGCAGGCAAACCCAGCTTATGGTGGCGGAGTGTCTTTTTTTCTGTAATAAAGCAGAGGGAGAAAGTTAGTACCCCGCCATTCCTTGCCGGCAAATGTCTACCCAGGTGTGTTAAGATCCGTCCGCGGTCTCCTACTTGCACGTGCGTGACAGTGTATATATGTAGATCTGTATATGTATATATATATATATATATATATACATAGATATATATACATAGATATGTGCATGTGTAGATATGTGTATATGTTGATATGTATATATGTATATATATATATATGTTTGTCTGTGTGTGTGTATGTGTGTATATATATATATATATATATATATATATATATATATGACAGCAACACTCATAACAGTGACAAAACAATTACATTGACAATCATGTTACATTATTTTTAAAATGTTTCCTTTTCTTTTTCATAACTTCTTTAACACAGTACTTCTCCGCTGCGAAGCGCGGGTATTTTGCTAGTCTATACTAATAAAAGGCCAAGCCCTCACTGACTGACTGACTCATCACTAATTCTTCAACTTCCCGTGTAGGTGGAAGGCTGAAATTTGGCAGGCGCATTCCTTACAGTTTACTTACAAAAGTTAGGCAGGTTTCATTTTGAAATTCTACGCGTAACGATCATAACTGGAACCTACTCTCGACCATATATACGACCATAGCCTGCAGCTCGGTCGCCGAGTGAGGTGGAGTTGCGTCCCGCATCATCATCAAAGGCACCTTGGCTGCCATTAGGTATCAGGACCACAGAGATACAGAAGGGAAAAACAAGTCAAGTTCATCCAGAAAAATGTGGACCTGGAAGATAATAAATCATGATTAGTGGTAAGTTAAGGGTTATGTTTACAGCATGATATTCAGAAGTTAATAAGTAGTATGTGCCAAGATGATCAGGAACAGAACAGTAAATATCCATTTAGTAGACAAGAAAAGACCAATGCCACCACCTCATCCAGATGCACATGTAGCGTGACAAAACCTATAAGAGGAGGAAAGTGCAGCAGGAGTTACAGAGTTGCATGAAGTGATCCAATTTTCTGTTAGAGCTAGGACGTTAAGAGAAAGATGAGAGGCGTTTATGAAATCATTCTTGTTTCAAGCAGAGCAACAGTTACACAGTCCTCCAGAAATCAAAGACCTGGAGAAAAGAGGAAGAGAGATTTGGTTAGAAGAAATAGAAACCTGTTGGCAAAAGAGGCTGACATGGTATTGGGAAGAATTAGCAGGAGAAGGGAATGTAAGGGAGGAAGAAAGTTGGAGAAAATGTCAGTGAAAAGTGAGAACTGCAGATAAGCTTAATATTGACTATCATTGGTTCACTTGAAAGATCATTAGACAACTGAAAACTACTTGCATCAAAAGGGTATCGACTTACCTGACAAAAAAGGACTAAGAAATCCTCTTGACGAACATGGATTTTAATAGATGTTCTCAACAGCCGCTTAAATAGCTGAATCACTCAACTGCCAACTAGCTCCCCTTAAAAGCTAATTACCCACACTAAGCAGAAAGAGAAAACTAAGCACCTTGATCTAACCTGAATAGGTTGTCATCAGCACTCACTTTGAAGCTGAGGCAGACACAAAACTGAGAGCAGTACTAAGAGCACAAACTAGGAGCAATATTCAACCACCACTACAACAGCAGCAACAAATGCTTAGTTCCTGACCTATTCTGTATTACCAGACACTGCACAAACTTCTCTTTAACTTTTAATCTCCTTTTTTATCTTTTCTGATGGTTGTCTTTTGCAACCACCTGTACTAACTGAAAAGATAGTTACTAAAGAATCTAAGAGTGATGATCAGGAGAAAAAGCCATTGTTAAAAATACAGGTATGGGTTAGAACTGAAAGTCAAAAGGTAAGTTGGCAAAGCCAAATCACTAACCCAAAATCAAAGTCAAAAGTTCAGAGGTAGTTTCATTTGCCAGGAGGCACAAAACATAAGGATTGTAAAATTGCTATTTAAATCAATCCAGGAGTGATCCTTATATGGTTGCACTAATGATGTCACCCATCACATAGTTCTGGTGCCCATGGGCAAAACAAAATAATTATAAATGGATAATTTTAAAGTACATCATCTAATTCCTTGCATTTGAAATCCCCCAGAAAGAAGTCAAAATGAATTTTATCCTGGGAAGGAGAAGTACAAAAAATTTACAGAAGGTACCATTCATAGCATCACCCCTGCCTTAAACCCTTTCATCTGACCTGGATTTGTTGACCCACTTCCAAACTCCTTTCACAAGTGTATGACTTCCTCCATTTCAGACACACACCTGGTGAAGGCTTGATATCCAAAGCATTACCTTTTCTAACCTTTTTATTTTTTACAGTTTGGAAATAACATTTCTGTGCAGATGCACATTATTTACCTGTTGACACATAAGCCAGATGTGTTCAGAAGGAAAAAGGAATGTGTACGTATAAGCCAGATGTGTTCAGAAAGAAAAAGGAACGTGTACATATGTGTATGTTCGAATCTCCTGTCCCATGTGAAAATATCTAATGAAAAAAATAATCCATTTTTCAGTCTGCCATTTTTTAAGCAGGTGTTTTGAAAATAGCATTTAACAAAACAAAAAAAGGGGGCAAGGGGGCCAAAAAATTCTTGTTTTACATTGTGTTTACACCTTGAGCGTGGGAAAGGTGCTATATAAATAAATAAGACATTTTATTGTCTTATGAAATATTATTGTTTTTATTTAGGATTTTTTGCCATTGATGTGGACATAAAAACTATATTGTTGTAATCACAATGCAATCTCAGTGAGACCTCTAAAATAATTACGCATAAAAACATAACATAACTTGATTCCAATATCTGAAAAAAATACTACATTACCCACATTAAGTTAACCCATCCAGTCAGAACTGAGGACAGCCAATGCAGAGGAGTGTACTTGGTACTTGCACGGGTATAGAAATGAAGCTCACTTGGTTTCCTACACAAAACCCACAGAAGTACTAGGCATTTTTGCCACCCAAAAAGGCTTTTGATCAAAAATCAAATACACAGATCTCAGTAATAATATAGCCTGGCCTTTATTTTAGAAGGGAAATATCAGCGTAGTTACAGAACTGGATGGCTGATATTATATGAACATTTTTAGCACTGGCACAAATTAAGGTTAAAGTGTAAAGTCCATAATTCCAAAATCCTTAACTCAGTAAACAGTTCAAAAGTTGGGGGAGGAAAAAGAAAATCAGCTAAGTTCCTTGAACTTGACTTGACTAGTTAACAGCCTCTAATAAGTCATATCATTAGGTATAATATGGTGGCAGTTTACTTAATCGCTTCTCCAAAGTTTTGTCACAAAAAGTATTGTGAATGGTTGTCTTTGCTATTTAAACCTTTTTATGTAAGAGGATTACAATTTTTGACATTTTATTTGGGCTTTATTAGATACAGTTTTCTTTACATTTAATATTTTATCTTGGTTCATTAAACTTTAATTTTTTGCTCTACTTTTGATTTGCTTAGATGTATTGGTTTTTTCCTTTCCTTTGTCATTGTTAATATTTTTCTTTTCTGGAGACGGCTCATTGTTAATTGTATTTTGTTATTGTGAATAACTGTTAATTATATAAATTTAAATATATTGTTGGTTTTGTTTTTGGTTGGGTTTTGATAGTTTTGACAAAACCTTTTTAGTAATATCATAACAATATGTGCACATATATCTGCTTATTGTCTTTTGTTTTGTATTTGATCTTCTATGTGCTCTATGTGTGTGAATCACTACGTGCTTCCGGGCTTTCTCTTCCTCCGACAGGACACAGAATCCATTACATTCGTGATATTACAGCTCTCTGAATAATTAAAATACTGAGATGTATACGTGATATAATTTCCATAATGATAGGAGTTAAAGTTTGTTATTAAACATGGGAACACGGTGGTGCAGTGATTGTTCATGTCTCACGTAAGATGCTTGCTGCGCTGTGTGCTACCTTCGATAAAATACTTTATTGTAGCAGTACTGTCTCTTTCAAACGTACTAACTTCATATTCCTGTCCTTACTTTTCTTTCTCCAAATTACCCAATCACCACACAATCAGCTCTGTAATAGACATTAGGCTATCTGTAAGCTTAGAACGCAGATTCTTCAAAACTTTTTTGGAACATCGAAGTATCTTCGTAGTACGTGTTTAATTATTCCATCCATCTATTCTTCCTGTGTCGCGTCAGCACCATCAAGAATACAGTGCGAGGCCGGAACAATCTGTGAACGGAGCGCCAGCGGCTCACTAGTGATGCGGCACCGTGTAGTTAAAGTAAAAGTTTTATCTGTATAATATAATAAACATATTTTGGTGCATTTCATCCTAAAAATGATATCGTCATCATATGTAAGTACATGCTTTATGAAGTGGCTCAGGTTGTGCAATATTATAATTGTAGTGCAAGGTTACAGTGAGGTGATTGTACTAATAAGTACAAACAGTTCTACAAGGAGCACTTGATGGACTGATTGAGTGCGTTTAGAGTTCTTGGGATGAAACTGTTTCTGAACTGCGAGGTCCGTACAGGAAAGGCTCTGAAGCGTTTGCCCTATGAATGCAGTTCAATAGACAGCATGGCTGAGGCGGCGTGTGCTTGATGCTGTATACTGATAATTCTCTTTCCGATCAGCTGCTGTACAGCTGTGATTCACACTCAGATACAGTGATATAAATACTTTGAGTGGTGCAATGAGAGTAATATGGAAAAAGATGATCACCTGATGTGGGATCCGAGGTGCAGTGAGAGTAACAACGTTAAAGCAGTTATGGTATTCGGAATAGTTTGACCATTCTGTGGACCATTATATTGTTACAGGTTAATTACAATCAGATGTATTAAACTAATAAACAATATGCGGTTAATTTCAGTGTATTTATAAAGCCATGTCAGGGGTGTTAATCTAAAAAAGAAAGAATAACCAAACAGGGACAGTAGCACTACTTTGATGCTGGGTGCCGCCAGTCTGCAAAACCAAACAGACAACTTGCGTATGACAGGATATGGAAATGTGCGTGGCTTTACACCAAGTTTAGGTTTTATACATCTCGATTTGAACGTGGAAACGTTCTTACGCAACATTTTTGTGTGTATGCACCGTTTATACATGAGGCCCCTGGTGATGTAAAAGCTGCATGTGAACCACCTGTCTAAGGGCAACTCAGAATGGCCATTTCAGAGCATATTGAGCACTGAAATATGTTTTCTATAATTGTTAAGCAAAATTGTTATAGAAAAACAGTTATCTCCTAAGTAGTATATTGGATAGACACCTGAGTCATCTGTCTGAATGATAGCAGTACATAGCAATACTTTTCCAGGTGGCTGTATATTATCTCTCTGTTATAAAAAAAAAATCTTGGAAGGCTTGGAAGGAAACGATATGTGATTTTCTCGGAGACACTTAAACATCCCACGAGAGACACTTTAACGCCCCGCGAGACAAGGCAGTGAGACAAAGGACAGCTGCTGTACAGGCTTTTAAATGATCGACACACAGCGTGACAAGCAGAACATGCAGCAAGCCAGCAGCTAATCCAACAGCATCTACTTAGCGTATGTTCAGTCCCAACACAACATGAGTGGCAGAGACGTGAAGTGGCTGGCGTGTAGCGTGCCCAGGGGGCGCGGGGGAGGGGGTGGTCGAATGAAGCAAGCAGGGGGCAAAGCCCCTACTAATTTATATCAAAAGCTGTTTGCTACTTGGCTGTGCATTGCATGATACACCTAGTGAAATTGTTGACATTGGTTGTATGTAGGCAATAATGCAGAACTTTGTCATTTGACTTAAAGCAGAATATGAATATGAGCCCTAGTCAAAAAAATGATGTTGCTAGAGCCGGTCAGACTATTAGAAAAAAAAAATAGGGACCATTTGATGTAAAGCAAGCAGCAGAAGTGGCCTTTGTTTGGCTCATGTTATTCTCATTTTGCAAAATGAGCATGGTAACCTTTGAGTGTAAAGTTGTCTACAAAGAACAACTTGTCACATTCATGTGAGCAAACAGTATTAATGTAGTAACTTGTCCAGCACCAGTAAATAAATTAAATAATACACCAATAAAAAACAACAGAATATTGTAAATAATTAACAGAAATATCAATATTATCATAAACAAAAGCATGAAAGATTAAGCAAAAATTTGAATTTGAACACCAGCTAGTTCACAAACCCTAGCTGAAACACAGAAGCTGTCAGTGTGATATGCATCTTATTTGAGTGTGCATCTGCCTTCAAACAATTGTGACTGTATGTCATTCAAAAGGTGCACCAGTGGTGTCATCACTCATGTCATGTACTTAAGTAATGATTGTGAACAAAAAACTTTGACTTGAAAAATACTGAACATATCCTTTAATGCAGAATTAACGGGATGTGTAAGGAAACTGCACAGATACAGGGAAAATATGCCAACTTCTCATGGATAACGTCTAGGCACAGGACTCAGAACTGTAGACTCTGGCACTAACCACCATGTCTTCCTTAGGATGAGATCTACATGTGTTGTGGAATTAAAGCAAATTAGTCATTCTCAGTCCTTTACGTATTTACTGACTCATTTCTCTCCCACCATTGTAATTAAACAGTTTATATAAAAAAGTTAACTTGAGGGAGCTATTAGTTCCTTTGTCATCTGTGTCTTATTGATATTTGGCAACTGGGAAAAATATAAAAGCAGAGCTCTGAATTTTTAGAACTGAGTTAATCGAAACGAAACCCCAAAAAATATGTTGCATTAGGATGTAAGTATGAAAAACTAGCAGCCCCCCTGGACTAAGATTGAGAGCCTCTGCTTTGAAGTCTGAATTTGGAGATTTAAACAGTCTTGTTTTGTGATGCTAGGCACCACTAGTATGAACAATCAAAGGTATGGATTGAAGATACTGTATATAAAAAATTAAAAGAGCATTTACAGTATGTTGTCAACCATTATATAACCTCACAGATGCCTACAGCATGCCAAGTGAACAGTGGGCACAGCCTTTACATCCAATTTAAGTTTTCACATGGCATAACGATTGGCATGTCTCTCTAGCAAAGCCTGACGTACAGCAGGGTTATTAAGAAAATGTATCTGGAACAACCGAGAGAGAAATGTTGCCCATAGTGGACACATCATGACGTAGAGCAAGTTTCTTTTAATAGCTTGAGAGGATAATCCACAGAGCAGCCCAATTAAACATGCAATAACAATTAACACAATAGTCTACAGTAGAACTACTTAAGCTTACAAGGAGCATTAAGCTGCCGTGTCCATTTGTGATGCCTTTATTAGGCAGGCTGTACTGCATAGCATCATGGTTAATTAATAACTTAGGTTTCATTAATATTGAAATTTCTGTTTGCTGTGTTACTATGTTCAGAGTATATAGACAGTTTCTGACATTCTATTCCACAGCCAAAGAGCACAGATATAAGATGCATCCATAATAAAGCATTACTTTCAGGCTAATTAAACCTAAGACTGAGAAAATTGTGCTGTTTATGCTTTGCAAAACAAATCAGATGTACTTAAAAGGAAGCAGAGTCAAGAGACAAGTAAAGATGGGATATGAAACAGCTTCTTAAAATTCTCTTGATTAAAAAAGCAACATTTAACAGTGAGATAAAATGGATTGTTTTATTATATCTTCTAACCATAAGATTTAGAAATATCAGGTCTTTCCCAGATCACCATGTATTTGTTTGTGATTTAAAAACAATTAAAACATTTTGGTAAACGGTTAGTTTCTAAGGTGATGCACCATTCTACACTTAATTAATCTTGTCTTTTTTTCTAAAGTGGTGAGCACTGGTCTCTGATTCTTTTCAGTTTGCTACCTTCAACCTTATGTTTTGACAGCCCCTCTTTTTAACTTGTTATACATTTTCAGAAGGTAGCATGGGGATGCAGTACTTAGGTTACTGCCTCACAGAACTAGCATCCTTGGTTTGAGTCTGCATACAGTTGCCACCTGTGTGGTGTTTGCATGTTTTACTGTTCTCTTTTTGGATTTTTTCTTCGCGTTTTCTATTTTTCCAAAGATATGCATTTTGGCTTTATTGAAAATTCTAAATTGGGCCACGTGAGTGAGATTGTGTGAATGAATGGTACCTGTGCCCTATTCTGGTCTGGTCTGTGCTTTGCTCCCAGTGTTGCTCAGGATACACTGAAATTAATTAAGTGGATGTGGGAATGTTATGTGACATCTTCAGAAACACCTTTCACCATCTCAGTAGTTTAATCAGAAAATGTCCAGTATGCTGTTCCTTTTCTCAGAACATTTTTCAATGAATTTATTCAAATGTTAGACATAAGTCAGATCTAGAATCCAGGGTTCAATTCACAGTCTAGTCACAGTATGTGTGGAGTTTAACCATTCTTCCCAAGTCTCCAGGTATTGCAGTACAGTGGAACCTCAGGTCATGACTGTAATTCGTTCCAAAACTCTGATCGTAACCCGTTTGGTCTGAAGTAATTTCCCCCATAGGATTGTATGTACATACAATGAATCCGTTCCAGACTGTACTAACTGTTTGTAAATATATTTTCTTTAAAAATTTTTAAGCACAAAAATAGTTAATTATACCATAGAATGCATGGTATAATAGTAAACTAAATGTAAAAACATTGAATAACACTGAGACAAAGCCAGGCTCCCTGCTCAGCTGCACGCAAGTCTGCGCTCACTATCTCTCTCTCTCTCTCTCTCTCTCTCTCTCTCTCTCTGCACAGGCTTTCTCCTCCTGCTTCCATGCCTTCTTCTGCATCCTTCCATTCTTTCCCGTTCTCTTCTTTTTCCCTTTAGCCGACTCGCGCTTCTATTTATGAAAAGGACGCGGTAGTCGTGACAGTCAGCAGCTCCTGGGAACAATTACAGATGCGGACCGCTTCTCACCTGTGCACTTAGGTGAGAAATGCCCACATCATGAACTCCTCAGGAACTGCTTCGGCCACACACCCCCACGCCCCCTCGCTAAGCCGCTAGTGCGGTGATTATTTATTAAAACTGGCCTTTTTGACGGGAGCTGTGGACCCACTGTACCACAGGCGGAAGCTGGGTTGAGAGGAGGTTACAGTTTTGAGGGAGAGTCCCTCTGCGTGATGCACTAAGAACAATGTACAGTACAGGGAGAGACTGAACATGTGCGGAAATCATCGGCGCGTACGAACTAGAAGGGAAACGAAATAGAGCACAAAGAATTCACAGCAAATGCACAGGGAGAGACAGAACACATGCGGAAATAATTTGTGCTTACGAATTGGAAGGGAAACTGGTTTGTTTGTCACCCAAGTGTGTGGTTGTGAACAGATGCAAAAGTTTGGCAAACTTTCTGTTTGTAGCCCGATTTGTACATGTTCAGAGTCGTTCGTGAACCGAGGTTCCACTGTATGTGGTAAAACACATTAAAGACCTCAGTTTAAAAAAAAAAAATTGTGCTTGGTCATGGGGTGGGCGTAGGTGCATGGTATCATGGCAGAGCAGTCCAAGTGGACCAGCAAGTGGACAGCACTCATGGGGCATGGTTGCTGCTGCTAATCACAGAGGGAGGGCAGAGGAGACGTCAGTTTGGAATGGATGTAACACTGCTCTTGATGGTTTTTATGGTCAGGTTCTGGTAGTGATTTTAATTTAATTTTAATCAGCCGGATTATTTATTTATTTGATTTTAACCTCCGCAAAGGCATGTTTTTAATCTGAAATATTTATTTTTTATTGAATCTGCACTGTGCTTTGCTTTGGACAATAATTACTTGGAAATAAAAGCACAAAGTATATTTTGCACCGTGTCTTGCTGTGATTTGTGTCTTCATTGTCCAGTCCATCCTTGGTCATGACTATCGATGTCCAAGCTTCAAGGATGGTAATACCAGCAGGAGGTATCCTGGGCATCACACTGTTTCCTCACACATTCCAAAGATCTGTGTTTTAGTTTGATTAGTGGTTGGCTGTGTATGATCAAGTGAGGGTGTATGCATGAGCTTTGCCCTTTAGTAACTCAGTATCCAATATACTGTAGGCTATTGAAATTGAGAGTTGTTTTTGTGTTTGGGAAAGTCAACCTCTTGAGTATTTTGCCTTTTGACAAATATAAACTGAAATGATGACATTTATAACATCTTGTTATTCCAGGCAAACATGCAGAAGATATTTTTGGAGAATTGTTCAATGAGGCCAATAATTTCTATTTAAGAGCCAATTCACTGCAGGACAGAATCGATCGACTTGCTGTAAAAGTCACACAGCTCGATTCGACAGTTGAGGAAGGTGAGTGTTGAAAATGAGACTTAAATACAAAGACTGTTCAACTTCATATTCAGTGTTGAACCTTTTCTCTTGTCAGACCTTTGATTTTGTACATGTGTTAGTTATTCCTAACATTCTGTTGAGCTTTTGGCATGGTGGCATCTCTCCTTCCTGATGAATCGGAATGATGTTTTAATTAAAATGAAGTAAAATATATGGGGCCAACCAGTTTCACACTTTTCAGGACCTATCACTCTAAAATGGAATTTCTCACTCGAAAAGCTGTTTTTCAAAAACTATAAATAAGCAACTCAGAATGCTCTTCATGTTAACTGATAATTGCATATTTTTGTAATGGCCATTCAATTCAGTCACTGAGTGTTTAGCATACAGCTTATAGAGCAACACAATCAATATTTGTTGTCAATAAAATGCAGATACATATTCCCACCCATTTAGCATAATTGCATGGTATACGCTGGTATGACCACTTGAATACCTGTGATTAGCTTGCCAGCAGCTTCATTTGTTGAATTATGCAAACATTACTTAACCCAAAATAGAAACAGTCCTAATGAACCTATTTTAAGTCATGCCTTTACATGTTACATTTTGCATCATGTTGATTTTGTAGCATTTTTGTCACATAAAAATGCATTATTATTAAACTACATATTATAAATACTATATGATTTTTAATAAGGCTCATGTGACACTAGAAATATCTTCACAAGATTAATTGATTTCTATCACTGTACCTCTGAATAAAAAAAAAATAGGATGTGCTACGCTATATGACCAAAGGTATGTGGATGTCCCTGAAATAACTGAGTTCATGAGTTTTAGCCACACCCATTGTTTACAGGTGCATAAAATCAAGCACATAGTCATGCAATCTCCATTGGCAAGCATTGGCAGTAAAATGGTTCATATTGAAGAGCTCAATAACTTTAAACATGGCACTGTCTTAGGATGCCACCTTTATTTCAAATCAGTACATGGATGTTTCCGCTCTGCTAAATCAGCTGTGTTTCTTATTAATTGTGAATTGGAAGCATCCAAGAGCAACAACAATGCAGCCACAAAGTGGTAGACCATGCAAACTCATGTAAAAAACGTATGTCATCTGTAGCATCACTATCAACAGAGTTCCAAACTGCCTTTAGAAGCAACATCAGAACAAGAATTGTGCATCAGGAGCTTCATGAAATGGGCTTAAATGGTCGAATAGTTGCACACAACCATAAGATCACTATGTGTTATGCCAAACATCAGCTAGAGTCGTGTAAAACATGCCATTATTGGACTGTTGAGCAGTGGAACCATGTTGTCTGGAGTGATAAACCATGCGTCACTATCTGGCAGTCTGATGGACGAATCTGAATTTGTTGGATTCTGGGAGAACGCTACTTCGAATCTGAATTTGTTGGATTCTGGGAGAACGCTACTTACTAGACTGTATAGTGCATACTGTAAAGTTTGGTGGAGGAGAACTAATGGTATGGGACTGGTTTTCTGTGTTTGGGCTATGACCCTTGGTTCCGACATTTTAGACAATTGTGTGCTTCCAGCTTTATGGCAACTGTTTGGTGAAGAATTTTTTTCTGCCTAGAGCCCTAACCTCAACCCTACCGCACACCTGTCGGATGAATTGCAACATCCAACATCAGTGCATGATCTCACAAGTGCTGTTTGGGCACAAACTCCCACAGACACACTACAAAATCTTGTGGAAAACCCTTCCACTGTAGTTGCAAATTTGGCATGGGTGGGTAGAGTTTGGTCAACTTCATATTAATGCAGGAGTTTGGAATCGGATGTCCAACAAGCTCATATAGGTGTGATGATCAGGTGTCCACAAACTTTTGGCCATATAGTGCAAATGGATTTAAGTGACAGATTTAATAGTGGATATCTTTCCTCCATTCAGTTTCCCTTCAGGACATCAACATGAGAAAGGCTTTCAAGAGCTCAACAATCCAAGACCAGCAGGTTGTTTCAAAGAACAGTATTCCAAATCCAGTAATTGAGATGTACAACCAGAGTGACAAACCACCTCCACTCAATATTCTCTCTCCATACAGGTAGGTGATAGTTTGCATTTCCATGGCAGACTTATCTTTAATTACCTGTAGTTGTACAGTTGAGGTTTGTTTTGATGGGTAAGAGGGTTGGCTCAATGTGATATCGAGTTGCAGAGAGGAATCCTTACAGTTTGCTGTGTGCATGTGGCAAACAAGTACCCAGAGTATTCCATTATTTTTACAGATGTTTAATTTGGTGCTTGAAAGAGTACCGTGTTCTAGATCTGTAGTCCTAAATGTCACCAGTCACATGGGAAATAAAAGATTTACCTGGATGAACATGATTGGAACAAATGGCCTGTCCTATGTTAATCCAGGTTGTGAATTGTTATTGAATTTCAATTATACTCATGGATTGTCCATAACCAACACTATGTATGAAGATTGCTCATAAGTATACCTTGTACCAAAGATCAATTATCATCTTTGTAGTTGTGTCATCCAGTCTGAAGCCATGTGTTCTTAGATGCTGATGTACTGTATCAGCTGATCACCACTTGGTGGTGAGCTGGCGCAGGTAGATGTAGTGCCTGCTGGACAGATCCAGATGGGTAGTCATGGTATGCAGAGAACAACTCTTTTCAGAATTAATTCAGGTTCTACCTACAGAAGAGCTTCCCCTGCACCTAGGATAAGGTCAGGAATGTTGAGTCTGAATTGAACCCTGTTCATAGGATGCAGCTGCAAGGAGCTGTGGCTAAAATGTTGGCACTTGTTATAGCACTGATAAACACCTGCAGTAAGAGAAGCCATCAAGTTGAAGAAAAGTATTTCCATTCAGTCCAATTAATTTCAATTCAATTCAATTTATTTTTGTACAGCACTCTTCACTGGGTGTTGGGGCAAAGTGCTCTTAACTAGGTCTCAGGTAAAATTCAGATACAAACTTTACACATTAGTAATTATATAATGAGTACACAAAAAGACACAGATTTGTTTAAACAAACAGGTAAAAAAGTTTGAAACTTGAAACTTCAAAAATTTGAAACTTTTTAACATAAATGGAGTAAAGTCTGTCCATTAATTACGTGTTGAACTATGGCCAGAAAAGGAAAAGGAAAACAAAACTCCAGTCAGTAGTATACCTGGGGAAAAAATAAACCTTTGGGATGACCACAGTCAATCACAACAGTGAAAGTCAAAGACAAATTCGGACACAGTCACAGTCCTAGAGACCTAGGCCATCTGGTTGCCCTCCCCCACCTGAGCATTCTACAGTAGAGTGTTTGCTGGGCTCATCTAATCTGGTGACAGAATCTTTACATCCATTGATTTCAAGGCTTCCAGTATCTCAGATGTCTTTCAATGGGTAGGAAAACAGCTTTGCGGTCGAGCAATAGCACCAAATGCCACAGCAGGATAATGAAAAGAAAAACGGCATAGATGATGCTTAGTGACAAAATGCAGTGTTATTTGACAGAGAGGTACTGGCAGGCTAAAAAGGAGGTGACTACAATGCTGGCCAAAGCAAATGCTCATGCATGGGTGGAGAGACCATGAAGAATGACTTGATGGCCTAATAAGAGTTTTGGCAAAACATTCAGCAACTCAGGTAGGGAGAGTGGTGGGTGTTGCCCAGCCTGTTCCCAGCAAGTGTGGGAAAACATTGATCTCAACTGAGGATATTGTCAAAATGTGTAACAAGTACTTTGGGAATACACCTTCAGACACAGTGCCAGAAGCATTGTGTATCTGAGGTTTCTGGGATGATAAGAAAGTTTTGTAGTGTCAAGGCCATGGAAATGGGTGCAATCTGATAAGAATAGATTAAAACAGTTATTATTTTAGCATTTTTGGCTAACATGTTTTTTCAAGGTTATTGGAATGTGGAAACAGTGCCTTGGGATGGTAATCTCCATTTTTAAAAAGGATGATAACAGTCCATTTTTATGAAGGATAAAAGTTCTTAGCTTAGTTGAGAAAGAAAATGCTGCTGTACTGGAAAATAAAGCCATCCAACTGTGATGGTCCTCGCTCCCTCTTCTACAATGGGAACCTCTTGAACCCGACACTGTCAGTACAATTACCGAGGTGAGTATGGCAGATGAGGACAAAACGCCTGAAATGTGGAGACGGTGCAAAGTGCTCATTGCTTTTATGTAAAAAAAAAAAAATCAAAATAGTATAGTGCTCAAAAAAATGCAATAAATAAATAATCCGTAAAAAAGGTGTTCATGTGGAGGTTAAAAATCAATAAACAGAGAAATCTTTTAAAAACTAGGTTAAAACAGCGCAGTGCAGGAAACTCATTTAAAATCTGCAAGACCTGGTGCCTTCCTTTAAAACTGATGCCTCTCTGGCTTATTCTATTCGGGCCTTGCAGCTCAGAAAAATGTTGACCAGCAGGTGTAGACTCCCATCTCATCTGGCCCATGTCCCCTACCGCCAATCCCACAGCGGACAATCATAAAACCCTGTTCTGCCCGAACCGCTGCCAATCCAGGCTCCACCCAGCGCGGGCACGTTGTTTTTCCATCGCTGCCAATGCCTTCACCGGGTGAAAGTATGATGGTCCTGCTCCTAAAACGCTAACCAGGAGCGACCCACAGCCCCCTCCTGAGCGATGGTCACTCATTCCTCCTTGGGGCTCTATTCCTGTCCACCTGCTTCCACTCTGTTCACTGGCTTGTTTTCTCTCTCTTTCTCATGCTGGCTTCTCCCATCCTTTAACCTCCCTTTTCTTTTCTTGTTTCTCTCTCTCTTTTTTTTTTATTTTTGCGCTCCCCTATACAGGCCGGGGAATGGTTGCATGTGCAATAGCCTGATTGCTGCGCTCGGCTGAAAATAAGGCAAATCAGACTGCCTGCACGTGCCAGCAAGGCAGTGCATGGATGGCTGAGTGCTTCGCACCAACCCGGAGACAGGGTACCTTCCTGGCAGATCACTCACACCTACTCCCACTCCACAGCTCGAGCGTGTTAATTTTTTATGAATTTATTAAAATGACCACTCTTTTTGGAGCCGTGGACCTGTTATACCACACTAATAGTTCAAACTCTGATTCAGGAGGAGCTTTATGGTTTCCGTCCTAGTTATAGAACAATGAACCCATTCTTTGTCCTTGCCACGATATTTGAGTAGTCATGACAGTTTGACGATCCTGTTTACATTTGCTTTGTGGAATTTGAAAAATGCTGAAAAAATTATGTCTTCCAGATCTTATAAGACTGTGTTCTCTAGTATACTCTGGAATGATTCACAGCTGAGAGTTGTGCGGAATGGAATGAAAATTACCAGCCTCTAATTTAAGGCAGTGACCCTCCATTGTCTTCTGCAAGTAAAGGTTGAGCAGCTTTTCCAAGCAGTGGAGTTCAACTATTTTGTGGTGTGTCTTATTTATGATTGAGGATAAAGGTAATCATTGATTGACCAACAAACCTGAGCAGTGGCAGCAGTTTTTTTTTTTACAAAGACTGTAGTGGAATGTAATGGTAAAGCTAAGTATGTGGATGAAATTATTGATTTACCAGTCAGTGTACATCCCAATCCTCATCTGTGGTCACAAGTGTGAGTGACAGAATAAGGTCACAAGTAACAGCAACCAAAGTGAGGCTCCTATACAGGGTTGTTGGACTCACTCGCTGTGATAGGATGAGGAACTTTGCAATACTGGTGGACATCACAGGAGAACTGTTGCATCTCTGGATTGAGCAGAGCCAGTTTAAGTGGTTTTAAGTTGTAGTTAGGACATGGCGTTAGGGTATGTAGTCCTCTTATCGCCTGCTATGGGTAATACAGAATGCATGACTCACTGAAAGAAGGTATAGATCCAGTATAATGCTCTGAGTTGGAGTTTAAAAGTGAGAAAAAATTATGTTTCTTTGATTATTATTTAAGGGTATCAGAAAGAGGAGCTGGGCAAGCAGTGCCAATTACATAAAAAAAGCAGATTAGCAGAACCAGAAGGGCTATAAAAAATGTAAGTTGTTACCCAGGTAGAGACTCGAAAAATCATATAAACATAAAAAGCATTTGTTTTGCGCAAAAAGCAAAATAGATAGTAATACGAGGTGAGACACAAAAATAACCAAACTGGACTTGGGGCTTTCCTGGAAAACTGTCTGGTTTGAATCATAGAACTATATCCTATCCTATATAACCTACACACCCTCTCAAACCACCGACCAGCTAGGTATATCCTGTGAATAGCCCAGTCAGTATTTGCACAACAATCGCTACATGAGTTTCCGCAACAATGTTTGGTGAAAAAAGCGAACAGCGAGGCAAGACAAGACAACGCTCCCGCGTACAATGCTTTTTCCACAAAGCAGTTTTTGACTGACAAAAAACATTATTCTCCTCGATCAATCTCCCTATTTGCCCAATTTAGCTCCCTGTGAATTTTTACTTGTTACCGAAAATCAAAAGTGACCTAAAGGGAAAAAATTTTTCTTCAGTGGATGAAGTGAAGACAGAAATGGCAAGCCTGTTGAAGAACCTCAAGCAAGAACACTTCCAGCACTGTTTCAATCAATGGAAGATACATATGGAGCTTTGTAGAGATCGGGAGGGAGAGTATATAGAAGGTGACGATGTTTAGAATGCTGCAATTCATCAATACATTTTTTTTTTAATCAGTCTGGTTATTTTTGTGTCTCACGTCGTATATTAATCAGTCTTATTTTGAAAACAAGGAGCAGAAACTAAACAACTTATAAAATGGTGCCAAAGATGACATTACTGACAAGAAAGTAAAAAATAAATAAGTTCTAAAACATAATGGCTTAGACCTACAAATAATTTAAAACAAATGAGTTAAACTTATTTAAATCTTGATACCCAGGACAAGCTGGTGGGATTATATCACTTGACTGTCTTGGGAGCATCCGGGTACTCCCCACGAATTGGTTACCTGTGGGGGAAATAATTAATACAGCAGTGTTTTTGTGTTTTCATCAGCACCTTGATAACAGCTATTAAAAATGTTTGCGACATCTATGGTAGGTCCATTGTCTGTGCAGTGCCAATCTGGAGAAAATTCTTTTTTGGATTATCCTTTGCCAGCCAGGAAATCTTTCAAAATAAAGTAATTGCAAGCAAAGTGGCATATTACTCCTTAAATGAATGTACTGATCATAAATAACTCTGTTAGAAACAATGTCCTAGAATTGAAGGTTCTTGGTGGATGTAAATAAAAATTGCGTATTTCCCCAAAATAAAAGATTCAGTTTAATGCATTCTAATTAAACATTTAAGTTAATTTTGGAATATTTACAAATAATGGTTTAAAACAAGATCCAGATGATTTCTGTCCATAGAAACTCCTATTTTTTAGTGAATCTAGGTGATAATCTAATACAAACATAATTCTGCTGTTTTTTTTTTTTTTTTAAATAGCAATCTGAGACATTAATCATCTCTAACACACTGCTGGACTTCCCATTCCTCAACTGACCACTGCCGGAAAATGCTGGGCAATTCACATCTCACTTCCTGCTGAGTGAGCACAAAATGAGCAGCATACACATCTTTATGCAATCATGAATTTAAAACAACAGCTTTTATCATATTAGTTTGAGCACAAACATACTTTTTTTATTTTGCCAAGTAATACAAAGTATTATCACACATGTGCGTTGTGTTTTTTGTGTCCTGGATGACCATGAAAAACAAGAAACCAGGAGCCTTATCAGGCTGATTGTAGAAAAGGAGCAATACAAATGCTTTTACTCATTATGGGATCAAATTAATTTTATGGAAATGTCAGTTTTGAACTAGATTAGGCTTTTTGTTTATATTACAATATACCCAACCAAATTGATCCAAAATGTTTTACTGTGTTTTAGGGATGACAAGAAGGATGGACTTAAATTTTATACTGATCCATCATATTTCTTTGACTTGTGGAAAGAGAAAATGCTTCAAGATACAGAGGATAAAAGGAAGGAGAAGAGAAGACAAAAGGTAGGCTGTTCAGGACTCTGTAAGAAACTAAAGAACTTCACTGTACCTGCATCACATTTAGCATTGTTTCATTTCATTTTGTCTCTTTCAAAGGTCAAATTAATATTTAAATTTTCATGTCCTTCACTGCCTTCATTTGAAAGTCTGCCATTTATTTCAAGAATATGGAAATGGCAGAATCAGTAGCTTTAATTAACATTTAATTAACATTAAATGTTTTTTTGAACATTGAAAGAATAAAACAGGAAATGAGCAGCTGCAGAATGTCACTGAAATGTCATGCTTAAAAGGTAGCAGATATGTCTACCAGTAATGTACATTTGTCATTAAAAAAGAGATTTCTTTTAATTAATCCATACCTTAAGCAAGCAACAAAGCTTCGTAAATATTTTTATTTTAGACTAGAGCAGTAGTAAGCGTGATAGCTAGCAGTTCTGTGTTCCTTAGTTTGATTTCCACATAAATCATTATTGTTACAAAGTTTTATACATTCTTCCAGGTTTTTCATATCAATAAAACATGCAGTTTAGTTTACTTGACCACCCATATTGGTCTGTTTTGAGTTAGATTGAATGTGACTGTGCATGAGTGTACCCTGCAGTCAATACTGTACATGAGTGGTCCCTGCCTTCTGTCCAGTGTTTCTGAGGAAAAAAAAAACCTTTACAGTAAAAAATAACTTTCTGAATCAAATGTTACATGTGCAGTTTAATCTGGAGAGGACTATTAAATAAATACTCATGATCTTTATCAAAATGTACCTTTCAGCAAATTAATAAGTCTGATGTTGTACCATTTGTCCTGTCTCACATGGCAGTATGAACATTTCACTGAATCCTATCATAATATGCCCTGTACACTACAAGACCTTCTGAATTTTTACACCAAATGAAAAAAGGACATCTACATAGTGATAGCATTTCTGATTGCTTGTTCCTGTAGACATAGTACCACAGGGCCAAACATATAATTCATACATCTGGAGACAATAATGAGTAAATATGGCTTAAGTGTTGGTGGTAACAATTAGTTCAGTCCAGTTCCTCAAGACGGAAGTACTCAAAGTATGAGTAGTTATTTAAACAGCAAAGGTCAATGGTGCTGCTGTTAACCTGGTCCGACCAACAGGAAGCTTGTGGTTATGATGGATAATCCTCCTATTGTAGAGAAGTCTCCTAAGAAAACCCTGTTACCATATAAATGTGTGTCATGCATGCAGAGAACACATTACAGTTGTTAAAAGTAAACCTAACATGTTGCAAGGTTAAAACCTTTCTGCAAAACCATCTTTCACTTTGACATTCAAAGACTTTACTGCACCAGTGGCAAAAGTAAATGATGCATTGTCAACAGTTGTGTGTCATATCTGTCACTCACAGTTACAATAATAAAATGTAAGGTTAAAGGAATTAGCAGCTACTGTATGTTTGCAAAAAATGGACTGTATAATATGCATTCAAACTAAAGAATGTGCTGTGTCAAACAGTCAAAGGGGAGTTAAAAGAACACAGATTCAGTGAGTTGTTAGCAAAGATTGCAGTAGTCAACATGCCTGAAGTGGTCAATGTGCATGAGAACACTGACACCACTCTATTGTAACCACTAATGATGCTGCACAGAATCAACCTTTTGACTACCTTTATAAACTAATACTTAAAGTAATTGAACATTACTGTCTAATTGTAAATGATAAACATTTCATACTAGAATACAGTAACATCATTTTTAACACATAATATTATAGATAACCCACAATGCTTCCCTAAAAACTATTTGCTGTTGTTATGCCATGAAGTGATGTTATAGTCAAAATAATAGCAAGATACATACATTAATCAGTAATGTTGGTTACTGAGATCTTGAACTGATAATGGCAATTTCAGCATTCTATATTCTCACACCGTCAAATCTTTTGTTCAGTTTCTTTTTCTCTCTCCCTGTTGTTTCATAGTTGTTTAATGTATTTGTCTAAAAATAGAAGAGAATGAGAGCGCTGTAACCCAGATGTTTTAAATTGCACAGACTGGAGGAAATTGGGAGCAGATATTTAGGAAGAAATTCTGTGGATGTAGCCCTTTCAGCCATAGATTTCATCGTTATTCGCTACAAGGACTTGACACAAGTGTGTGTTCTCATCCTGAAAATCACATCCAGCCCCACCAGACTACTGTAGACAAGAGATGATACATCTTGTGAACGCTGGCCCCGGCACAGACAGACGGACATCATATTTTGTTCCCAACACACTGTTTATTTACACTATTTACAATATAAAAAGTCACATGCACTCACACAACCCCAGTGCCCCTGGCACTGAATCCCCCGAAGTCCAGGGCCCACAGTCTCTGTGCCTTTGTTCCTGGCCGCCTCCTGTCCTCTCTCCAGCTCCGTCAATACTGCCTCCCGACTTCCACCAATGACTGGAGGGAGGCGGCCCCTTTTATGGGAACCCGGATGGGCTCCAGCTGCTTCCCGTCACTTAGCGTTGGCCACACCCCTGTGTGGCGGAAGTGCCGGCTGCGCACCTGGGAGCCTTCCATGTCTCCCCGGTCGTCTTCCCCCCGGCACTTCCTGGTGTGGCGGAAGTGCCGGGCTCCCGGGATCAATAGGCACTGGGGCGCCGCCTGGCGGTGGCCACGGGTCCCTACAGGGCTGGGCTTCCAAGCCCCTACCCGAGGCCACCTATCTAACCAAGCGGACGCCCCCTCTCGGTCTGGAGGAGGCACACGCCCTCCTCTGGTCCTCGAAGGCGTCCCGGCCGGGCTCCATCCCCGGCCAAAGACCACACGGGATAAACCGGCATCGGGGCGCCGCCTGGCGGTGACCACGGGTCCCTACAGGGCTGGGCTTCCAAGCCCTGTACCCGTGGCCCCCAACATAACCAGGACGGACGTCCCCTCGCGGTCTGGAGGAGGCACAAGCCCTCCTCTCCTTCTCCTGGGCGTCCTGGGACCACAATCTAAAGAATTTACCTTTACCTTTTATAACAGATAATTTATAATATAAATTACAATATGCCTGATCCCTGTTTAAGGTCATATTTAAATATTTGTGGGTAAAGTTTATTTTAGAATGTTTTCATTAACTTTGATACTATGTAGTGTGACATGTGTAGAGGGCGACACAGACAGACACAGGAGGCACTTATAAAAACATAAATTAAAAAAAAAATTTCTTCACCTTGTGGGAAACGCCTTCCCCGTTTCACATAGGCACAACACAGTCCCACTAAGCACAATCACAACACAATACTCTTTTGAACTATTCTTTTATTTCTCCATTCGTTCTCCTCCACTCCTCCTCAGCAAGCTTCGTCTCCCTTCTCCTGATTCGGCTCTCCGACCACTGTCTGCTGGCTCCTTTTATACGTTACCCAGAAGTGCTCAAGGTGCTTGATGACCTACTTCTGGCAGCGCTTCTGGGTGTGGTGAAAAGATTGCCCATACAGGCTCTGGAGCAGCTGCAGCACCCCCTGGCAGCACCCCCAGATAACTTCATCTCCCATGAAGATCTGCATGAGTCTGAGGCACTGCTGCAACCTATGGGGGCTGCCATCTAGCGTCCCGGAGGTGGTACTGTTGTGCCCATGCGTGCTCCCCTGGTCCTCTCAGCGAAGAGGTGTCCTGGTGTCAGAAGAGCGATCACATTGAAAGGATGCCCCACCTGTGTGCATCAGTCTTGAGGTTTAAGATTAGGGGGTGTGATTGTCAGTTGTATGGGGCACTGTTATTTGTTAATCACCCACTCTGTATGTGGTTCTAAAGTGAATTTACACAATTTGTATTTACACTATTCAACAGCTGTCCTATTTCTAAAGAGAGAGGCAGAGGTTTTGAATCTGAATCAAGTGCTAGACTCACTCTGACTGACCGATTTAAGCACAAAGTTTGTATGTTAAGATTTCACTAATTTTCTCCATTTTTACTGTGTCTTTTTGATTACATGCCTTCTTTCACTCTCTTTTTACGCTGTGTTTCTTTCTTTGTCTTTAGGAGCTAAAGCGGGTAGATGGCACAACTCGTGAGGTGAAAAAAGTCAGAAAGGCCAGGAACAGAAGACAGGAATGGAACATGATGGCATATGACAAAGAGCTCAGGCCTGATAACAGGTTGTCTCAAAATATTTACCACGGCGCTTCTTCAGAGGGATCCCTTTCCCCAGATAATAGGTATGTGTCTGCCTCAGCTGTTTTACACTTTCTTGATTACTGGAGTTTAGTAATACAATTGATCTCTGAAGACAGCTGTGACAAAGGGGTTCTGTGTTGGGCCTTAAGATATATTATGAAGGAATATGAAAAGTAATACTTGTATTCTTGAATACTTCTTCAGTGTTCATGCGTGTGACACTATCACAAAACTGAATCTCTTTAGACCTTTGAAGGGATTATACCATGGAAAATGACAAAAGGTACGAACTGCAATTTTTAGAATTATACTGCTAAAACAAAAAGCAGACCTAAGAAATTTCTAAAACAAAATGCTACTGATATTTGTAGAATTTTACCAGCTATGCATTACACTGTTGCAGGTTTGATCATCTTCTGTAGCTTCTTTATTTTTCCAGTAGAAGGAATGCATGCATATTGGTATAGGAAATACAAAGTTATATTGTTTTTACATAGTAAAATAGATTCAACTCTGTTATTTTTTATTTATTTAACACATTTACATTTACAAATGCAGAGTGCTATACAAAAACATATACAAGTTAGGTAAAAAGTGATGCAGGAATTGAATCGGCATCCTGGCAGGTTCTATTCCAGTGCTTCCTCACTGCATGCCCTTTGTATTTATATATTTTAAAATATGGTGTAAGAATGATGTGTGAAAGTTTGCCCTGCAGCGGACTGGTGTGCTCAAGGGTTGTTTCCAGCTCAGTGCTCCTACGTGTGCTCAGTGCTGCTGGGTCAGGCTCTGGTCACTCGAGATCTACAATTTGTCTTATGCAGGTTTGAGAATGTTATTCTCAAATGTGACTAATCTGGGGCCAAATTAAAATACTTTATTATACTAAAAATTAAAACATTTCTAATGTTTCTAGCAGGGCATATAGCATTTGTGTGTGTCTAGCAATAAACTCTTCCTTCAGATGGATCAATGCTTAAAGTGTTTGATTTATTTTTTATATAGGTAATCATTTTAGTGTGAATACTAAAAAATTAACTAAAACATTTCAAATGTCTCCAGTCAGCGGATAAGATTTAATTTTTGAAACTTTCCTACAAATAAAAATATCAATACAACTATAAAGCCTACAAACAGAAATAACTTAAACATCTGGAAGATTTTATTACATTGCCACTTTGTATTTTAGCATAACTTTCAAGATGAACTCTTATGTTTTTGACTAAGTAGCGACCATGTGTTCTGTCTGCACGAAACAAAGGGACTTTTTAATGATAAAGACTGGGAGAAAAGACATGATAAAAAAAGGCCAAATTCGTAACCAAAATCAATATTCTCAAATAAAGCTAAGTCTTTCACTACCAGAATAAAACCAAAAGAAATAATGCACCGAAAATTCTCAATATCCAGATCATCAAGCACATTTCCAGCACATTTACTGCTTCAGGAAATTTGCAAGCTTTGTATAAGTGCCAAAAAATTCATATGGCTTTTCCTGGGTTTTCTGACCCAAGGAAGTCAATTTTACAATTTATATTGTTTTAGAAATTTTCCTTTAAAATCAGTTGCTTTTTAACATTATTTGCGTCACCATCTTACTTCTGAGTTGAGTGCCACCATTTTTGGATGTTTTGCATGGTATGTTTCCATGACAGTGTATCCCATGGTTCCTAGTGAACATATGACAGGTTACATCATTGGCGCAACCGCATAAAGGTCACAGCTTGCAATCTTGAATTGTATCATTTATGGGAGATTTTTTTGTGACTGCTTATATTAAAATTTAGCTTTGTATTTGAACATTGATCTTTTGGTCCGTGTGTCTGGTCTTGATGATTTTTATTTTGACTCCTTTGCCTTTTTTTGACTATGTCTATTCTCCAGATCCTCCTTCATAAAATATTTAATGACATAAGTGTTTCAGTTAGTATGTTAATTTAACAAATACTCCTTTAGTGACATTTAGTGCCTTTCCTGTTTGCTCCTGGATTCTGGATTCTTAGTTTACAGGTGTGTTACGTGTTACTTTCATTTTAGTACAGTGCAAGCTCACAGTATACTTTATTAACAGGTTGTTGAAAATCGGCACTTCTCAGAAAGTTTTCAGTTTTAACTTCTGTCAGATTGCTGTACATATTGTGTTCTGTTTGCAATACATTAAATTCTTTAACAAGATCTTATTAACAAAGGAGTACATAAATATAATGCAAGCACAGTAAAATGTTAATGATAACAGCAAGAATAATAGCTTCTTGACATACAAGATCTTTGTACAAAGATATTTTATAGACAAACCAATTACACAAATATACTAATCTGCTTTATGTTCTTGGTCATTTGCTCAGGTAGTTTCCTAACCTGTTTTGTTGAGGCATTGAGCAGAGTTTTCAAAGTCCTTGTGTTCATGAATGCAACATTTTTAAACTGGTGACAGAAATACTTTTTTTGGGCTTTTTATTGACTTTTGACCATGTGACAGTCTCAGGGGCTTTTGAACAATTGCACTGCCTCAAGAAGGATCTAGATATCTTTATATGTTTTTTATACAAAATTTGGACCTTTTGAATTTTGTGTGTTTCCCTCTTCTATCAGATAACCACATAATCCACACCCTGAATTTCCTCCAAATACATCCCCACCTCTTCTGTCTGAAAGTACCTTGTAAGACAGTGGCAGACTTGTATATGCTGTGTATAAAATTGAAGCACACATTCCTTGAGAAGTCAAAGCAAAAAAGGAATCTGCCAGACCAGCCTGAAGCCCAGATTTTCTAATTTCATTTATTTGTTACATTGTTAAACTTGGGTTTCAGACCTTCAATTATGTATTATTTTAACCTGATTTTATTATTTTTTTGATCCATGCTTGTTTGTACACTTGCAGCTTTCTGTTTTAGCTAAGGTCAGCTAGTAAACTTTTTCATATTCGCTCTGCCCAATCTTGCATGTCATGATGTATTTTTTTAAAGTTTGTCACATCTTGCCATGCTGTTTCCAGATTTTAATAAATTGTCAACAGAAAGCAGTTATCTAGTTATGTAAGGAGAAAGCTGAAGTCATGGTCTAGTGATGACATGACTGCATGGTGGATTATTATGTTCCTGTTATCTTATACTCCTGTTGAAATGCTTCAAGCATTTTTGTGCATAATTACGTAAAAGAAAAATTAGCAAGTCATTAAAATAAAATGTGTACTGAAAATAATTCATGAATGTCAGATTTTTTATGTGTTGTCAAGAATAAAAGTAAAAACAATACATGTGAGTATGCAGATGATGTTCTGTACTTTTGATTCATTTTTTGTGTGCGTAGGTATGCATTTAAATAAGTAACCTTCAGGCACAAAAGGTATCTGACTCCTCTTTTTGAATTGTGATTTAAAAGCTGCCTTTAAATGGATTTATGTTCTTGTTGAGTCACATGTTAGACCGAGTTTCTTCCCACACATCAGTGTTGTGAATGTTCTTTAAGGTCAGTGATTCTGAATAGACCCTGTCTATGTGTGTGAGTAAAACCTGCAATGAACTGATGCTAACAAATTACTCATTTAACTTTGTGTAAGTACATCATTTAACTATGCAAGCTTTAAACATTCTGTCTTGTCTCTGTCTAAAGGTCCCATGGCTCAGACCTGACTGATTACTCCTATCCAGCAACTCCCAACCACCGTCAGCACCAACAGGGGACAGTGGCCACCCCATACATAATAGGGGATAACCAGCAGCACATGATGAATGTCAACCAGATCCTGGAACATGACTATCGTCCCATGGCTGTGGGATATCGACAGGGGACCCTTAACCGTCCTCAGCAGCCACCACCGCCTCCACCACCGAGCACTAATGGGGCCCTCAATGGCACTGTTCCACCTCCTCCAGCTGAGTATAGGTACAGAAAATCTCCAAACATATTTCTATATTCATCTGTAATGTTTGGAATGACATAAAATATATGAATGAACTGATGGTGCCCCAGCATGTATTAGAGTATGCTAGCTTTGGTTTAAAAATATCGCTGCCATTAAATTCAGGAGCAATGCAGGCTTATAGAAATCACTGCACATTATATACATTACTACTATGTAGGCAAAGGCCTCTCTGGTCTAAATCTTGTGTAATGGGTCTCTTCTTTCAGCCTGCATGACATCTTCCAAATTAACACATATTGTAGATTTTTAATACCATGACTATATGTCATTTTCTCCTGAAATGCTCTTGCAGCCCATTAGGACTCAAAATTCATGACCTCCAAGCCTGCATATCCCATCACATATTGGTTCCTAATTTAAAGGTAAACTTTGAAACCGACAAAGCAGAGAACTACGCGGCACTGACTGTTTCATCCTAGTTTTTAACTTGAAAAACAGTACATAAGTGACTTATTCTGTATTTCACAAAAATGATCTCTTTTAAAACACAGTTAGTGATTTTCTTCCTTGTCAGAATCAACTGAAAATACATTTTCCGATTTTCCTTTTGTCATTTTAACTAAACAATTATTCTTTTCAATTAGTCCAATGTGCCATTTCAAACTTATCTAGATGTAGCTTCCAGGGAGATAGGAGCATATTCTGCTGTCTTCATCCTTATTGACTGCTGTGTTAGCACGCGCTGTTTAAAACAATTTTTTTTAAATTTTTAAGCAGCCACTAAAAATATAGTCATACATGGTATTACTTGATTACATACTCCATTTTGTAGGACTAAAATGTATGTAACATGTATGGCAGTGAATAATTGAGCCTGATCCCAGTGATGCAAGTAAAACTAAAACAAACAGAAACATGTACATTCTGAATATGCTCAAAATACTTTGTTATTTCATTTAAAACACTAGAATAAGTGTTGTCAATTTTTTATGCATCTCAAAACTCCCAGGCCATTTAATTGTTTTTTGTATAATAATTTATAAATAATCTAGCACCTCATGGCCAGTTTTCACTTGCATCCAGGTGCTTCCCTTTACTATTCCCAGGATCTGCCCCAGGTTTTCCCCTTTGTACATATACTATGAGATGTGCAAAGGGGGTGTTTTAACTACTTGCACGGACCACCACAGCATTGTTTTGTGAGTACATGAATGTAGACTGGCTTATATGTCAAATGCTTCCTCTGGAGAGTTTGCTCCAGCCTTACCACCACAAGTTGGTACAACATCTGTAAAACCATTGCCATTGTACCAATTACTTGGTTATTTTCATAACCACCTCTTTCCTCACTTATCCTATTGGGTTAGTGGCTTACCCCTTACCTAAAGACAACAAACCTAACATAGCATTTTTTTTATCCTATTCTCCTAATTTCTCTAAAATGACATCCTATCGGGTTTTAGAAAGCCCATAAAGCCTTATTGTCTATCGCGTGATTTGGTAACATATTTCCTATATCTATGGTTCTCTGTGTGAATAAAAGCTTTTTAGCTTTGTTTAACGTTTGGGGGAAATTTACCTTTCACAAATTTCCATCTGTGTCCTTATATTCTTTTTGAAGAACTAATTTTAAAGTAACAGCTGTGGTACCAATTCCTTTACTAATTTTACATTTTTTTATCTTGTCATCTCTTAATCTCTACTTACTTGAACTGAGGTTTAACTGCAATCTCTCCTCATAGCTCGTACTTGTCAGTCCTTGAATCAGCCTAGTCAGTCTCCTCCAGACTTTTACTAGTCATTTTTGAAATATGAGGCCAGAAACAACACACAGTACTCAAGTACCCCAGGAAAGCTGAAGATTGACTATCAATAACTGGAACACAATATCTTGTCCCATCTTTTTAATTATGGGGACCACCAGTGTAGTGTCCTGCATTCCAAAAAACTTTGAAGAGTTATTTTGGCCAAACCATCCCTGCAATATCACGGTCAGACAAAGACTAATCCATTAATGACTCACATTATAGTCTTGATTAAGTCAAAAAGAACCTTGCTCCACCTAAAAATGGACCCAGTTATGGACCCAATTATCAGTTTTACCTGATGCTGGTAATTAACTAAAACAACCAACAAGACCACCTCCCAGGGGATGGCAAGTTAAATGAAGGTTGAATGAGAGATCTCTGTTTCAGTTTCTGGCTGGAATGCCACAAATCTGAATAAATCTGTATAATTTATGAGCAATAATAAACTAGCAAGTATTTACATTAATATTTCACTGCTTTCACTTTCTCTGTTGTGGTTCACACATGGCCAGAGACTTCCTTTCACAAATAACCCAAACATGCTTCTAATTTATTAATTCTTTCTCTTGACTTAGATGGTCTTTTTCTTTTTTATAGAAAAAGGAACATAACTTGTGAATTTTCAAGATGGATAAGTTATTTATCTAGTTATTAAGCCTCACATGTTTGCACTTTTATGTTCATTTGCTTATGGCTAGTGTCTGCACTGGCTTACCAACTCCCCCACACAGAGATCTCTAGGAGTGTTTATGTTTGAGGGCATTCATGAGAGAGATGCTGCTCTACACTTTCTTGATGGATTTAGGAAAAGAAACTCATAACAGCCATATCTTATACTTCACAAGGTTATTATTTTTCAGTTACAGTGACACCAATGCCATAATATATTAGCTGGCTTTGCCCTTTCTATTAATTTACAATTAAAAGTTCTCAGAATCAGAGTGGGCGTACTTATTTCTCTGGTGTAAGTGATCCTTTGTTCATTTCCTGGTTGTCTTTCTCCTGACACGTAGAAGGATCTTCAGTATGCTTTTTTTCTTTTATTTCAGTGGCTTGTCTGGTTGCAGACTGTCCTGCAGTTTCTCTTTGAGTTTTTTAGACACTAGGAGGCTCCACCCCCTGCTCGCTCGCGCACCCCCGTGTTTGGTTTACCGAATATACAATTTAAAGAGATTGTTATTTTCATGGGAATTGTTACATATGCATTATTTTCACTTTTACTTTAAAATCTTTTGTAAAAACAATACTTGTCCTTTATTTCTGGCCCCAGGCGTGGTTACATCTGTTTCTCGCAGGACGTACAACGCTGCTCCGTTCGTATAATGCTGTTCGCGTTGTGAGGGGGGCAGCTTCTGTCTCGCTGCCTGTTGATTATTTTAAAGCCTGTACAGTCACTGTCCTTTTTGCCACTTCGTGTCTCTGCTGCTCACGTTGTGAAGAAGGGGGTTAGGATGGCTGAATGCACGCAAGGATCATTTGATCATCTGATCATTTTTCTGCGAGCTGCATGTTTTGCTTGTCACTTGTCATTGTTTTAAGAGCTGGGAGCAAGTTAAAGTGTCTCTCGCGGGACTTCAAATTGTCTTCTGAGAAGATCACATCTCGTCTCCTTAGTCTGCCTCCCCAAGATTATTTTTTTATAATAGTGAGATAAATCGTCTTGGGTGCTAGCAAAATTATATCTAATGAGCAACTGGTGATTAGTCAGTTGCTGTTTTCAGCAAGATAAATGCATATACTTTCTATCTCTGCTCAGGCAACTGTATCCTAACAAGGTTTGAACTGTTGGCACCCTTGGTTCCACTCCCATTACAAACGGTTTTCTATTTTTGCAGTCTAGTACCGGTTACCCTTTTAGAGTAGAAGGGGTTGCTTTAACTTTTTTTAAGGCTGCACCCTAATCACTTGGGTCTCTGGTATACGCACTGGGGTCTCTGGTATACAGCAAAAGTTACGACCAGTTCAAGCAGTGAGCTGATGGAGGCAAGCAATGAGTTACAGTTGTACAAGCATTTTAAATGTCTTGTCATTGGTTTCTTGGGTGCACATAAGCACGTACTAGTTTTTGACAGCTGGTGTAAAGTTCGGTCCATCAATGTTTCACATTCTTAATTTATGTTCCTTCCTTTAGAACTTAGGTGTCCACCTTGTGCCTTTGGGAGAGGTCCCTAAGTGTTATTTGGTCTTCTCAGATAAGTCATAGAGCCTGCTTTCCACTGCGGGACCTGTCAGGCAAGCTTAGAGTTTTTAGCCTGCATTAAGAGTGCCTGGCCTTATCTTTTAAGCCAGAACCTGTATAATTGACATTATAATGGTGATCGCCAGCTAACATTAGAGGACAGGAAAACAAAGGTAACATTTTTAGACAATTTGTACTTGTGGCAGGTCAATTCGTCAGGTTAAAAAGATTAGATAACCCAGACCAAGTGGCCACCTTCCCCTCCTGGGCATTCTGCAATATTATAAATACATGCTGGACAATCTAATATTGGATATATTGAGTCCTTGTATTGTTAAATCTCAATGCTTCCAAAAATCTGTGTTAATAGGCAAGATTAGTAAGTATCAGTGGTATCTAATTACATAGCAAGATACTAAGATAAGAAATAAAATAAAGGAGGGTGAGTAACAGATAATAATGACTTCCAAACTTTTATTTTAAAACAAATCAAGTAATGAGCACAGTTGCAGTATGGACAACTGATTAGATTAGATAAACTTTAATTAATCCCATGGGGAAATTCAGATGCATGTAGCAGCATATACATAAAAGCAAGGATACAGACTCACAAGACAGATAACTCCACCAGTCAATCAATTGATAAATAAATGACTAGCTCTAATCAGTGTAGACTACAGTAAACTAATGGTTATAAAAACTGGGAATGATGATCTCATAGACAAGCAGGCAGATTATTCCACAAGTTTGGGTTGTATAAGTGAAGACTTAGCCCCCCAAAGTAGTTTTTATTAATCCTTGAGACCCTGGCATCTTAAAACTGAAGAGTACTCTCTGGTGTGTATACATTGATAGGTTCTCTTGAATACATGGAGCCCAAGCTATTTATATTTCACTTAGACGTCAATGTCACATCAGAAGTACATACCTACATCAGCACAACCCTTTGTTTGCCATTCTTCTTAGATAAAGAGAGACAGATGAGCTGTAGTTTTGAAGCATTATAGTTGCTTTCAAAATATGTCTCCTCAATAAATGTCATGGTGAGCAACATATTTTTATAGCTTTGTTATTCATGTTTCATTTTGGAAAGCTTTGAAGTTGGTTCTGAATCATTATTGACTTCTAAATTGTTCAAAAAAATGACTGTCATAGTGCCAGCACTGCCTGCTGTTCTGTGCTTTTACTGGTTTCCTGTTTATATCTTTCTGTGGCCCACACTATTTATCTGCTTATTCAGGTATTTCTGAATAACTTTACACAAATAAAGCATTCATGTTTTCTTTCCATAAAGATGCATGAACAAAAAAAAGCTTGACATTATTGTAGGATTCTATAATTCAGTATTTAAAATGATTCTTAAGGCTTATTGTTTATGTGTTTCATAACCATGGGAAATGACTGTTAATCCCTCACTATAGCTAATCATTGGAAAATTTAGCTAATTAGCGCACTTTATATAATATTGGTCAGCAAATACTAACTTAAGCTCATCCAAGTGAAGTATGGTTTCCCAAAAGACTTTTCGATCAATGTTTCCTGAGTCCTGCCCTGGGGCTTCCTCACTGCTTGTATTTTTTTATTGTAACCAACTGCTTCTTTATGCTTATTAAGACTTCTTGCTTTTCTGTTTTGGCTCAGAGCTCAGTCTATAAGTTGTGAAATACTCTACTATGTGCATTAATGTTTTTGTGGAAAATAGAAATGTTCTGAGGCTTTTTAAGGGTGTGTTTACTTCTTGCTTTCTTATTTCTGTTTATGAAACTGGCAATTCATTAACAAAAGATAGAGTCGGTTAATATGACAGAATCATGTTCATTTATGTAATTATCTTGCTTAGTTTTTGAATTCTGCGGTGGACTGGCGCCCATGCCCGGGGTTTGTTCCCTGCCTTGCGCCCTCTGTTGGCTGGGATTGGCTCCAGCAGACCCCCGTGACCCTGTAGTTAGGATATAGTGGGTTGGATAATGGATGGATGGATGGATAGTTTTTGAATTGAAAAAAAAGACCTTTTTAAATAAGTCAATGCATTTATTTATTACATTTTCCTTTATGGAAATGTTATGACTTTTTTTTATTTTATTAGTATCTGTCTAGCTACAATAATTCTGTTGTTACTATTTCCTTACAGTCTGTCCCCAGCTCAGATGATGGAGTATTACAGCTCTGGAGGTCCCCCACCGCCTCCTCCTGTTCCAGTGATTCCTTCAGCTCAGACAGCATTCGTTAGCCCCATGCAAGTGCCTAACACACCTAATGCTCATTCTGGACCAATGACAGCTGCTGGGTATGGTGTGCCCCCACCTCCTCCACCTGGGCCCATAGTAACAGCACCACCACCTCCAGGACCTCCGCCCCCTCCTCCACCTGGCCCACCTCAGCCTAGTCTGCCTCACACAGCATCACCCTTGCATGGCTCTTTAGGGCTAGAAGCCAAAAGAAATGAGGTTCTTCCGCATCCTGTCAGTGATGCCAGGAGTGACCTTCTGTCTGCCATACGTATGGGTGAGTAACCTTGACTTACTGGGGTATAGGAAAAGAGAATATGAGCTACAAGCAAGTGATGATAGCTGTAAAGGAAAAAACACTAACTCCCATGGGTTGTCTGTTTACTAAAAATTTGTATTGTTTGAGTAAACAGAGAACACATGGCAAGATAGTTTTCCATTGTCTTGACTTCGAAATAGTGTATGGTCAATCCTTTACTCAGTAACAGTTTGAAACAAACAATCGTTATTTTATACAGTATATCTATAAGGCTGTGTTGTGTACATTGTATCAAAACACTTCACTTGGACACTGTAACATGAGATACTGTAAGTATCATTAATGACTGTCAGCCAAATACAGCAGTCAGAAATGTAGTGCATTTGTAGATGTGAACTCTTTGCATATTTTTATTTCTGGTTTGCATGGAAACTCACAATAATCTTACATTTTCTATGAATATGGAGAAATTCTGTTTCCATTTTCTTCGTTTTTCATCAAATAAGCCATTTCAATATGTAATCATTATTTTGGCAAAATGCAATGACAACAGTAAAATATACACAAAGCAGTCTTCTTCATGTCATGAACTTTATATAAACTTGAGTACTGTGCAGTATATATTTTAGGTGCAGACTTGCACATTTTGAAGATGAGGTTAGTCTGACTTCACTGAAGAAACTGTCTTAGTGCAATTTCCCGAAACGTCTCACATATGTTAAATTTTGTATTAAGTATACTTAGATTGATTAGAAATTATTGTAGTATTAATTAATGATAATATTTCAAGTAAGTGTGGTATATCTTTGTTTTTGTTGATTAATCTGTGGAAAGCACCTTGAGTTACATGTAACTGTATTATAAGGTGCAATATAAATAAAGTTATTATTAAAATTATTAAATTGAGATGCATTTAGCATGGCCAACAGGAGCTTTTATTAAGTTCAGATGGACCAGATTAATCAACAGAATGGCAGAGAATTCTTTTTGGGAGATTACAGAAGGCAAGTTTAGATGTAGCCAGGGTCAGTAACACCAAGGGTCAGGAAACAGTTTTATTTAAACCTGTAACTTCAAATCAAAATAGTGCTCTAAAACAAAGCTATCTCAGGTGTCTTTATTTTTCAAATGGGTTCTAACACTACATTTTCTGTGCAGCCATCTTACATTACATGGCTGGTAGTAAAGCCATGGCCCAGCTCTCATGGCATGCCTGATATCAGGCGCAACCATAGCATAGCATTACAGCAGATGCACAAAATGTCAGTGTCCATAAGAATAAGAAACACAAAATTGCAGCATCGAAGAAAAAGTCATTTTACACAATAGTGTTGATGATGCCATCATTATCATGACGGAAGAATTATAAACAAACGATAACATAACAATGAAAACAGATTAACAAGTTTCTGACAGTTTGGTCCTCAACAAAGGGGTTAGAGTATACATGAGCCTGCCCATGTGGTATTCCCCTGTATTAAGTATTTGTAAGCAACCACAGTTCTAAAGTTAACTGATCGGGAACCCCAGTGTTGCTTCTTTCTAGCTTCTCATTTGTAGGTCTTTTCATCAGTAGAATGATCAGTGTTGAATGAGGTCAGTCTGCATTTTCTGGGTTGGATCAGCCCTTCCACTGGTGCCTGAAAGTCTAGCATCAGATTGCAAGTCTCTATTGATGAATAGCATTGTGTTTACTGTCAAAAGATATTAACGTATTCTCGTAAGTGGTGTGGAAATTTTAGAGCCGCATGGAGTAGTCGGTTATTTGATCTGTGCCCGTTTTAAGTCTTGGAACTGTGAAATGCTGAATAGTGCTTTGCTGGTTTTGGCTGCTTATCCAGTTAGTGACAGAAAGTGCCAAAATAATATGCAATTCCAATCATCCATTTTGGAATATTTGTGAGGTATGGTAAGGTAGTCTACAACTAACGCCCACTCTTATTATTACATTTTTACTTTAACAATTGAATGTGAGTCTGCCCCATTGTAGTCTAAATCTCTAGTAATTAACTTCCACTGCCTGCCCATTTACAAACACTTGGCTATACTGTATTGTGAAAATGGTCTCTTTGTTTGCTAAACAATATTTGTGATGTATTCACTAATATTGAGCCAATTATCCATTTTCTGAATCTGCTCTGTCCATTACAGGATCCTAGAGTCATGAAATTTATTCCAGAAGCTTTCAGTGCAAATCAAAAAGCAACTGAGGATCACACACATATACAGTATGTACCTACTGTCACTAACTTAAAGTCAGTGGGGATTTTATATTCATGTTTCTCGATTACACAGTTTCCACACTCACAATGGATGTGTCAGTCTGTTAATTTTTAGTAAGAATTACAGTTATGTAGTTGGACTGCAGTCTCTGCATTTGATATGTTTCCTATTTCCTGTTTCACCGACTCTGTTATTACTTGGAGTTGCTGTGATGATATGATTAAACATTTTGTGGATACAATCCAGATTCAGGACCACTTCCTTCAACTTACCCTTTTTAAGAGATACCATTTGGAGAAATGTCTGACTGTATCTAAAAAGTTTTATTAAAGCCTAAAATTAAATTTGTATAATAAGAAAAATAGTATCCACTTGGAAATTGAGCCCACACCCCTGCTACTGTGTCTACTTGCAAGTCACAGAGATTTCATAGCGCTGAGGTTTTTTGGTTTTTTTGAGTCATATTTACATTTACATGCTGGAAATGTTTACATAATTCCTGTAATCTCATTCCATTGTATAAGATGGGCATGTTACAGTATACATAATTATTAGAAGTACAGTTATCCAAGTTAAATTCTTTCCAATCTGGCATTAAGCTTTTGAATACTGTATGTTAAACCAGATACAGAAAACACTAGGAGTTCTTTTTGGAAAGAGATTAACCAGAATGTGTTGGTTGAACGACAAAGTTTAATCACTTGTGCAGTGGATAATCGTGTGGATCATGTCTCAGGCTTGACTGTAAACAACTTTTGGGACAGAACTGTTTCATTATGTCCATGTGCTGTCTGCGTTTATGGATTTCTGCGTTTGTGATGTTTCACCTTCCTCTTTCAATGCATTCATGTGAAAATCTAGTTGGACTTTTCAGAGAAGCGTGAAATCACTGTCGATGTGTTACTTGATCGGCCAAAGGAAGTAGTTAAATATAAACTATATTTTAATGTGAAAATAGAAATTACCCTCAGTGTACTGTATATCACTTCACTCCAAATGCAATTCAACCACAAAAATGACTTTTCTGGGTGACCAAGTTAATTGTTTTATTTTATGCAATTGGTGAAAGGTCATTGTTACTGTACATCCCAACTCTTGAGAATTCAGGTAGCTTTGTTTTCTCCGAATTGTCCATCTCGGAGGTTTGACTTCAGAGGACGCTAAGACTCATATTTCCAGTTTGTCTGAAGCATGTGAAGGATTGCTGAACGGTATTTCTGCTTTCTTCAGTTTCACCACTCATCTTAAAGTTATGCATTACTTTAAATTTTAAAAAACACCTCTATTTTTCAAGTGTACTACAATATACATATACAGTAATCCCTCCTCGATCACGGGGTTGCGTTCCAGAACCCCCTGCGATAGATGAAAATCCGCGAAGTAGAAACCATGTTTGTATGGTTATTTTTATATATTTTAAGCCTTTATAAACTCTCCCACACTATTAACATTATTAGAGCCCTCTAGGTATGAAATCAACTGGGCAAACAAACTGAGAAAGCATGTACCATAAATTAAAAGACCCATTGTCCTTAGAAATCCGCAAACCAGCGAAAAATCTGTGATATATATTTAGATATGCTTACATTTAAAATCCGCGATGGAGTGAAGCCGCGAAAGTTGAAGCACGATATCGCGAGGGATCACTGTTACAGAAGATTATTAGTATTAGTGTAATAATAATTTTATATACAGTAGTAGTTAATGCATTTAAAGTTATTTTACATAATCTGCTTTATTTTTTTTAAAGAACAGAAAGGGACAATTAACAGTTTAATCTTGCACTCTGTCATATGTCGAGCCAATCATCCTCCTTTCTTATAAACTAATTAAATAAAATTGTGTCCGATTTTTGTTTGAAATTTGTGGCACATTTTTTCTCACAGTCTTAAAGCAAAATAAATGAATTCACAATGATGCGCAAAAAACTGCTGGTATACTTCAGTAGCAATAGTTGGTTATTGATTAAAACATTTTTCCATGACATAAAATTAAAATCCTTTGTATAAATTTTATTGATGCATCTTCTGGTGAAGGAAAGCTGGAAGTGATTCCATGAATTCTCTAAATACAATCTCATTACCCATTTGACTTTAAGGACTTCCAATTCCCCATCAGCTCAGATAGATAGATAGATAGATAGATAGATAGATAGATAGATAGATAGATAGATAGATAGATAGATAGATAGATAGATAGATACTTTATTAATCCCAAGGGGAAATTCACATAATCCAGCAGCAGTATACTGATACAAAGAAACAATATTAAATTAAATAGTAATAAAAATGAAAAGAATTAAAATAAAATTAATGTTCGCATTTACTCCCCCGGGTGGAATTGAAGAGTCGCATAGTGTGGGGGAGGAACGATCTCCTCAGTCTGTCAGTGGAACAGGACAGTGACAAAAGTCTGTCACTAGCTCAGCTCTGCTATAACTCTTAAAAAGATGAAAGGTTAGACTTTGAGAACGGCAGGCACTGATTTGTGCTGAGGAAATTCTACTATGGTCAGCTTTATGGCATATTTGAGGAAAACACACGGTCAGAAATTGTTCGTTTGTGCCAGCGTTGTATGTAAAAGTGTAGTTTAGCACTGTTGAGACATGCATTACCTAATAATCAACATATGTTCAGACAATTTAACAATATTTCAGTTGCTTTGAATTTTTAAATAATATATCATTAGCGAAGTATGGACATAAGAAGTTTACCTTTGTACACTTAAAATTTTGTATAGCCCAGTGCCATAAGGTCAAAATGGCAGGCATCTGTTATTCAGTTTAATATATTATTTACAGAAGACTGTGACCTAAGTATACAGTGGATACAAACGTTTATGCATGATGGCTGCCTTCATTTCAGACAGCATTTCTTCTTTGTTTAAAAACAATCTACTGTATAGCATGCTTCGTGTACACTACTGTGCAAAGGCCTGTGTGTTTGAACTGCGGACAGCAGAGGGCAGCATTGCTCACAGTATTTCTTGTGACTATCTATTGGAATACAGGGAGTGAAGACAGTGATAAAGTGATTCCCTGGGTTTAAAAAGAAAAGCATGAACTACATATAGAACTACAGTATGTTTCTAGTAGCATTAAGATTGTAATGTCGGTTTAATGCTTCTAGATTTATTGAAATAGCTTCAGTAAAGAAGTCAAAGTATGCAGAGTTTTTTTTTAATCATTTACATTACGCTGAGCGGTGAATTGTTCGTTTATGCAAAATAGTGAAGCTTCAGAACTGAATGCAGTATTTCTTCAAAAATAGAATTCATTCCTTTGTGTTTTGCTCTAGCTGCTCTGTAGATCTGCCACATAATCAACTTTAGGATACTTACACTATAGCTTAGAATATAAACCTGCATGTGGGCAGCACAGCAGTGCAGTGGTAGTGCTACTACCTTGCAGGCAGTAAGGAGACCAGGTTCATGTTTGAGTGGCATATGTGTGTTCTCCCCATGTCTGCGTTAGTTTCCTCTGAGTGCTCCAGTTTTCTGCAAAAGTCCAAAGACATGCAGGTTTGGTGGACTAGCCCTAGTGTGTGTATGTGTGATAAGAGTTCACCCTGTGCTAGACTGGCACCCTCTCTAGGGGTTGTTCCTGCCTTGCGCCCTATGCTTCCTGGGATAGGCTCTAGCCCTCTGTGATTCCTGATTACGTGGGCTTTGGTAATGTTGTAAACCTGTTTGTTTGCAAAGCCTGAGTTGATGTCACAGTTTTGCTCTACATTTTCTCGGTCTCTCCTTGGTGAGGGTGCACTGGCCTTATCCAGTTAAAGTCTGCCGTATCAGTGCATTTGGAGATTACTGTAGGTTGTTGTGTAGTTTCTCAATACTTTCTTACCTTTACTATTAGTTTAGCAAAAATATATACAAATCTCAAACAATTTTTTGTAAGCTCAGATTTAAATCCAATAATAAGATGCAAGAAGTATGGCAATTTGATGATAAATGTGAGGCTGAAAAACTGTAAGGTATAATATTTTAATAAAAGTAAATCTTTCAAAGGGGCAGAATTGTTTTTTAGAAAATGAATATCTTTACCTTATCTCTTGTGACATGGATGGTGTCTTCATCATTGCCTTTTGTTACGATTTGTTGTTGAAATGACACTAAATCACTTCATGTGCCGCTCATGCTTACAGAGATTTCTGCTGGGGTTATCCATGACTGCTAAAATAGCTTCAAGTGTGTCTTTGTAATGTGTTTTTTATCAAGTCAAATAACGTTCCTTCTGGAAGTGGTGTCAACAAAGGCACATAACATACACATAAATAACATGGCCACACATAAGAGGAGGGATTTAGTATTATTTAGAGTTTGCTTCTGTAATAATTATTTACAAAAACATTTACATGTGTGCATTATTATTATTCATACTCCTCCAGTGTATATGTGTGCTAAATTTATATTGTAAGAAAAATTAAAAAAAAAAGTGAGCAGTGGCAATACTGGACAAATCTGAAAATGCAGTGATAATCTCTTTATAATTTTGTATGAATCTTTTCAATTTGTGTCGTGTCACAGCTCCAAGAACCTGTGTTTGCACTTCTTTCAATGTGAACATACTTGCTTTTGCCAGTGTAAAAAGAGTGTGGGTGATGAAGTGTCCCAGGGTTTGACATGCCATCCTGTCCCGGGCTGTTTTTGTGTCACTCCATGACGCTATGATTCCATAAGTGAAATTGAAAAATAAGTGAATGCAGTATTCCGTTTTGGTTTTTTTTATATTACATACAGTATTTGATAAAACAAACATATAATTGTATATTGAAATGTGTTTACCATTTTCTTAACCCCATACTTCAGTACAGTGGAACCTCGGTTGCAAAACTCTGGTCGTAAACTAATTTGGTCGTGAATCGAAGTAATTTCCCCCATAGGATTGTATGTAAATACAATGAATCCGTTCCGGACCGTACGAACTGTATGTAAATATATTTTTTTTAAAGATCTTTAAGCACAAATATAGTTAATTACACCATAGAATGCACAGCGTAATAGTAAACTAAATGTAAAAACATTGAATAACACTGAGAAAACCTTGAACAACAGAGAAAACTAACACTGCAAGAATTTGCGCAATAGCGCTACGAACCACTCACTAAAAACACTTTTTTTAATCAGTTTTAAGCACAGGGAAAAAAATGAACATTTGAAAAATCCTTAATTTAATAAACCACCAAGAAAAATAACATTGCAACAATGCACGCTACAAACTGATCGCTGTAAACATAAGTGAAGTGGTGGTTAAAAACCAATAGAAAAAAGACTTCAGTAACTACAACAAGGTTAAAACAATGCTTGGATCTGTCTCTTTAAAAACAAGCCCAGTGCATTTTTTAACTGCCTTCTCGGCCTTGCGCGCATATTTGTGTGCGTTTGTCTCTCTCTGTCTCGCTCACGCACACGTTTTTGTGTCTCTCGCTTGCACGTGTGTGTCTGTGTGTGTGTCTCTCTCGCTCTCTCGCCCTCACTGCACAGGGAGAGACTGAACTCGTGCGGAAATCATTGGCGCTCACAAATTGAAAGGGAAACTGGCTTGTTCGTATACCGAGTGTCTGGTCGTGAACAGATGGAAAACTATGGCGAACTTTTTGGTCGTAAACCGATTTGTACATGTTCCGAGACGTTCGTGAACTGAGGTTCCACTGTATCTAGACAGTTTCAATCATCTTTGGATTGGTTAAGGAAAAGACTTCTTGCTCATGAACACAGGATTCCACATATCTGGAGACGGAAGTTGCTATGCAATGTGCCACCATACTTGGCCGTTCAGTAAAATGGAATCAGAGCTACAAAACAAAGAACAAACAAGAGTTAGCACTCCACAAATAATAAACAGATGAATAGCTCCTCTGGTACAGCAACACACAAGGAGAAATTGATCTTAAGAACTTAATGTGCAGTACTATAAATTTAACATGTTTGATATTGTACACAAAGGCCTAAATTACATATTAATGGCTTTCTTACTCTCTCTTTTGCGACAGGTATCCAGCTGAAAAAAGTCCAGGAGCAGCGAGAGCAGGAGGCTAAAAGAGAGCCAGTGGGCAATGATGTGGCCACAATTCTGTCCAGACGCATAGCTGTGGAGTACAGTGATTCAGATGACGATTCTGAATTTGATGACAACGAGTGGTCGGATTAAGACATAGAAGGCTGCCACTATTAGACAGGGAGATACACAATTTTGCGTTAAGAGTTTCAAACCCTCACAAAGATCCTATACTGCTGCCCAGTAAAGATATAGTATTGAAATCCTTTATTTTAAATTTCAGCGTATGTTTAATTTAATCTGGGTTATTTGCTGAGCTAATTGACTATAATTTATGTAACATAAACAAATGAACAGAAAAGTTTTTTAAAGAGTTTCTATTAGAGTATGGAAAATAGAGCAGTATAGCAAAGTTAGCTTTTTTTAAAATTTTAGTAACTTGAGCACAAAATATTAAAATTAACCATCAGAGGGAAATTTTTAGCTTTGAAATATTTAAGCGTTTTCTAGGCAATTATATTTTTGTTTAGACACACAGTATTTGGCATGAAAAACTTTATACACAGAATGGCAAACACCACTGTCCACTTCAAGGCATACGCCAAGATACAGTGAAGCTTACAAGTGGCCAGTGGCATCAAAGAGCAGGCCAGCGTAGTATTTGGTGAATAGCCAATACAGAGATCTTTTGTAAGAATGTTTATTCACCACTCATGTTAAAGCCAACTGAAATGAAGAAAACAATGAAGCACCTTTATCATGGTCTTGAAATACAATGCACTGTTAGACTAAAACTGTTTTAATCGCACAAGATTTGTTTCAAGGTTATTTTCTCTACTTTGGAATGCTGTTGGTCATCCGTAGCCCTCATATTTGTCCAGCTTATCATCATGAAATGCACAGTGATGCACAGACTCTCCATTTTCTGTTTCTTGAGCTTTTTGCTTTTGTTGCTTTGCTCTTGAGTAACTTATTAAGCCGTTATCCTAAATACAGTATTATGACTAAATGATTGCCTTTTTTATGCACCGTTAAACATGCTCTCACTTTTTGTAAATGCCTCTGCAGTAACTCAAGGCCCATTGTGCCCAAATTGCTGAGTTATGTAAGCCATTTGCTCAGAACTGGATGTCATTCAGCGACTGAGTCTGTTTCTGTGAGCTTTGCCGAGTGTTTCTTGTTTATCAGACTTTGCTTTACCCGTTGATGATGTCTCTGCATGCCTCCAGTGGTCTGCCCCAAGTTTTTAAATCTACCTTTAAACAATGTTTTTAGCAGCTCATATAACCTGGCACCAGGTCTAGTCAGTTACCCTTTACTAAGCCTGAATGCCCAGCTGAAGAGAAAGTCAGTGCACTCGGGAGGGTGAACACCAGCATGGGAGTGGGTCTCGCTTTTGGTCTAAATATTAAACTCTCCTTCTCTCTATTCTTTTCTGTGTATGAATCTGTCCTGTTACACAAAAATGTTGGGTGCATGGTTATTGATTTTTATCACCGTTTTGAAGAATGTTCATTATAACTTTATTCTGCAAAATTAACTACATTTGTTTTTACATTCAGCCATATCCCAATTCCTGCTTTTCCAGTTACAATTCATGCATTTCTTGGATCGTCTTCCTGTTTTCGGTATCGTTAGATGTGCCATTTTATTCACGTTATTGTTTCACAGATTTCCTGTCTCCACTTTTACTGTGATTTTGGGCATCTTTAATTGTCATGTCTTGCTCTTTCAAGACGGTCCAAGGCCTTTTTAAGCCCTTCCTCCAGCGCCCTCAAGCACCTCTTTCTTACTGAAGTTTTTCGCCCAGTCGTTTTTTCTTCTCTGCGACCCAGGGATTGGATAAGGTTAACATCCTTCTTGCATGTTGTAAAAGGCAACTAAAGGAGGTTAGAGTATCCAGCCTTAAATATTTCTGCTGCATTACACCGTGGGCACCCCGTTTAATTCTTTCTTTTGACACTTATTATATAGAAAATAACTAACACAGCATACTGTAAAACATAGAAAAGACTGAATGGAAGCTGTAAACATAAAATAGTCTTTTTATAGGTTGCACTAGTAATGTTGCAAATGGCTGAAATGCTATAAACTCTCATTCTTTCATGTATACACAGGCTGCATACTCGATGTAGATGGGATAGACCTTAGTAATGATTGTGTGACATGAGCTTTAGCATATGCTTTTTAAACCAGTTATTGCTTGATTAATGTTACGTTGTATTAATTATGTTATTTGCATCAGTGGAATGACATGGTATAGCTGGTTGTAAAGCATTAATTGAAAGCCCCAGGTTACGTTAAATTCATAAGGCTTGGCAGTAATATATATAATGTGACTACATTCCTGCCTGTTAGATTTGAAGCCATAAAATTCAGAATATAAATATATGCTGACTGTCTCTCATTGAAGCCATCATTAAAACAGTCACCCACAGAGAATATTTTGTGCTTATTCAATAATCCTTGTACACATAAATAACACAGACTACTTTATTTAAAAGATCATACATGACACAAACCCCAGGGCCTTACTTCTGTTAAAGACAGCCAACAGCCTTTTGTTTAACGCCGAGTTCCTACACATGGTGGTAATGCTCACGCTTACTGAAGAAACAAAAAGAAAAATGGTCAGTTTGAGCAAACACAAAATACTTAAAATGTGTAATAAATGAACATTGGTTGTTGTATCATTAATGTGCTGTTAAGTCAGAAGTTATCTTGATCCATCCAGGTTGAGGATTGTGGACTCTTCTAGAATGTTTGAAGTGACCTTGTCTTATTTATCTTACATTAATGCGTTAACACAGTCTTGTTGACTTATTAAAAAAAATACTGGACACACAGTTGGAATTTTAATAATCAGGAAATAGTGCTCATGTGGCAACAGAAATAGTTTGTGAATGTTCAATTTAAAATGAAGTTCCTTGGCAAAAAAGCAAAGCTTTGTGGAGAACAAAACATACTGTATATGCTTATATATATATACTGTATATCTGTACCACATTCTGTTTGCTGTTGCATATGATACAAAGAAAATAAAGGAAACAATAAGGGCATTCCATATAATTAAATAAAAACACTGAATCATGAATAGGAAGAAAATGGTCTAATGAACCTATGGTGATATAGGTTGAAAAATCTGTTAAAATGTGTAAGATAAATACTGAAAGATCACAGTATCTACTACAGGATGGCCTTCTCCTGCCTGTCTTAGTTTAATTTTTTCAAAATGCTGGAACAAATCTTTATCTTGGTAGTAAAGATTGCAGACTACATAGTAATGCCTGCATTTTCTTAGCCTTTGTCCAGTCCATATGCTTACACTTGTGACACTGAATAGAATTTGCCTTCTGGGATGCTTGGAGTGTGTCCCATGAGTTATTGAATGTAAGTAAACCACTAATTTAAGTGTGTTTTCATCACTATAATGACTTCAAATGCAGTAGCACATAAAAAGGAGCACATTTGGTTCAGTAAATGTCAACATTCTTTGTATGACATATTTAGTAGAAGGATGTAGTCTATTAATTTACAGTTTTGCTCCCCCCTTTCCTTCCCATTTTAATCCATCAGTCTACATGGATTTGGGCCGTTCTTCTACTAACTTTAGCTCTCATTATCATCCCAGACATTATTGCATGTGCTGCTTGGTCTGTGGCTTAGACAGTCCATGACCAACGGTTCTAAAAATTGAAGAAAAAAAAAAAAATATATATATATATACTGTAAGGTGCACTGTTGTAAGAGATCATATGTGGTTTACTGCAAGAGGCCCTTAAAATATATTGTTTTTCTGAATTTTGGCTCTGTATCTAAGATTTATTGAAATACTGCTCGTCGGTAAATTCAACTGGTCCACCTTCAGCCAGGAATATCCTTGTGGCCCTTTGCTGTCCTTTGGCCCAATTGTCAAAGTTTTATTTATACATACTGTATACGCACACGCATACACACACACACATATATATAATACATCATACATGTACTTGTACACTTATCTAAAATAGAACTACACATATAACAGAAGTCAAGTCAAAAACTCGTCACTTGCGTAATACATGATGCAAGCAATGTGAGTCAGTAATGTAAACTCATGTCCTCTTTATTCAGGTGTTCTTATTTACTGTGAACTTCAATATTTTGGTATGTGCTTGAAGCATGTTGGATATTGTAAATATATTTTTATTTTATGCTAGTAATAATAGTTTCTTTGACATGGAAAGTCAAAAGTATAGATCAGAAGCTCTTGGAAATTCAGAAAGCTAATTTTGCATTGAGAGGGCCAACTTCTTTTACATTTCCATCTGAAGTTCCTTTTTCTGTGGAAGACTGTAAATGACAGGTCCTCAAGGTCTGTTTAAATATTTGACATATATATGTTTTCTGGCTGTTATATTTAATTTATTTAAATGAAAAATGGATCACTGAATCAATGCACCATTTTGATTCTAATAAAGTGACTGAGTAATCACTGTTGGTGCATATAACTGAATTTGTTGCAGGAATGGAGTAACATAGTAATATCCAACATGGTCCATTGTTAGTTCATTTAAGTGTAATACTCTATCACCAAACCTGTAGCATCTGTAGTACTGCAGTCTACTGTACAGTCAGGAATTTAATTTAACATGAGCCAGCAAATACAGTGACCTGAATGCTTGCAGTTTTGCTAGCCTATTTAAATTGCTTGCTGTAAACATCATTTTCTAATGAAATTTTCAGTAGCACTACTAAGATTTATTTATTTTTTGGTTTTCAGTTCAGTTTCTTGCTGTGATACCTCTGACTGGAGGCAGTGATAGCATCTGACTTAAGTTCTGCTCTATCAGAATCTTGTTGGTGTTTTAAATTCATAGAGGTACTTTTTTAACATGAATTATTTGTCTACCATTTAAGTAAGTCTGCAAAAGCTGGTCTTCATAATATGTTTTATCACAGCATTTATTTTTTTTTAATTTAATGGTTAATTTTTTGGTATCTTATGTTGTTGAAGTAAGTTTGTCTAAGGTACGTTAAGGCTGTCATCTAAACCACTACTTAAGCTTGCAGTCACTTCCGAGGCCACACGTCAGCTTTAGCTTGCTGTGTGAGGTGTGCGGCAATAGCAAGGAGACCATGAGCGTGTTTTTTTCCCCCATAATATATTTATTGTAATTTCATACAGTCTGCAGATTGGTTTAATGTCATTAAATGGGCAAAAATGTGTTAAATTGTTAGGTCTGATTTATTCTTTTCCTGTTCTGCATTGAAACAGTAACATCCTGTAATTTTATTTTTTGTCTTATATTTTTTTCTTTATAGCTCCTTTGTCATTTTTTTTACAATGATAAAAAGGAAAACAAATTGCACGGTCATGCTAGGTTGGTCCGCAAACAAACAAACACACATGTAGAATCATTTTTCCATGAATCTAATTTTTGTCTCTTAGCCATAACTTGCTGACTGTTGACATTTTGGTCAGATTGGAAAACATTTAGAGGTTGCTCCATTCTGAATATTTTATTTGTATTGTTGCTCTTAACCGGCTAAGTGATTCGTAAACACCACAAAACAATGAAACAGAGAACATTCTAATCCTAAATTGGAGTTCGCAGAACATTATAGTAATAAGTGGAATTTTCTTTAACATTCTAATATTAAGTAGGAGTTTAAAGAACATTCTAGTAGTAGGTTGGAATTTCTATTTTAGCCCTTTTTGATGACAAGAGTCCCAACAGAAACAAAAAGAAAGATGGGACAAAGCCTGCTGAGGCCAGCATTACCAGATATTCCTCAACGTCTTAAGCTGAAAAAATTAATCTTAAGAGCTAAAGTTGGAGGATCTGGTAACAGAAAGGCCAACGTCCTTCTCTGATGTCCTTATGGAAAAAGGCAAAGAAAGGTCCCTGTCATTTCTCAAGAATGATGATCCAATCTTCAACCAATTTGTGAACTGTCATCACATATGCTAAAAGAGAAGTACATTTCATACCGAGAAAGAGAGAGAAAAAAAACAGTTTATTCTTCGATTGGTTACTAACCATTGCAAGAATTTTCCAACTTCATTAAAGGCAGTGCTAGCTAATGTTGTATACTTACAAGTGTGGAGCAGTTGTCTGCTGTTCAGATGTCCTAAACACTTCCCAGAGGAGCAACCTCAAAATGTTGCCTGTTTGTTATAAATATGATAAAGAATAAACTAGCCTTGTAGAGAACTTGAATCACTTAGTTTTTTGCTTGGACCACCCTACTGTTGTGCACAATAGGAAACTGGGACTTTTTTTATAGAAGCAATCCAAGTAAAATCATTTGTGATTTGAAAAACCCCAATGACTTCATTCACAATTATTCAACTATTTTGCACACAATTGTTAATCCCTTTTTATTTAGCAGCTATGCCCCAAATCTCTGCCAGTCTCTTTTTTTATATATCGAGCGTGGTTAGCATGTGTGTATTTCACAAATCGTCCTGTTGTAAAGGACCCATATTTGTGGGAGAGAATAAACCAAGAACCATACTGAGCTAATCAGCATAAACCAAATTTAGCAAATGTCTTGTTTCCCCAGACAACACAATTTTTGAAATTAGGTGTCTATCAGAGCATCACGAAATATGCCTGTGTAACTCTCAAAGCTGGTTAAAACTGAAACTAACCTAACCTACTGGTCACAAAGTTGTATCTGTAGTCAGGCTGTTTTTATTAGGCACTCCAGGAGTGTGCTGGTCACGCTGTTCATATGTTTTGCCTTTGCTGTGATTATTGTAGACACACAATCAAATGTGCTATGGAAAAAAAGACACACTTAGATGTCTGTTTCACAAATCATGCTTCACTAATGACCAGCACCACTTGTGAGTTCTGCAGCTCTAAAGCGTCACTTTCCAGTGCACTGTGGCAGAGGTAAGGGATTACTGCGTTCAGGGGTCATCAATGAAATTACTAAGTGGCATCCTGCAATTTCATTTCAAACTCACCCCTCAACTCCACCAGAAAGTCAGCACACTGGAGTGACGTTCTCGACTGTCTGGGGCCACTGCTGTCAGTTTTAGAAAGTGAACATGTTGTTTTTTTCAAGTATGTGCCATGCTCTTTTGGAATGTTTGTATGACATACCACACATTACCTGAATGCCCCCCTGGATGCTCCTCTGTCCCAGGGCGTTTTCAGATTCACTGTACTCAGGTGGCATGAGATGTAAATGAAGGCCAGTCAAATAATACACTTTCAGTTTTCCATTTCTCACGCATCTCTCCCTTTGAATTAAGGAATACGACATATTTATGGAAGGATGCTCTGAAGGTGTCTAAACTTGCCATCACAAATCACATTGTAAAGTATATAAATTCATACTTAAGTGATATCCAGTACATTAAATATGGTTTACCTCCAGCTGTGCAAAGAGTAGCACAGTGGTGAACTGTCATAGTATAGTGATTATTTGAATTTCATGTGAGGTACCTGTGCTGGCTGTAATGATCTGACAGGTCAGGAGTGTTCTTACGGGTCTTCAGGGTGTCACCACTATATGACGTATCTCACTTTCGGACCATTCACACCTCCCTACGTAGGGCACTGCCCTTTGTTTCAGCTCTTCTGACCAGGCAGTACCTCCAGCCCCAAAGACCAGCCTGAATCTGAAAAGAAAAAGGCTGTTCTTTCTGATTGGTTGGAAATCTGTACAAAAGTAGCCACCAATCACATGCAATTATGAACAGGCCAGTGTCACAGAGTTGGAGTAAAGCGGAGCCGAGTGCCCAGATTGTCGAAGCATCACTCGGTAACAAAAGTTCAGAGCATACACATTTACTGAATCAAGTAATTTCTAACTTACAGAATTTTTATGTTGACCATAACTGAGATAATATGTGATGCAGAGAATTCCAAATGTTGTATACCATTTTTATCTACTGAGCTTTGATATGTAAAATGTTATCCTTTTTTAAATCTCATTATTTTGATGATATTACAGATGTTGTTAGTGTGATGCAACATTTAGTTGAATGGACCTCCATGAATTGTTTTTAATTGTAATTGATTTTAAACATGTCAAAAAAAATCAGTATATTAATTATATTTTAAAATGTGTCTGATTTACTCCTGTATGGCATTTATGTATTTCTAAACTGTATAGATATATGAAATTATATCCTGCTTAACAGAACATGGCAGTTTATGAAAAATAGGACTTGGCTGACATTTAAAAAAATGCTAATCTGTACGCTGTTAATTAACAAGCCGTGCATTTTCTGGGTTATCCTTTTGCCACGCTTACTGTGATGACGATGAACTTGTGTCAGCAGAAGTATTGACATCAATGTTGGGTGTAAAATTCACTCTGAATTTCTGACTAACAAATAAATATGTCTTAACAATTTTCCTTTACTCCGTTTTTTCTTTGCTTCGATATCCTACTTTTTAACCAACAGTAAATTTCTCAATGCAAAGGTCGTGTCATCAGATGTGTTCGGTGTGTGCATTAGAGGAGAAGAACGAGCAGCCCAGCACTCAGGACCGAATGAGACGTTTAGATAATCTGTGCTACACTTGGCGTTCTTCCACAGGCCAGACTGTAGCCATCCTCCTCATTTCTGGACATGAAATATCTCGTCATGTTCATTTATTAACCATTTGTTCATTTATGTGCCCTTTGTGTGCTCATGAGGGGTGCTGTACCACCGTGGGAGTCCAGTGTGGGATAACTAAAGACTGGTGAAGCGGAGGATTCAGACTCAAGCATCCAGAGGGTGAGGACACACATCTGAGCAGACGGAGGTATGTGGGCCATTTACTTGAGTAGCAGAATAGTTAAAAATAGTATAAATGTTAGGCTGAAGTCACTTCTACTGTATGTCAGATGGCTGGGACTTCGTGAAATGTGATCTAGCCTCATGTGGAGAGGCAAAATGGGGGGGCTTGGGGGAGTAAGAGAGCAAGCTATCTCAAGTCTATCCTTTCAATCCTTACAAGTGTAAGTGCCAACAAAACAATAGTCTTCATGGCAGTAACTCCTGGAAAAATTAGAAATTAAGGTCAATAGCAAACAATAAAAACCTTTCAAAAATGACATGTACTACAACAAACAAAGGCGTGGACAGGAGGAGAGTGTAATTGGCTTAATAGCACTGGGTTTCTAACTGTCATGTCGTGTGTTAAAAATGCACGTCCAAGTTTTAGGGATTTCAATACATGTTACTTTAATTTCTGCACACGCATTCTGTTTTTGTGCTTTTGGTTAATTTTATGATTATTTTGTCACATTTTCAGGCTGCCATTTTTGTTGAAAATTTCTTACTAAGGCCTCCGCCATTTAGAGGTTTTCATTGTTGGACATGACTGCTCTTTGTTACCATATGAGAGATGGAAGTGTGCTGATGTTAGAATCGGTGGCACACTATGAATGGTATTTTTTCTTTCATCTTTGCATGAGTCTGTGTTGCCTTTGTCTCATGTACATCTGGTTTCATCTCAGTTTGGAACTACTGGGGCCCTTCTTCTGAGCTTCTTCTGAGTGACCTGCTCTCAAGAGCCAATCTCTTTAACAGAGTCAAAGGCTGCTTTGGAGTTGTGTGGTATAATATCCAGATTAAGGATTTATAATGAAAAACATTTGGTGATCTGGATATCAGAGCTTTTTTTTTTTTCAAATCAAACCACGTTACCTACTGAACTAGCTAGATTTGGCAAAACCCTGCTAGCACAAGCACAGAATATGCCAACACCCCCAGCACTCCACTCCTAGCCAGGCTGTATGCAATCCAGTCTCATGCCAAGAAAGGACACTAGAGGATCTACTGTAAGAAGGAGAAGCTGGCACAGGTCACCTGTACAAGGGTCAACAACAGTCTTTTGGGAGTGTTTGGGGCAGTGGACAGGAATGGCTGGAACACCCTGTCAAGGCAAACACTGCATTTTGTGTTGTGTGTCACAGATTTAGTACATCAGCTGACTCAGTCTTCATTAAAACCGGATATTCACACTGGAAGCACACCATTGAAGAAGACAAAGAACTAAAGAAACATGCAGGGTCTAAAGGAGAGTATCGAAAGTATGATAAGATGGAGGAGAACTGAGGCTGAACAAGAGGTGTCCACCATGGTAAACACCAACCAGCTTGGTAAAAAATCAATCTTGAACCTCGAGTATTATTGACTTGCTTAAATATTTGGCTGTGAATCCGTTGCCATTGAGAGCGAGCTGTGGTGCATTTGACTCAACAGTTGAAGAGTGCTGGCCAGGACACTCGCAGTGAATTCACAAAGTACTCAGACCCATTGTTTTCTGCACACTTTATTGTGTTGTAGATTTAATTTTAAATGGATAAATAAATAGAAAGTGAAAGAGTCCAAATGCATTATGAATCTCTGCTATAGCAGCTGTATTGAAATGCGATGAGGAGATTTGCTTTCTTGTGACCAATACTGACAGTAGGTGACAGCTTGGAGGGTTTGTGTTTTGAGGCAGTAGATCTCACTGGATGCATTCAAGATCCAAGCTTTGAATTTGTTGTTCAAATTAATCTTGTATAATAATGGAAAAAAATGCATCTGAGTGTGTTGGTGTTGGAGAACTCCACTCTGGCAGTGCGCTCACGAACATTTCGAGACAATGAGCACGTTATGCAGACAGGCCATAAAAGAGGAGTTAAGGACGCAGAGTGCAGCTGTGTAACTTTGTAACAATGTAACATAGTTGAAGAGACAGCTGGTCAGAAACAGGTGGATGTGGAGGACATTGAATTGAGGATGATGTTTTTTAGTGGCATTGATTTTGTGGTTGAGGAAATTCAATGGGAGGAACTGTGAACTCATCAGATCTCTTACAGCACCCGAAAAGTGACAGATAACTTGATGTCTTTCTTGAGATGCCCCTTTTAACATTATTGGGCATTGATGCCATTGAGGCAGAGTATACAGTAGAAAGGGAGTTTTTTAAAAGGAAATATCGAGGTGTGTGTGACGGATCTCTGTTTCATCTTGCAGCCAGGACATCAGAACTATGAAGAGATCAAAGTTTGTTAATTGGCGAAAGACCACATTAAAAAACTTCCACTTTCACTATTCAAGGTGCAGCTCCGCCATCTTCGGCCTGGGGACGCTGTAAGCGGTGGCTGGAGGGGGCGATTTCGCTGCTCGCACAGTGTAGTGTCCGCTCTGGTTGATGAATGGGGCGGTGGGGGCCGCAACCCATTCATTCTCAGTGGGCAGCTGGGTGTGTGGCAAGCGGTGACCTGGAGTCCATAGTCACCAGGGCCGCTGCTCGCCCACCACACCACCGCAGCAACTGCTTCTGACTGGACAGAGGCTTGATGGGACAGAGGGGGGCTTTCACTGCTCGCCCACCACACAGCCTTGCAGTGTCCCTTGAACAGCTCATTCTCGGTGGGCAGCTGGTGATACTGCAAGCAGTGACGTGGTTGTGGCTGAACGGAGGCCATTTAGGGTGAATGGGGCTGTAGGGGGCAGCATTGTAACGTGCCTCGGGGTGGCTGCCTGTTGAATGGGTGTGGTGGTGGGCGATTCACAACCCGCCTTTGGCCATACCCTGTTTGTTCTCGGTGGGCAGAAACTGCAGGCAGCATACTGTATGCAAGTGGAGGTGACTATGTGGTGGGTGGGTGGTGAATCTCCCCTCACCGCCCCCATTCATTGTCAATAGCAAGCCTGCTTGTACTGTTACATACATATCAGGAGGTTTTCTCTCGTTCAGTACCCCAGACGTGCTTACGAGGGTTGCCTTCCTGCTGTGATAGCGTGTACAGTGCTGGGCAGAAGAGCTCATCTTAACCTTCTGTCTTCACCCTTTAACAATGTCTCTGAAAGACAAATCTGAAAAACCATCACCATGGAAAATAAAGTAGAAATAATAAAAAGGTCAGACAGAGGTGAAACTCCCATCATTCATTGGCAGAGCACTTGGTTGCAGTCGGTCAACAATAGCATTTATTAAAATAATGTATCTGTTCAGACTTGCATACAAATTCAAGTTAAGAACAAACCTACAGTCCCTATCTCGTACATAACCCGGGGACTACCTGTATAGATATACAGGTGCAGGAAAATAGCAAATAACACAAAAAATAAATGTACACTAGCTTAGTTTAATCTTTTTCTCTTTTTTATAGAAAGAAGTACATAACTTATGAATTCTGATCTTTCAATTCTTTAGCTACTTATGAAGTTCCTCAAATTATTTTACCATGACATTGTCATTGATTTGCTCCCAGCTAGTCCATGCACAGTTCTTGTGTGTGTGAGATGTTGCTCTGAACATTCCTATTTAGGAAGAGAAATGTATAACAGCTAAAGACGCATCCTTCACAAAGGATGTTACATGCAGTGATACCAATAACCAGAATATATTAGCTGACTCTATCCTAACTACTGAGCTCCAGTCAATAGTTCTCGGAATCCAAATAGGTGTACTTATAGTTTGGCTTCTGCTGACTTTGGGTTTAGACAGTGCTTTGTTTATGACAGATGCTTCCATTGCCTTTTTCTTTCTTTGTTCAAGAGCTCTTTAACTTTTCCACTTTGGTTGCACCTTGTGGTCGCATGCCGTACTGAAGATTTGTCCAAGGTTTCACACACACGGTCCTTGTTTGCTAGCATAATACTTACATCTGCTGGGTAGTCGGTGATCAGTTACCCCCCAAGCAAGACAGACACATGACTTACAGTGCTGTCTCTCTTGCTTGTGCACCCTGCTTTTACTTTTTAATTTGGTCTCATTACTCCAGCCTTTGTTGCAACTACATCCTGGACAATAGGGGTCCTCTTATGGAGTAGAGTCACGGCCATGCCGAGAGCACTGAGCAATCAGAGAGCACAGATCTAGTGCTTGCAATGGGTTACAATAGAACGAGTGGCTGTTTTGCCATTGGTTTCTAGGGCACACATACAGTTAGTCCAATGTTTTGGTTGACAATCGGTGCAAAGTTTTGACCATTACAGTTGCCACTCACTTGACTTATGGCTGTTTGTTCACTGACCAGGTGTTTAAAGGGTGCATCATGGAAATGTCTTAAAATGTCTTTTTGCCCGTGATTGATCAGTTTTACCAGATGAGACCAACGTTGCACAAAGGAGAGAGACACTTGAACTGAAGTTAAGGGGATCTGGCAGCTGCCTTTTAAGTAAAAGACTTGTGTGCCAAGCAAAGCAAAGTGGGTGATGGCAGTCTGTCCTCCAAAGACAAGCAGTTTCAGTAATCTAATGGCTGCAGAATACTAAGTGGCGTTGACTAAATGCTAGGACTCAAAAAAAATGTTACTTAAAATAAAGGGACCAAAATATTAATATTTTCCTCAAACTAAAAATCAGTTAGAAAATCCTAAAATTCACATACCTCGAAATAATAAAACACCCATCTGTAGCAATCCCATTGTACGCAATACAGCATTTGGTGAAAGAGTGGTATAGCACTGATGGTGTGAGTGTTGCAATGAAACCGTACCCAAGATGTTGTCATCGTCATTGCAGAACAGCATGGAAAGAAGTTATCTTAAGTTGCATCAAACCACAGTGTCACGAAGGTCATGTCTGCTCCAGGAAGTCCAGGATTTGTGGAGTACGGTTTCATGCACCTCCCAGTAGAACGCTATGTAATCGTTGTTATAAAATACAACAACAACAACATTTATTTCTATAGCACGTTTTCATACAAATATTGTAGCTCAAAGTGCTTTACATGATAAAGAAACAGAAAAAGACAAAATAAGAATTAAAATAAGACAACACTAATTAACATAGAATAAGAGTAAGGTCCGATGGCCAGGGAGGACAGAAAAAAAAAAAAAACTCCAGATGGCTGGAGAGAAAAATAAAATCTGCAGGGGTTCCAGACCATGAGACCGCCCAGTCCCCTCTGGGCATTCTACCTAACATAAATGATCAGTCCTCATTGTATTCAGGGTTCTTATGGAAGGACTTGATGATGACGGTCACGTGGACTTCTGGCCTTTAATCCATCAATGTAGGGACATCACAGTGCTTTGATTAGGTGGTGGTGATGCAGGTCGCCACCACAGAAAATGGGAAAAGAAACAGAAGAGAGAGTAGGGGTTAGTATAGATTTTAGAGCCTCCATGAATAGTTATGATAATAAATTGAATATACATAGTATCAGGATTAAATTAAGATGAAGCTATGAGAAGGCCATGTTAAAGTAATGTGTTTTCAGCAGTGTTTTAAAGTGCTCCACTGTATCAGCCTGGTGAATTCCTATTGCCAAGCTATTCCAGATTTTAGGTGCATAACAGCAGAAGGACGCCTCACCACTTCTTTTAAGTTTAGCTCTTGGAATTCTAAGTAGACACTCATTTGAGGATCTAAGATTACGATTTGGAATATAAGGTGTCAGACAGTCCGATATATAAGATGGAGCGAGATTATTTGAGGCTTTATAAACCATAAGCAGTATTTTAAAGTCAGTTCTGAATTACACAGGTAACCAGTGTAGTGACATCAAAACTGGAGAAATGTGCTCAGATTTTCTTTTCCTAGTTAGGATTCTAGCAGCTGCATTCTGCACTTGTTGCAGTTGATTTATGTCTTTTTTGGATAGTCCTGAGAGGAGAGCGTTACAGTAATCTACTCGACTGAAAACAAAAGCGTGAACTAATTTCTCAGCATCTTTCAATGATTCTTAAGTGAAAAAATGCTGTCTTAGTGGTCTGATGAATATGCGATTTAAAATTCAAGTTACAGTCAACAGTTACCCCTAAGTTCTTTACCTCCGTCTTGACTTTTAATCCTAATGCATCACGTTTATTTCTAATAACCTCATTATATCCATTATTGCCAATCACTAAAATTTCTGTTTTCTCTTTATTTAACTTGAGAAAATGACTACTCATCCACTCAGGAACACAACTAAGACATTGTGTTAGTGAAACAATAGAGTCAGGGTCATCAGGGGCTATTGACAAATACAGCTGCGTGTCATCAGCATAGCTTTAGTAACTCACGTTATGCCCCGACATAATCTGACCTAACAGAAGCATGTAAATTGAAAAGAGTAGTGGACCCAGGATAGCATATCATGTGTCTTTGAGTTGGAATTACCACAACTAACAAAGAATACTTATTAAACAATTTAAATAATTATTATTAATATTAAACTTGGACCTCTGGCTTGTTGCTATTAATCCTAAATTAATTTTTAAATCAAAGATTTGCTGTTTTCATCACAGACCCTAGTGGTCAGTCCACATCAACTACCTTTTGGACAAGCTGGGAACTTGATAGTTGTCACAGAGTGAGCGAAGAGGATCTCAAGAATCTGATGGCTACCTACATTTATGACATCGGAGAACGTACTCAGCTGGTAGCACTGTGATCACCGTTTGCCTGTTACACATTATCGCAGGAGCAGCTCGTCAAAAGTCGAAACAGTTTGGAGCAAGGAAACAAGTACGTTGGAGCGTTTTCAGAACCTTCCTGTCTCTATAAATGTGGAGTGTTTGATCACATTTAAAACAAATTACATGAACGTATCATGGAGACCTCAGGTACTGTGGCATTTGTTTATTGTGGAGAACCAGCTTCGATTTCTTATTTCAGAGGCTGTTTTAATGCTGGATGGTTTTCACCAGACATGATCACACAGAGTGGAAAAGGCAGAATGACTGGAAATGAGTGAATGAATAATGGAGAAAAGCAAGCATATTATAGTACAATTAAAACTGTTTTAAAAATATGTTATCCAGTCATGGAGATACTGACTAAACTTGTCCACATTGCTGCCTAGAGAAGACAATAGGTATCTCATCCTGCTGAATGTTTATTAGCTCAGAAGCAGAAACGATTCACTCCGTGCTAATATTCTAATGAATAAGTGCAGATCTGACCACATCTGACTGACACCTACAGGCCTGTGCTCTTCAAGACGTAAGTGCTTATGGATGTGGGTGGATTGTTTGTTATATATACAGATTTGATTATTTTATGTTTTTTGTGTTTTATATACAGTACATATATATTCAATACTTACTTACTTTTGCTCCTTTAAACCAACAGCAATACATCTGTATAATGCTTCACTAGGCCTGGGACCACCAAGTGAGAAGTTTTCTTTTCACTCTATTTTACATTTTTCCTTCCATTTTAGTCATTTTGGTATGTTTTCAAGACTATAGTGTGTGTGTATATATGTTTATCTATTTATTTATGTATTTAAAGAGTTAAATTTCCCCCGGTGACAAATAAAGTTCTATCTATCTATCTATCTATCTATCAGGGCTGGACTTGAACTGTTTTGACCCTGTGCTGCCCTTCACTAGGATGTCCACCTCCACCATTGAAAAATAAGGAAACACCTAGCAGAAGAGATCTGTGTTGAGGGAAGAGGGTAGAAAACAAAAAGCAAAATTTGAATGATCAAAAACTAGAAGTTCAACACTCCTCCATCTGCCAGCTAGGACAATTGAGATTTAGATCAGCGCTTTTCTCACAAGAGCTCTTTGCCTGGGTGTTGGCTTCATCTACCACGTCTGGCCCCAGCTGTCGATGAACACTCACGTTAAGATGCATTAACATTCTTTCTTCCCTTCTTCCTCCAGATTCATACAATCTTCCTTCCATCGATATCTGGGTATGTTAACACTTGCAGGGACTCCTCTGATTGAGTTTATATTTTTTATTTATTTTAATGCTCTGTTTCCAATTGGTTTCTAATTTTTCTGAGTCTGTTTATTTTTTAACAGTTCTTAACTGTTGTTAAATTATTTTATTTTTAACATGGTGTAGTAACAGATTTTCCTTAATATATCCTGAATACAGGAGGCAAACACCAAACGGTCCAAATAAGGCCCCACAGGCCTCTTTTTTATCTTTTCAGAGTTGCGAGTGGCTGGAATTGGGTTTGAATGTGTAGCTTGGAAACACTGGTGGAATTGGGAGTTACCAGCCCTGAGCAGGATGCCTAACACACACACACACACGGTCATAATGGGCCAAAGTGGACACATCCATTAAAATGGCTGCACATCACTGGGTGTCCTGAGGAAGCCCAGCAATGCTGTGGTGAGCCTGCATAGTCCTTGCAGTGAATGAAGGTTGAGATTCTGGACCTCTAAAGAAGAAGGGTAAACTGTTGCGCCCCGCACCATCTTTTTGGATTTCTCATAACCGCTGTGTACTTTAAAAGCTTTAGTCTTGTTAATGGTATGGTAAAATTAGGATCACTTTGATTTTGGTGTTAATTAGTGTTGCACTACTTTTGACTTGCACACATTTTTGCACAACTGACACCAAAACTAATTTTACAGGCAATTTTTCTATTGCAATACTGCAAAACATGCAGTAATGAGTTTTTGTGCATTTTATTACAGGATGGAAAACAAGGACTATTGCTTCCTAAAACCTCCCTAACATTTCATATTTGCCTGTGTTTGCTAGATAATCTGTGTAATCTGCCCCACACCAGTAAAACCAGTTTGATTTATGCTTCTTGTTCATAGCACCATGGAGGAGCAAAATGCATTTCTTAAAAATGTGACATGCTGCATATTTTCTACCTGAAGACACAGCAAAGCATCCCGCTGTGCACAATACAGTGTTATCTCCAAAGGAAAGTCTCACTACACGAGAAGCCACTCCCCCTCAATCCGTTGCCTAGCAGCTGTCCTTTCCTGTTTCTTGATTCGTGCAGAAGAGATTCAGGATATCAGTGCTTCGAGCTCCTTTAGGATTGTGATCGCCAAGACTAGCATCATAATTGACACCTGACAGGAAATGAGTCCGGTGATTTTTTTTTTTTTTTTCTTCAATAGAGAGCTTTATTTAAATAGTTAAGGACTGGCAAATAAGTGCAGAATTCATTCATGTAAACCTTTCCAGACTGGAACTAATAACTTTCTACTTGTGTCAACAGCACAAACATTTCTGGATGTGAAGTGCGATTGGTTTTGCAGTTTTTCTGAGAAGTGAAACATTTGAGTTTTGATTTGAAATTAATTTTTCATGAATTGTTTTGCTAATCTCTAGTGTTAATAGTACAGATGATTTGCTAATATATATAAAAACCTTCAGTAGCCAAGGTCATTAGCTGCAAAGTGAAAATTGTGGAGGGTGTGGTAAATCACGTTTGGGGTCTATGGCAGTGCGTGATTTTTTTTTTAAATGGCGGGCGTAGGTGAACGTGGCCCTGGTGGTGTTGATGGGGGAATTGGGGGAGCCTGCATTCATGTGCAGCCATGTGCAGTTCAGCCGATTTCCTCATTTGCGCTCTGGAGTGTACAATTAGGCGTCTGCATCTGGGAATAATAGAGCCTGAGTTGGACAAAGCGGGAGATCAGAAAAGAGAAAATGAAAGAAAATGAATGAAGAAAGAGTCCCGGTGTTAAAAAGAAGAAAAGAAAGGTAAGTGAAGAGAAGCAGGATGATGTGGAGGCAAGTGGTCGGTTGAATGGCCTTGAAAGGAGCAAGTGCACAACACTCACAGGACAGTCGTTGGATCAGAAGTGACCAGTCGCTCTGAGTGCTTTCCTGCTGAAGGGTGAGGGATGGTGGTGGGAGGTAGGAGTGGAGCTGGGGGTGTCCTGCTGAAGACTATGGGATGGTAGCAGAAACACAAGTTGGATTTAAGGGATGACTGCGCTTCCTGAGGAGACCCTAATGTTTTTTTAAAGCCCTCTTTACTTCAGGGTTCCTGACTTTATATATAAGGAGCTATATGCGTAAAGTTTAAATTGAATTTGTATTCTGAGATGAAACCTTCTGATCAGTTTGAGATACAGTAGAAACACCATGGCTCCTGATAGTTTAATGGACAAATCCTGATAGTGCTTTTAATTATGTTTTATTTTAGAATTATTGATTGATTATTAATGTGACTTTTAAGTTCCACCATGGCACTGGAGTTTATCATGGATTATTTATATATTAACTGTATCTATGAAGATTCTGCACTGCACTTTATTTGATTTTGGAACACTATGTTAATAAAAAGCGCTAAGCACTTGTTTGTTTATGTGTCCTCATTGCCCAGTCCAACTCGGTTTCATGATTAGCAATGTCCTAATTTCAAGGGAAGTGTGCCAGTTGCGGGCAACCTGGGCATCACAGAGGGATACACACTGAGTTCATTATAATCGATGTCACTTCAGTTTACACTGTGTGCACAATTATTAGGCAAGTGAGTATTTTGACCATATCATCATTTTTTAAAGTGTATATTCCAACTTCAAGCTGTATTAACTTGAATGCTTATTGGATTTAAGCACGTCAGGTGATGTGTATTTGTGTAATGAGGGAGGGTGTGGCCTAAGGAGATCAACACCCTATATCAAGGTGTGCAGAATTACTAGGCAAAATGGGCCAAAAAAGAGATTTAACTGACTCTGAAAAGTCAAAAATTGTAAAAAGTCTTTCAGAGGGATGCAGCACTTTTGGAATTGCTAAGATATTGGTGTGTGATCACAGAACCATCAAACATTTTGTTGCAAATAGTCAACAGGGTCGCAAGAAACGTGTTGAGAACAAAAAACGCAAATTAGCTGCCAAAGATTTGAGAAGAATCAAACGTGAAGCTACCAGGAACCCATTATCCTCCAGTACTTTCATATTCCAGAGCTGCAACCTACCTGGAGTGCCCAGAAGTACAAGGTGTTCAGTGCTCAAAGACATGGCCAAGGTAAGGAGGGCTGAAACCCAACCACCACTGAACAAGAAACATAAGTTGAAACGTCAAAACTGGGCCAAGAAATATCTGAAGACAGATTTTTTTCAAAGGTTTTATGGACCGATGAGATGAGAGTGACTCTTGATGGACCAGATGGATGGACCTGTGGATCAGTAATGGGCACAGAGCTCCACTCCAACGTGGAGGTGGGGTACTGGTATGAGCTGGTATTTTTAAAGATGAGCTAGTTGGACCTTTTGCATTGAAGATGAACTCAAAATCAACTCCCAAACCTACTGCCAGTTTTTCGAAGACACTTTCTTCAAACAGTGATACAGGAAAAAGACCATGATTTTTATGCAGGCCAATGCTCCATCACTTGCATCGAAGTTCTCCACTGCGTGGCCAGCCAGTAAAGGCCTTAAAGATGAAGGAATAATGACACGGCCCCCCTTCCTCATCTGACCTAAACCCTATCGAGAACTTGTGGGCACTTCTTAAACGCTAGATTTACGGGGGAGAAAAACAATACACCTCTCTGAAGAGTGTCTGGGAGGCTGTAGTCACTGCTCCACAAAAAGCTGATCGTCAACAGATCAAGAAACTGACAGACTCATGAATGGAAAGGCTTATGACTGTTATTGGAAAGAAGGGTGGCTATATTGGTCATTGATTGATTGATTTATTTTTTTTGAAATGTCAGAGATGTTTATTTGTAAATTTTGAGGTGTTTGTTTATTATTCTCACTATAACAGATGAAAGTAAACAAGTGAGATGGGAAAATTTTCATTTTCCTTTAGTTGCATAATAAATCTGCACACTAATAGTTGCCTAATAATTGTGCGCACATATGTATTCCCCTGATGATGTTCACACTCACATTTCCGTTGTGAAACATTCAGGTTTCAGGTTTATTAACATTTTGGATTGACTGATAGCACTGTGTTTGTTCCATATTAAAATTAATCCTCAAAAATACAACTTGCCTAATAATTCTGCACTCCCTGTATAGGAAAAGGTGCTGCTTTATGTAGACAAAGAGTAAGAATGTTACTTATTTACAACACAATATTGTAACCACAAGGGGGCACCAGAGAGCCCCAAACCACAGAGACAGTAAAGCATGACACGTTGAAAAGGGTAAAGGATTTTTATTCTGTCCCCAGGCACCGCTTCACAATCTTCCCAATAACAAGCCACAATTATACAATAAACAAATACCAATCACGCAATTTGTCCTCCTTCTGTCCTCCATTGAGTGTTGCTCACTATCCCTCGACTCTGATTCGTCTATCTAGGGCAGGCAGCTACTTTTATTTTAGCCACCCTGAAGTGCTTCCGCTCTTCTGCACATGTGGTCTGTAAGAACTTCAGGGTGAGGCAGAAAGCCCATAATGTAGGGCTCCCCGGTCCTCACAGCACCCCCTGGTGGCACCTTCGGTGCCCAACAGGGCTGAATTAAAGAATTCCTGCCCTGTGGGAATGCAAGGCACCACTGCAACCCAGGGGGACTGCCATCTAGTTGCTCCAGGGGAAATAATTGTCTTATCATCCTTCATTAGGTAACCTTTACACTTACTATAAATTCTTCCTTAACATTGTAAAAAAGCCATTATATACGGTAGATATTATTGTCTAGTACTCTTCATTGAATATTAATTATATTTTCCATGCAATTTTGATAACATTTGCAAGCCAATTTGAGAGCCTCTGTGTGCTGGCAGTGACCAGTCCTCGATCTGTTCTAATATTCAATCCTATGTTGTAATTTTGTGAGATCATAGCTGCTAATTCTGCTTACTGTTTAAGTAAGACATAAAATAAAGTTTTGTCAATATTTTACATTTTATTTATTTATATTTTGCAAGTAACTGACTTGTTCAGGGACACACAGTACTGGACATTGGTATTAAACTGGGAGCCTTATGGTTTTATATTGGATTCACTGCCTGCACTTGATTGCAACCTTGGTGTGGTAGAACGTGTGTGCATTTTTGAAGAGCTTTGGGCTCCCAGTAAAGTTACTTGTGGCAGACCAGTGGAAAGGGAGCACTCAGGCTTAGAACAATCCCCCATACGATTAGATCTGAGTCAATCCAATTGAACTTCACCTGAAACCCACGGGAGTCACTCCTGTGAGGGGGATGGCAGGTTGCTGGTGGTTGGCTGACCAGTATATTACTGTGAGGCTCTGAATGAAAAGCTATGTGGGTCCACTAGGTGATGATGATGATGATGAGTGGCACTAATCAGGTGGTAGGCCTACACATGGCAGATCCAGACATGCTGGAAGTTGGTAATGGAAACTGGTTCTCATAATGTGAGGAGTTATTCTGAACAGTCAGCATGGGTTCAGAAGAGGGAGGTCGTGTTTTACTAACATGTTGGAATTCTATGAGGAGGCAACAAAAGGATACGATCAAAGTGGAGCAAATGATATTTATCCTGACTTTCAGAAAGCATTTGATAAGGTGCCACATGAGAGGCTGGGCATCAAGTGAAAAGAAGTGGGAGTTCAGGGTGATGTTTTCAGATGGGTGCAGAATTGGCTCAGACACAGGAAGAAGAGGGTGATGGTGCGAGGAACCTCATCAGAACTGGCCGATGTTAAGAGTGGTGTTCCACAGGGGTCAGTGCTAGGGCCGCTGCTATTTTTAATATATATAAATGATTTAGATAGGAATATAAGTAACAAGCTGGTTAAGTTTGCAGATGATACCAAGATAGGTGGATTAGCAGATAATTTGGAATCCGTTATATCATTACAGAAGGACTTGGATAGCATACAGGCTTGGGCAGATTTGTGGCAGATGAAATTTAATGTCAGTAAATGTAAAGTATTACACATAGGAAGTAAAAATATTAGGTTTGAATACACAATGGGCGGTCGGAAAATCGAGAGTACACCTTATGTGGAGGATTTAGGAGTCATAGTGGACTCTAAGCTATCAACTTCCCAACAGTGTTCAGAAGCCATTAAGAAGGCTAACATAATGTTAGGTTATATAGCGCCTTGATGTGTGGAGTACAAGTCCAAGGAGGTTCTGCTCAACCTTTATAATGCACTGGTGAGGCCTCATCTTGAGTACTGTGTGCAGTTTTGGTCTCCAGGCTACAAAAAGGACATAGCAGCACTAGAAAAGGTCCAGAGAAGAGCGACTAGGCTGATTCCAGGGCTACAGGGGTTGAATTATGAGGAAAGATTAAAAGAGCTGAGCCTTTACAGTTTAAGCAAAAGAAGATTAAGAGGTGACGTGATTGACATGAAGGGAATCAGTACAGTAGAGCGAGACTATTATTTTAAAATGAGCTCATCAAGAACACGGGGACACAGTTGGAAATTTATTAAGGGTAAATTTCACACAAACATTAGGAAGTTTTTCTTTACACAGAGAACCATAGACACAGGAATAAGGTACAATGTAGTGTGGTAGACAGTAAGACTTGATGTTTTTTTGGAAGAAATAAGTGGATAGGACTGGCGAGCTTTGTTGGGCTGAGTGGTCTGTTCTCGTTTAGAGTGTTCTAATGTTAAATGTAGATTCTTAATTTCTCTGCTGGGGGTGGAGCAGCACTAGGGTGGGATATTGAAATGCTAGCGGGACAGAATCACACTCACTTCTACATTTAGCAGTAGCTTTGGAGCCAGACTTTTTTTTTTTTTTAAATCAGTGGTTCTCAACCTGTGGGGCAGGCCCCCCTAGGGGGGCATGAAGTAACAAAAAGAGGGGTGAGAAGATGTAAAAAAAAAGAAAATGAATTAAAAATATGAAAAAAAATCTGTTGAAACCAAAACATATTAACTTAAACTACATTCTGATACTAGAACAATAAATATAGAGTTAGATAAATGTCGATAAAAGTTTAGTAGGTATAATAAAATATGCATCTACATTTCAAAAAAATGTTAGGGGGCCGCGATTAAAACTGTTATGAAAACTCGGGGCGCAAATACTTAAAGGTTGAGAAACGCTGTTTTAAATTAAGAATGTGATTTCTCCTCAGTGTCCCCCGAGGCAGCTTTGTCAGATATAAACTATAAGAAAGTTGTTCAATTTGTTTTACTTAAATTTTCATTTTTTAAGGCATATTATTGTATATAGCAAAACAAGAAAAAAAATGTGAATATATATACTTGCCAGGCAAACTTTTGTGGTGAGCAGACATTTGGGCCGTGGGTATGCGAGTCCAAAAGCTCATCTGAATACACGCCACACAGCCTACAGCAGGGAGCAAAGCAAACATGCTGGAACTAAAGAAAAAACAAACATTTAGCATAAAGATACTTAACGTGCCGATAGCATACATGATGTAGCATCCACCCATTGTCTAACCTGACCATTCCTGATGAGGAGTCATTTGGAGTTCAATCACTCAGCCATTTACTAACTTACCTTAGAGCATAATCTGGACGGCCGCGTCACGGTTTGTCTCCGAAGCCGCAGGGGTAGTTCAGGTTGAAGAGCCCTTCCTGCTCCAATACCATTTGCTGATTGAGTTTCAAATGTGAGTTTCTCAAATGTGTATCAGTCCATTAAGAACGTCCACAACTCTCTAATAAGGTACATCTGCTGATCACAAAATATTTGTGCCACGTTCTAAAAATGTTTCTGCACCTATTTTAAAGAAGAACTGGTCAATATCAATGTCTATGGATTTGTCTAAAAATGCACTGGATTTATTATTCTGTAGGATTTCTGATAGCTCTTCAAAGAAACCTTCCCCTATAACCCATTTTGTCTAGCCAAAGATACTTTTGTGCAAATTCTATGTTGTATTTGAGTCTTTTTAAAGTTTCCTTCATCATGGGACATCATGGTGGCACAGCGGTTACCACCTCACAGATCCAGTGTCCCGGGTTTAAATGTTGTGTGCGTGGAGTTTCCTCTTGTTTTCCTTTCCAAAAATGTGCTTTTTAGTTTTAGGGGTTGTGGCCCCACTTTTATTCCATGTTGAACTGATGGCCATTTCCTTTCTCTCTTGTGACTCTCCTTTTTCACAGAAGTCCACTGCATATGTTTTTTTAAAGTATCTTATGAAATTCAGAGTGTTCTGCTCTGGATGTTCAATATATATTTTTTATGGCAACAAATTAATCTGTAAGTTCTGAAGTGGAATTTTAATACAAAGGTATTCAAGTAAATACAACCTGCATGTGCATTAAAGTAATGCTGAAGAATTGTTGGGGCTGATTTTGTCTTTTGTCTCATTTTTCTTTGTGTTTTTCACCACTTACTGCTGCTATCAATGTGTTTCAAACAGTTGAATTGTTGTATTTTTGAAACATTTTACAAATTATTGATTGTGGATCGTACAAAGCACCTCTCACAACAATGTCCCCGGGAGGCTCCATTACTGGATAGAAGGACACTCCCAAGCCCCCAGCTGTGCAGTTTGAGCTTCTACTAGTCGACACGTGGGGCTGCAGAGAGGTACTGGTGTTTGTGTGCGTGCGAGCCGTTTGTGTTGCTAGTGAGTAGGCATCACTGTGGGGCAGTGGCGACCACTCCTGCCTCATAGCTCTAGGACGTTGGGTTTGGCCTCTGTCCGTTTTCAGATTGCACACTCTCTGTGTATCCAAGACATCCTAAAGTTCTTCATGTCTCAAACTCTGACCGGCCATTTTAAAATGCCCTGGTGTGCCCTATGACCCCATCCACTAGCTGTTCCTTTGTCTTCAGCCCCCATGACCCTACAATAGGACCAAGTGGATTTATTAAACAAGTGTTTGACTTTATGATTATTATTTTTTTTAACTTCCATTTAAAACCAATGACATAAACAAACAATAATGAAACACTTCTGCTTGCTATAAAATTGAATTTATTTATAATACACATTACATGTAATAGAAAAGTATCCGTATTTTTTGAGTAAATGTACTAACCCCAATAAATAAATAAATAAATAAAAGTTACAATGAAAAAATATACACCACTATTAAACACAATGTAATAAACCTACCATCTCAGTGCAGATTGATATTACTTGGATTTTGCAGATACACAACCAGTTGTGCCATTTTGTTTAAAATAAAGTGCATTTCACAGTTTACTACTCACACAAAATGTTCCATAACATTGCTGGAAGTACATAACCCTTTGAAACATTGAATTGTTTCCTGGTTGATATTATTATTTATAGTCGTACATCTTTTTGGTAGTATTACAGCATTATTTAAATGTAGCCATCTTGTATACAAAATATACATTTAATACGCTTGCTCTGCAGAATTAGATGACAAGTACTAGAAACATTATGATGAGACACGGGTGGTGTTATGCACCTTTTGCTTGGTAAGCAGACTGGGTAATCAGTTTGGGGTCTTTAACACCCACTTTCTCAAGTGCGACCCCAGCATACGTGGAGGAAGAAAGTGACGGAAAGAGATAAGGAGACTCACTCACCATGTTTAGGCTTTAGCTTTCCACACCTAAGAACAGTGCTTGGCTTTGCTACATCTACATTGTCTCGCGCTGTTTATTTCAGCATCTATCCTTCCACAAATACAAACATCATTGTATGGAAAATAAAGAATTTGAATCCATTAACACTTCCATTTGCATGAACATGAAATCTAAAATGAACCAGCTGATAAAGCTGGTAGATAATTTCACACATCAGCCAATTATAAAATATTTACAGGACAAGTACTCATTTTAAATATAAGGCAATATTGTTAGTGATGCGTTGGATATTTCATCATTTACCAGCATTGCTTAATTTCTGCTCGACTTTATGAAACATCTTTAATCTTGGCATGACACCTTCACCAATACCTTGCACCCCAAAAAAGGGACCACAGATTGGGAGACAAACCTGAAATATTTCCCAGAGTGCATAGCAGTCTGAGGCAGACAGGTTATTATACATGTAATACAACAGTTGTCCAGCAGATGGTGCACAAAGGCAAAACAAATGCCCATCTTTCTGAAGTAGCCACTCGTCTCCACTTTTTCTCCGTCATTCCATTAAGGCAGTTAAAAACATGCACTTTTAATATTACCCAAATATGAGAAAACATTTGACTAGACTGTGCAATTCATTTCAATATATAATACTACCTGAAAGTTCAAGCACATAGAGGTCACTAATAGGCATTAAATTGATAATAACTGCAATGTTAAGTTCAAGTTCAAGTTGGGGAGCATGCACTGGTACAGTGCATTGCCGCACCCACTGCACAGCGAAACAACTCAGGATCCCAGTTGGCAACCCCCCAGACAGACACATGGTGAAGTCCCACCCTCCGGAAATGACCCTCCATCTGCCGCAGCCAGTTGTTACGCGGGTGACCCCTTGGCCTGGTCCAGCCACTCGGGTCCCCAACCATGAGGATCCTGTGAGCCGGATCACCGCGAAGATCGCAGCATTGTCAGCAAAGTCAAGATCAACTAACTTTTCTTCACTAACAGATGTTAAGGATTTAAGAATATTTTAAAATAATGAAAGGGTATATTGAAAGTTACAATAGATGATATTGATACAAACTCTAAATGTCCAGTAGAGTGCAATGTAAAGATAAAGCCTTGTATTTGAGGCACAACAAGCAGAAATATTAACCCTATGTGTCATGACTTTTGGGGTACATTATATATTGAGCAACTTTAGGTGTTAATGTTATTGTGTATCAAGCTTTTTGGATTAACATTCAATCTAAAAACATTTTTAAACTTTGACTTTATAATTGGTTTGTAATACTGCTGATATGTGTAAGTTATTATGCAGCTACAGTTCATTGCAGTTGACCTTCAAACCTTGTCATTTCCCACTAGCTGGACCCCTGAATGCTCCCAGGCCGTCACCTGACTCCATATCACCCGGTCTACATTCATTCATACGGAATCCTGTGAAGTGAAACTCAGATCTCACCATCCTCAATGGTTTGCTTTACATAGAAGAGGACGACTAAAATATTGAAGGTCAATTTTTTTCTTAAGGCTAACCTGATGGCTGCTTCTATGGACCTTTGGGCAGATTCAGCCAGCCCCTACCTGACAATATTTGTGGGAATCAACCACTTTAAAGGTTTAAAAACACTGTAAAAGTGTAAACTCTGGAAACATGTCATCTTTTATGAGCAGTAATTCAATTTTAATCCTGATTTGGATTGAGCAGTTTTGACAATTTGATGATGATGGACTGACTGCATGTATCAATATATAAGTACAAATATTTCTGGCCTCTAGCTCAGCATACAACTTCTGAAAAATGGCAAGTTTTGGGGACATTCTTAATCTTCTAAAAAATAGCATTAGCTTTTTTATTGTTAATAATGAATCAGTTTTAGAAATTGCATTTTTGTCCTCCACATCGGCTCTAAGCTTTTTCTGTGTGAGCTGCATCTCCTGTCTGACACAAGGATGTAATAAAAGCCACTAAAAATAAGCAAGGGGGTAAATACTTGAATTTCCTGCTGTGGTCTTCAGGTCCAACAGTCACAGACAGATTCCTGTACCTTATGATCCATTTATGCAGAAGAATTAATTTTGTCAAATGTTACTTGTTTCAGTTTTCAGGTATAATGCGACTTCTTTACCTACTGTCTTTATACAGAATTAAAACAATTTTGATGAGAACAAGCTCAACAAGCTTGCCTATCCTATTCTAGATTTGAAAGTTCCTGAAGTTCTATGGTCCACCACACTACTTAATTTAATTCATTCTATATTTCTATGGCTCTATGTGTGAAGAAAACTTTCTAATATTTGAGCTGAATTTGCCCTTCGCAAGTTTTCAACAATGTCTACATGTTCTTGCTGAAGATTTTATTTTAAAGTTTTTGAAGAAGCAGCAGTACATGTTGATCACGACCCCACTTAATCTCCATTTCCTTCAACTGAAAAGGTTCAGCTTCTTCAGTGTTTTCTCAGAGCTCGCATCTCTCAGTCACAATATGAGCCAAGCCTACAATGACTTAGGACAGGGGTCCTCAATCACAGTCCTGGAGGGCCGCAGTGGCTGCAGGTTTTTGTTCTAACCCGGTTGCTTAATTAGAAAGCAATTCTTGCCAATAATTTAATTTCATGGCTTGTTAGTGCTTTAACTCTGCTGTGTCAGATCATTCTCATATCCTAGATTTTCTTCCCCTTTCTAAGGATATCATCCTAAATGATTGGAAGGCTAAAATGGAGGAGTACTTCTCAGTCCTTCACTTTTTTCTCTTCACTTTCCTTCCAGGTATTTAATTAAACCCAATAGTGCATGATAAATACACACAGAGGTGTAAATGGTAACCAGCTGAAAGGAGAAATGCTGGTTTCTTTTGACATTGGCATGTTATTGCTAATTAGGAGCAATTTAAAACCAAAAACCTGCAGCCACTGCTGCCCTCCAGGACCGTGATTGAGGACCCCTGACTTAGGATGACTATTGAAAGTCGCAGAGCTACTACTTTATATGATTAAATATCTCTTGGTTTGCTCTTCACTTATGTACACACCACAAGGTGTTAGATGGGGTAGGTTTTGTTTTCTTTGCAGGCAGAAATGATCCTCCCAGGGTTAACAACCCCAGTGTTTAACCAAAGTAATCATTGTGGATGTCAAAGCTATTTTGAAAAAGCACCTGAACCCTACAGTGACCAATCACATTGCTGTAAAGATCGTTTTTAAAAAAATGAAAAACATTATCTGTTTATTTTTCTTCTTTTGTCCGTCAACTTAGTTCAAACTGCCAGAAGAGATCCTAATCTGTTGGGCCCTTGAGCAAAGCCCTTAACCTGATAATTGCTCTAAGGCCTGACCCTGAACTCTGAATCTCAAAAGTCACGTGAAAAGGCAAGTTCCCCTCGAGGATTAATAAAGTATATCAAATCCACAAAAACAAAACAAAGTGAAATAGACTTTCAAAAGTGCCACTATGTCAGACTAAAATCTGTATATTCTGGACTGTGCCAAGTCTTAAGTGATGGAGCCACACCACAGCCTATACAAACATTACTGAATTTAAGGGTCTGCTGAGGTTACACTGTGTAGGTCAAGTTGGAATTGGACTAAAATAAATAAATAAATAAAATGCACTGTTTGGTGCAAATAACACCATTCACTTTATTACATGGTAGTCCTTAAAGTACAATAAAAACCTGAATTTCATTTTCTGAATGGTAAACTCTCAGGCTGAGCAGCAATTATTTTAGCACATCATGTAGCACCGTTTATGATGAACTCCTTGAACTTGCATGTATACGGCACGGTACAGCTTTACTCCGAGGTGGCTCTGAACTTGACACGTGGCGACTGTGGGATCAGCTCCTTAACAACTCGATTAGCGGCTGCCACACTGTACACAAACACTGGTAGCTGCTGTGTGGTCTACGCTGCTTTATTGTGTACAGACTGCATACTGTATGTGTACACAATCAAGTCCTCCATTGCTATTTTAAATGAACTAGAAAATTCTAAACCAGAAAAAAGAAACATTGTGACTTTATTGCTAGTTGATGATTTTAAAGACAGTATTTTTTTTTATTTGGTATACAGTGTTAATCCCTGAGGGGAAATTGTCTTTTCACATGATCTTTAGAGGTCAGAGCGCAGGGTCAGCCATTGTACAGCACCCCTGGAGTAATATTCAGGTTAAGGGCCTTTCTTACCTGATGCTTTGTTTTAAGAACAACAGGACAAAAAAGCTAACAATCTGTATTCACATCAATTATTATTATTGTTGGTATAATTACCTTTCACGTTTATCCAAAGCAACTTAAAAAATAAGAATAAATTACATCTGTCAACAATAATCCCTATGGTGGAAATCCAAACTCAGTTATTCTTGCATTTGGTTAATGTCTTTATCCAAAGCAACCTAAAAGGTTGAGATACATGTGTACAGAAGTTTTTTACAATTTTTGTAGATGTCACCTAAGTGATTGGTTTTATCAACACAGGCAGAAACTGAAGCAGCCACCTTGTGCTTTGAAGTTCTATGCCTTAACCACTGTAAGAATATCTGAGATATGGTGCTCAAACAAGCACAGAGGATGTTCTCTTTTCTATGTACATGTGAACTGGAAATGCTATTGTCCATGCTTTGTTTTTTATGTTTCCCCAAAAGCTTGACACAACACCAGAGACTGATGGGGATGCTTAGGATAGCCATTTTTGTCACTGCATCACCATTTTCTCTTGACATAATAAAAGGAAGCACTGTCTTGTAAACCCTCCCTCGCACACAGTACTTTATTGCGGAAATTCAGCTGCCAGTTTATTTATCAGCCTTTGCACAGAAACATAGACATGTGTGCAAATCATTAACACGCAAGTCAGCCGGGAATGAAGACAGTAACAAGCCGTCCTTGTGATGGCAGTACTAGCTCATGGACAAATTAAGCAGCAAGCCCATGTCTTAAGTGTAACCTGCTGCAGTCTAGAGGACTTTTTCCTTAATAAATGTGTACTACTGCTATTTTATTATATTGTATTTCTTTTTATTAGACATTTCGAATATTCTTTTTTGCACTGCTACATTTGAAGGGAATTTGAAAATATTTACTATATGTTTTTCTTTATGTTGAAATGCAAATTATACAAACAAAAAAATATACAGTTTTGTTTAGATGGCCTTCTCCAGAATGATTCTGATTCATTTTCACAATTCTTTCCAGCAAAGGGAGAGCTCAATAAATGTTACAGTATGTCTGCCTGCAGGACAGCTGGGAGAAGGCCAACTGCCATCGATCACGTTTCTCTGCTGAAGTCCCCTTCACTCTCATGCATTTGCAATGAGACTTCTCCCTTGGCAGAGCGCTCTCTGGCAGAATGATTCTGGAGCTGCATTATTATTAAGATGTCACAGATTAGCAAGAGGTAATGGCTGTCCTATCACCTCATGGTTTTGCTTCCTGGCCACATGAATAACAAAAAAAAAAAAAAACATTAATATGAATGAAGGTGGCAGCTATGAATTATGCATTACTTATCCATTAATATCTGATGCCTTGATCATTCCTTGTTAAATAACTTCTCGTTAGCCAGTCTCCAACCAAAGTCACTTTCATGTACAGCAAAGCAAGGTTATTTCGATAATGGGTGCATGACTACCATTTTTAAAAACTGCCATAAATGATCATGGAATGCATCTTATTCTGTTTTTGGCTCGTAATATTATTTGGAATATTGGTAACACTGAACTTTGCATCATGAAAAACAATGGATTTCTTAGGATTAGACGACACATAAGGCACGGAGTAAAATGTTGGAGAGCCTGTTAAACATGCCCACCGGGGCAGAGGTGCCCTAAGTGGTTCACTTTGCTTTACTCCTTTAATTACATTTTTGTGGCATAAAACAGTCCGTTATCGATTACAGGGCTAATCACAGAATCTCTGTCTATAATTTCGTGGTACAGTACAAAGGCATAACATACATAACATTCTCAACCCGTCCTAATCCAATTCAAGGCCACGGGGGGCTGCTGCCTAACCTAGCAGCCTTGTACACTGGCGTCAGTCCATTAGAGCAACACAAAGACAAATGTACAGTATATGAAAAGTAAATATGCAAGATACACTGAGCATGTGTGGGCACACCTTGGTACTGGGAATCCCCTTTATCTTATAATCCACTAGGAACTGGGAAGAAGGAACTTGTCCTACAGCAGAATGTGTAAAGCCTCTGCACATCATTATTATACTTATCAGATATTTACTAATTTAAGTACAAGAATCTATAATAAATGGTCAAAACTATTTTAATGTGCTATTTTGTAGTGTATGCCAGAGATGTATGATGATGTACTGTCACCCCATAATCACTATCTACAATGTAGACGGGGCCACTAAATTCATCCAATCAATCATATTCACTTTATTTTCACATCCTCTGTTTGTCAAGTGATCAATGATACCAGAAAACACACCTTTGATATGTAAACTAGGTACAAATTATTTATGGGAAGGACAGTATAACGTTTATGTTTTTTCTTTTAGTAACATAATTGGTTATTTTCAACTCTTGCAATTATTATTTGGCAGTCTGGAAATATGTACCGTCAAAAGGTGCCAGATCTGAGGTGAGATTCAAGCAAAAGCCATTTTGTTCTCTGAGTACTTCTTATTGCTTGTCTGGTATTGCTGCAACTGTTATACACAGCAGTTAATGAACAAAGTGACTGAATTATTGCCAACTGTCAAGCTTTTGGGGAAAAACGCAGAGTCTGCCAAGTACTTCCGAGAGAAGCAAGAAAAAAACGGGAGCTGCCTTTCCTATGCTGATGATCTGATGATTAACAAAAAAAAAAATGAAATAATGGTTAATTAAAAGGTAATGATAACAGCTATTATAAAATGAGGGTTTCTTATGCTAAGGCATAATGAAAAAATTAAACAATGATTAATTAAAAGGTTAAGATGACAGCCATTGTATTGTTGTAATCATACAGACTGGAATATAAAATTGTTCAAGTGAGATTTTCAGTGCCACATTTTTTTTTCAAGTATCTACAGTGCTGATTGCTTCAGGAAAAAAGGTCTGTAATTAAAGGTCTGTCTCTCATAAATAATAATAATTACTTTTATGTTAACTGTTTCCTATTATGGATGTAATACTGACTTACAGCCAGCAGAAAAGCCTGAAGAGTGTATTGTTATGTTTTGGCATTTTAACACTGGAAGAGCCAGAGATGGAAGGATAACCCATAGATTTACTTATTGAAATTGTTCCGTTCTTTAAAAAAGGTTACCCTCCTATTCTGTTTGCTGGAAGTATCGGGGCTTTTGTATTTTACAACTCACTTCATATATTCATGAAGAGTTCATGAAGTGATTCATGTAGTGCCTGTGTCTCTTTAACATTACGTCCATGACAGAGGCTCAAGTATGTATTAGTTTTTTACTGCATGTTAGCTATCTACAGCTACAGCTTTCAGGACTTCGGCTTTCATTATTACTTGACAAAAACAAGTCGTCTAAATTGGACATGAGCAGCTGACATGATCGTTTCTTTCTGACCTGGTATGTTGATCACATTAGTTATTCACAAAAAGTCATTGTTGAACTGTAAATGTAAATCACAACCTAAGCAAATCTCAGAAGTGCACTTACAATTCGTACTCAGTGATAAATTGTATTTAATTAACTCTCTAAGCATACATATTTAATGTCTTAAGACTGTCTAACAGATAGCTAGACTGAATTTGCTGAAATCACAACTAAATACCTTATTAATATTTTAGACGTGTACTTTATTTGTGCTTAAAGGTCTGACAATGTCTCATTCTGCTTATACAATATCTGGGAATACCCTTACAATATACTGTATGTGTGAGTTTTATAATACATTTTTTTAAAAATCGCCATTGTCTGAACCCACTTAGTCCAATTCGGGCATGCAGGGACCGAAATCTGTCCTGACAGCAAGGATACATGTAAGCATTCAAAATGGACACCATCTTGTGGTTTTGGCAATAGTTTACTATCTTGTATCACTTTGGATGTTTGAAAATATATCTAGATATTTTAGTAAGCAGTTTGCTAGCACATGTTTTGAAGCTGTATTTTATATTTACATACAGATGGAAAGAGAGATACTGTAGATAGGTACTGTATAATTACATATAAACGAATGTATTTGTTGCTGTGCTTAATTTTGTCAAAAAGTATTTTTAGTGCAAACCCTACATCCTGCGTTTAATGGCTTTTATTCAAATGAGGTTCATTAAAATGGTGCATCGGTTTTAGTGGGTTTACAATTTTTTAGGAACCTATGCCTGATACAGTATTTAAACCCTGCCATAAACTGAATGTCCCATCCAGGGCTCTTTCATTCAAAGTCTTTGTTGTTGGTTTCAGATCCAACACCCTGCAAAATGTGAGCAATCTAACAGTGACACAGTTACCACTGCTACCATATTGTCCCCGAGTCTGTTAGTGTCGAGTCTGCACATTCCCCCCATGTCTACATGGGCTTTTTTTCCAGGTTCTCCAGAGGATCTGTCACATTCCACAGACGTACATATCAGGTTACTAGCAACTCTACATTAGCTCTGTGCGAGTAAGTGCGGGTCTGCATGAATGTGCCCTGTGATGGGAAAGCACCCATCCCAGAGTTGGTTCTACTGTAGTGTCATGCTGCCAGGAAAAGCTTTAGCCTCTGTGCCACTTAGCTGGGTAAAGGAAGTTCGACAATGGATGGATAGGTAATGAAAAAGAAAGGGTGTTTGGTGAGAGTCCTTTGCTTATTTTCTTTTTTGCCTTTTAAGCACTTATAAATATACTGAGGGTGACTTCAAGAGCTACTAACATACAGTTCCTTGGAAAAATGTTTAGGAGTGTCAGAAATGAGTGTGCATGTATATATATATATATATATATAGTATTTAAATATACACATAAATACACATGCACACCTGATCAGCATCTCTAATTTCAGACTTCACATTTTTCATGTTAAAAAACAAAAAAGTAATTTGTAAAGACAGTGGCTGAACATATACACATAAATATAATAGACATTATCCCCAAAAGAGATATATATATATATATATATATATATATATATATATATATACATATATATACACATACATATATATGTATGTGTATATATGTGTATGTATGTACTGTATGTATATAAGTGTATATATATATAATATATATATACATACACACGCATATTTATGTGTGTTTATATATATATATATATATATATTTAAATAGAGAGAGAGAAAGAGAGAGCATCATCATAAAAATTATGATACAATATCAGCTCTCTGCCCACGGTGTAGTTGTAAATATACTCCTCAGACTCACAAATATATTAAGACTATACAATAACAACAGAAAAATGTTTAAATATTCTGTAGAGATATGTCTATGGAGAGGCCTCCTCTTATAATGGACAACCTTGTCTATATTTAGTATATTCTAATTATTTTATTCTCAATAAATCAACCTGCATCCTGTGTGGAATTCATCCTAAAACTTAACATATTTTCTTTCTCCACAGGTATAATACAGAAAAGCAAATCATAAGCATTTCACAGGTAATATCAGGTGTGTATTTACTATATCCTGGAGTGCCCAAGTACTCTAGTATATGGTATTTAAAATGTATGCAACCTGTGTTTTTAAAAAGGCATCACGTTATGCAGTCAGCGATTCACGTGAAACTGCCTGAGAAAAATAAACATTCATTCTCCGCCATGAATAAATAATGTTAAATAAATAAGTAAAGTAACAAATAAATAGATCAAATAAATATATAAATAAATAGAAAGGCAGTGGCCTGCTCTGGATGACGGGTTCACACATCGCTCGGCGACCTTGCCCGCTGGGAGACGCTTGCTGGCACACATCCGCAGCAGATCATCCACAGGGACTTCTGGATCTCTTGGTTCCGAAAGGCGTAAATCACCGGGTTGATGATGGAGTTGTAGGTGGCAGGCACCAGGGTGGCATAAGTGTATATGGAGGGGTAGGTGTAATCGGCAATAAGAGAGTACAGGGTGAAAGGCATCCAGCAGGCTGCGAAGGTTCCCAGGATGATGGCCAGGGTAGATACCCCCTTCCTGGTGGTCACGTAGTGCGAGGTGGCGAGAAAGTGGTGCTGCAGCGCAATCTGGTGGGCGTGCCGCATAACGATTTTACAGATTTGCACATAAAGCTGCAACATAAGGCCGAACATGAGCAGGAAGGAGACGGACATCACCGCTACGTTGTTCTTGGTGAGCGGCTTGATAATACTACAGGTCGACTCATCTTTCAGGCAGTTCCAGCCCGTCACGGGCAGCAGTCCCAGGCAGATTGACGCCCCCCACAATACGATCAGCATCACATATGTAAAGGTGACGGTCCTTTCAGAGTTGTAGGTTAGAGCGTAGTAAAGAGACAGGTATCTGTCAATTGTGATGGCCAGCAAACTACAAATGGAGGCAGAGAAGGAAGCCACAATCAGCCCCACGGTCACCAGTTTGGCCGAGTCGGACTGTAACAAATAGGCGAAAATAAAATTAATAACCAGGCCCAGCCCCGCTAGCAGGTCCGCCAGTGCCAGGCTGCCGATCAGAAGGAACATGGGGGCTCGCAAACTGGGATTGTGGAAAATGATCAACACCACAATGGCATTTTCACAGGAGATGAGCGTCCCCGAGGTGCAAAGGACGATGTCCCAGGGGTTGACCATCAATTCGGGCCCGGGGTCGACCACAGGGATCAAGGAAGACGCCGCCCTAGACACATTCTCCGATGCTCCCGCATCTTGAGATATCCAACTTAGATTAAGCTGCGGCTCTTCATTCATTGTATCCAAAAGCCTGCGGTTAAAAATAAAAAAAAAGATCAGGTCAGCACCGCCACAAGGCTGTCGGTTCGCGCCTGGTTAACACGAAACACACTCATCGCTGCGAAATCTGCAATAGGTGTCAAGAGTGCTCTAGGCAGCAGTCTAAAATATTATTTAAAATGTATTCGCATTCACAAAGAATATGACACCCTGCAAACAGTTAACACAGAAAAGTGATGCGATTCCGCCATCGAGCCTACCTTCTCATCAACCTGCACCTAATAGTAGTGCCTGGACATAAAAGAGGCTGGCGCCTAGACTGGCATCTACGAAATACATTAAAGAAGCGCCAGGTCTTCCAAGTGAAAAATACTAAACGCACCCATCATTAAATAGACGCGTAAAGACGCTGTCTTTCTCAGTTTGCCCCTCTCCCCTCTTGTAAAAATGTTGCGCCTCCGCTCAATAAAACGAGCTGCTCGTTCAGCGTGCAGGTGCAGCAAGGTAGCGGCGGCGCAACCTGTCCTCGTCACCTTGACTTAAAAGACAAAATACCTTCGTGCATTTTCCTTCTTGTGGGGTTCAAATGCAAGGTACGACTTGAGCTCCGGATGTCCGTGCGCGTTCTGGCCAGAGCCGATGCGAAGCGGAGGTGAAGTCCTTTGTGCTCCTCGACTGCGGCGGCGGCGGCTGCAGCAGCACCACGGCGTGCCACATCGCTGAATGCGCGCCTGGAGACGAGAAGAGGGCCGGAGCGGCTGAATCACAGCCCAGCGACGTCACGCCGCCTCACGCGACAACTACGACTCCCCCCGCCCAGAGTGCACCCGGGCCTGGCTGGCACCCGGGGCAGCTACTAGCAAAGGGACTGGAAGGTTCTCTCGTTCTCTGTGGCGCCAGCGACGGTGGGGACCCCGCATATCGAGAGGCTACGACTTCAAAGTAGCAGTGGGGCTGAGCGTCACCTTTGCATTTTCGAGATTGGGTGGCCCGTGTTAAGGCTTTGTATTATTAGCATCTGTTCATTGTTAGCCATTCTTCACAGGCTATTTAAACCAACAAGAACGTTAAAGTCCTCGACCCTACGCGGATCGATTAGAATCTGTCAGTTGTTTTTTTTTTCCGTTGCAATGAATACATTTTACAATCTTAACAAATGAAATGCATCTTTCTGGTATGTTATACGATAATAGCTCATCTGGGATTAGTTACAAGTGTTAGATAAGAGCTGTAAGAACCTCTTTTCAGAATCAATTCCATATAAAAATTTCAAATCTGCTTAAACTAATTCTTTGGAAGGGTATTAGGAGTTGGCACAGGGCAGGGTCCTACCTTTGACACAGTAGGCACTGTACCCGTCTGGGGAAACGTGAACAGGAGGCCCTTTATGGACCCCCAAACCTGACCCTACATCAATAGCTCATATTTCAAATGGGAACGGTTTATTGTTTCCCCACTCATTTGTTTCCAGGCCCAACCACCTTTTCAATTTCAGGTTCTAGTACAAGTGTATTATAGGGTCCACCCAGTGGCATTGGGAGGGGGCAAAGGCCATCAGATGCTTAAACCGCTGATCTATTGCGCCCAGCTCAATCATGTACGCAATCTGTAGTGGTAAGTCTGTCGTCTTTGTGTCCATTACAATATAGTCCACAATATAGACCCTGATCTATATCACCCCACACGCAAAACCCCAAGGGGCACTCCCTGTTCTTCAATTTTTTTTTATACATGCAGGTCATGCTCAAAACCCCAATAGGAAACCATACCCCCAAGCCCCTCTTCTCTTTGATTTTATAGACGTGCAAGACTGCACATAAAATCACAGAGTGGGCTAAGACCCTGACACCTGCAAATCCTCAAAATGCTCACTGGGTCTACTGTGGCACAAACCCGCCCTGAGGGTGCAGGACCGATAAGACTTAACAAACCAAAACAGTCATCACTTTTATTAGACCAGTGGATTATTAGGCCTTTGGCTATTATAGGGTGCGTGGAGATTTGGAAACACCCAATTAATTTGGGGTGGTGCTGTGCTGGAATCCGGCAGCTGGTGTCACTCTCATATAATACTTTATGATTTAAATAAAACTTTGTAATGCAACTTTTAAGAATTTGCTTGCTTGTTCTTCTCACCACATAACAGACAAAAAAAGTAACTGAACCTTGTGTCGGTGGAACAGTTTGAGAGAAAACTTCACAGAACAAAGCCAAAGTTGTGAGAGTAACAAGACGAGATGGGAACTGAGAAGGGGGTACTTTGATGTGACGCTTGGGATGTGGAGAGTGGAAGAAAATCAGAGAGGCAGCAGTTTTGTTCCTAAAAATGCTTATTCTTCTCCTGTGTGCTTTATTTTTTATAATAAACACCACTATCAATGTTACCACTTGAACCTGAACACCAGCAAAACCAAGGAGCTGGCAGTGGATTTTAGGAGGCCCAGGCCCCTCATGGACCCCGTGATCATCATAGGTGACTGTGTGCAGAGGGTGCAGACCTATAAATATCTGGGAGTGCAGCTGGATGATAAATTGGACTGGACTGCCAATACTGATGCTCTGTGTAAGAGAGGACAGAGTCGACTATACATCCTTAGAAGGCTGGCGTCCTTTAACATCTGCAATAAGATGCTGCAGATGTTCTATCAGACGGTTGTGGCGAGTGCCCTCTTCTATGCGGTGGTGTGCTGGGGAAGGAGTATAAAGAAGAGGGATGCCTCATTCCTGGACAAACTGGTGAGGGAGGCAGGCTCTATTGTAGACACAGAGCTGGACAGTTTGACATCTGTGGCAGAATGATGGGCACTGAGCAGGCTCCTGTCAATCATGGAGAATCCACTGCATCCACTGAACAGGATCATCTCCAGACAGAGGAGCAGCTTCAGCGTCAGACTGCTGTCACCGTCCTGCTGCACTGACAGACTGAGGAGACCCCACACTATGCGACTCTTCAATTCCACCCAGCGGGGTAAACGTTAATGTAATACAAAGTTATTGTCTGTCTGTTATACCTTCATTGTTATCACTCTTTAATTTAATATTGTTCTTTATCAATATGCTGCTGCTAGAGTATGTGAATTTCCCCTTGAGATTAATAAAGTATCTATCTATCTATCTATCTATCTATCTATCTATCTATCTATCTATCTATCTATCTATCTATCTATCTATCTATCTATTATCTATCTGTCTGTCTGTCTGTCTGTCTGCTATCTATCTATCTATCTATCTATCTATCTATCTATCTATCTATCTATCTATCTATCTATCTATCTATCTATCTAGAAACCTTGACACCAGTTGCAGGTGTGAAGAGAGGCCAAAAGGTTGCTTTCCTGTTCCACCGTCAATTCACATTTTCTTTTCCTTTTTATTTTCAAAACAAATTATTTACAATTTTATAACTCATATGTTGAAGATGGAGCTATCAACAGGCACTACTGTGAAAAATAACATGTTAGTCATTATATTATTTTTAGTTTAAGCGCTTTAACATAAAATTCATTTAAATGATATAGTCCTGACTAGTCTTAGCCACACTGCTTATGATGATTATAAGAACATCTGAGACACTGCAACTTGTCCCAAGGCGAACTGTAATAAGATGGATTCCCTAGAAATGTTGTGAGTGGTGAGACTAGGAGATATTAAAGGATAATAGTATTTTCAATTTGAAATTATTTCTTCACAAACATGCTATATATGCACTTTCCATGTAAAATTGTGTTCTAAATTTAATCACTTTCTATAAATTTAAAAAAGTATCCTGCCTGCACTGATGCAGTTAATGTCATTGCAGTCAGTGGGGAAAAACTTAAAAACGTACAAAATAACGTCAATTTTTTCAAGCCACTTCAGTTGTCTGCATGTTCTCCCCGTGTCTGCGTGGGTTTCCTCCGGGCGCTCCAGTTTCCTCCCACAATCCAAAGACATGCAGGTTAGGTGGATTGGCGATTCTAAATTGGCCCTAGTGTGTGCTGGGTGTGTTTGTGTGTGTCCTGCGGTGGGTTGGCACCCTGCCCAGGATTGGTTCCTGCCTTGTGCCCTGTGTTGGCTGGGATTGGCTCCAGCGGACCCCCGTGACCCTGTATTCGGATTCAGTGGGTTAGAAAATGGATGGATGGATGGACTTCAGTTGTCACATATTGATCCACATCTTGCGATTATAGACACATTTTAAAATAGCTTATTCATGTCATTTTTGAAGGAAACAACACCAATATTATGCGATTTAGCCAATTCAAAAGAAGTCCTCCTGTGCATAGCCCTTCATCTTCCTCCCCAACAACCTTTCACCCATCAGTGGGTTGTTTCTACCCGACAGACCAAATCACAGTAAACTTTTCATACCACGTGGTTAGTTTTCTTTTAACTTATTTCCATACTTATATGAGGATTCAAACAACTGAATAGAAAAAGTATCCTTACTACAAGAAAAACTACCAGAAAATTTCTGATAAAATGAGTATTTCCAGATCCCTTTTATTGTCACAATAAAACACAGAAGGTATGGAGCGACACTCGACAGCTGTCCTGACTTGAAAAATGGACATATTTGGCAAGTTTTGAAGCTTTTCCTCCGATTGCAAAGCACCAGAGTGAGCAAGATATTTCTTAAAATTTAACGAATGCCCTTAACTTTAAACACACAGTTTCATGTAGAAAATGTATACAGTATATGCCATGTTTGTGAAGAAATAACTTTGACTTGAAAATGGCAAACGTATACATTAACATGAGCTGGAATCTTAGTCACTGAAAGGCAAAGGTCTGAAGCAGGAGATCAAAAATACCACAAGCCACCAAAGCACAAGGGGAGATCAAAACCCAAAGTTAAAAAATACATCAAAATGTAAAACAAACATAACATTGGGCCTACTGCAGTTGAAACTAATTGACGCTAAAGATTTGTGATTTTTATGCAGCTGAAGGTTAATCTCAACTCACCCAGTGGCCATAGTTATACCAGAAGTTACAGTGACGCCACAGACACAATGACCCTAGTCACATGGCCTGTGATTTGTGTGACATAAGTATTACATGGAAAAGTTAAAACAAATTAAAATCATCCCTAAGCAAGATCCAAATAATAAAAGCTATGAAAAAAATATGTACCATACCAGTAATCCTGTTTAACTGCCGAAAGCCACAGTTTTTCACCAAAATAACAAAGTAAGTGAAGACAGTATCTTGCTGCTCTTCTTTCACTGATCGTTCATCCTCAGGGGTAGTCTGTCAAGTCAGCAACGACTTTTAGGGCCAGCGGTAATCTGCAGATAACATCATCATAGCCGACTGCGCACTCTTCTGTGAGTAGAGAGCGTGTTACTGAGATTGTCAAGCTTCTCTTTCTCAGTCCCCTGTAGCTTCATTTGACACCCTGCAAAACACTCATCACTCTCGTGTGTGTGAGAGGGTCCATTAAAAAGAATGAAACTTAGTCATCAAAACCTGAGACTGTTTAAATGTAGTTCTCTACAAAAGTCTAGACAAAATTAAATTTGAAGTATTCATTCATTATCCGGGTTTTCGGTAGTGGGTTATGGACCCTTATTTCAGCAACACAACATGTAAAGAAGGAATCAGGGCACATACACACATTCCCACACAGGTCCTTGTACTGGGTCCATTTTGAATTGTTAATCAGTCGATCATGCAAGACTTTGAAACAAAGCAGGAGAATTGAGAAGCTAATGAAAGCCCACAAGGACCCTGGGAAAAAATCCAAATGGCACTTGGACCTCCTTTGCCTAGAACTGTAGAGGGGTGAAGCAGCAGCACCAGCCTGAGTGCAATTTAATTCAGACATTTTATATATAGCAATTTATTTAATGAAACTATATTGTTTTATAATGCAAGAATATTTTTTTGACTTTTAAGGTATTAAAGAATAGAAAATAATGGGGACAGGTTTCTTTTGTATTCCTTATGTTAACTCAACTTTTATTTTGAATGCAACATGATATAACAATTCTAGATAGATATGAAATAAAGCAATAATAGAATTTAAAAGACATACCTTTATTCATTGGAGTTCAAGAGTGTCATTAATTGTATAGAATTTTCATTACAAACAAAAATGTTTTGTTTAAATATTTGTCAGATACAACCCAAGAGCTGGTCAGAATGAAGTCTTTTAAAGTCCCTCTACTACCTTCAAAACATTTTGTATGAACCAATCCACTGAATCGTCTGACCCAGTTCACTCTTTTGTTCAGTAATTCTGTCTTTTTCATTTGCTAAGACCACGACTGTTTCTGGGCATAGGCGGTCTAGGCAAGCACCTAGGGTGCCCTCTAGTTGGCAGGGCGCAGTACTGCAGAAATTCCCCTTTATTTTGTTTAGAAAAATTTGTCTGGACGGGACCAGTCAAGTCAAGTCAAGTTGGGGAGCATGCACTGGTACAGTGCATTGCCGCACCCACTACACGGCGAAAACGACTTGGGATCCCGATAGACAACCCCCCAGGCAGACACGCAGTCCAATCCAACCCTCTGGAAATGACCCTCTATCTGCCGCAGCCAGGTGTTACGTGGGCGACCCCTTGGCCTGGTCCAGCCACTCGGGTCCCCAACAATGAGGATCTTACGAGCCAGATCACACTTGGGGGAAACGCACCACATGTCTGTAGTGCCGTAACTGACGATCCCTCACAATGCAGGTAATGTGCCTCATTCAGGACTCCATGAGCAACCGCTCATTCGACACAAAGTCAAACCAACGGTACCCAAGGATTTTCCAGAGGGACACAGTACCAAAGGAGTCCATTCTTCGTCTCACGTCACTGGATAGTGTCCATGTCTCGCAACCATATAGCAAGACAGGAAGCACCAGGACTCTAAAGCAGGGGTGTCAAACTCCAGTCCTGGAGGGTCGCAGTGGCTGCAGGTTTGCATTCTAACCATCTTCTTAATTAGTGACCAGTTTTTGATGCTTATTAACTTCTTTAGCCTTAGCTTTAATTCGCTTGACTCAGGCCCCTTAGTTGTTTTTTCCTTAATTAGCAGCCGGACAGTAATGAGACATAAAACAAGCAGGACATGACCAGCTCACCTGTACCCATCAAACAAAATCTGAAAATTAAGATGAAGGTCTCAGTAAGGTTGATCCCTCAGGTTAACAAAACATTTTTGGAGTTCTTAAAAAAAAACAGAATATCAACAGTTTTGGAAATGCCTGCTGTGGCAAAAAGAGCAGCAACAAGCCATGGAATTGAATAACAGGTTTAATTAACAGCAAGAATCAGCTTCTCATTAAGGAACTGGTTGGAGTTTGAAGCCCCAATTTAGCTGGTCATCTGTTGGCTCGTTTCATGTCTCATTTCTGTTTGGCTGTCATTTAATGAAGAAAAGAATCAATTCAGAAGACTTAATCCTTAAAAACAGGGCTATTAAAATAGAGGGAAAAGAAGTTAATTAGAAGTGAAAACTGGACACTGTTTAGGAAAAGAGTTAGAAAGAAAACCTGCACCCAGTGCAGCCCTCTAGGCCTAGAGTTTGACACCCATGCTCTAAAGACTTGGGCCTTCGTCCTTTTGCATAGATATCAGGAGTGCCACACACCCCTTTCTAGAGACCTCATGACCCCCTATGCTCTCCCAATCCGTCTACTGACTTCATAGGAAGGGTCATCAGAGACATGAATGTCACTGCCAAGGTAAGTTAACCTCTCAACAAGGTCAACACTCTCTCCACAAACAGACACACTACTGATGGCTGTGCCCAAGAGGTCATTAAAGGCCTGGATCTAGGTTTTTTTCCAGGACACTCGCAAGCCCAGACACTCATACACCTCGCTCAGTCTCTCAAGAGCCCTGATCAGAGCCTCCATTGACTCATGGGAAGATCACAGCATTGTCAGCAAAGTCAAGATCCTTGATTCTTTCTTCACCAACAGATGCCCCACAGCCGCTGGACCCCACGACCTTGCCGAACACCCCATCCATACAAGCATTGAACAGAGTAGGAGCAAGAACACACCCCTGATGAACCCCAGGATCAACTGGGAAAAACGCAGAGGTTCTACCTCTACTCTGCACAGCACTCACAGTACCAGTGTACAGGTCGGCCATGATATCCAGCAACCTTGAAGGCATCCAGCGAACCCTCAGGATGTCCCACAGGGCAGCTTGATCAACTGAGTCGAACGCTTTGCGAAAATCAACAAAAGCTGCAAAGAAACTCTGCTGATATTTGCGTTTGTGCTCCATGAGAACCCTTAGTGCCAGGATGTGGTCGATAGTAGACTTCTTAGGTATAAAACCAGGCTGTTCTGGTTGCTGATAGGTAAGAAAGTGATCATGGATCCTATTGAGGATGACCCTAGCAAGGACCTAACCCGGCACCGAGAGCAGTGTTATCCCCCTGTAGTTGCTGCAATTCAGGCGATCACCCTTCCCTTTCCAGATGGGGATGACAAGTCCCGTTTTCCAGTCAGCTGGCACTATGCCAGTCTCCCAAATGGAAGAAAAGATTGCTTGTAATGCCAGGAGGACAGCCTTACCACCAGCCTTGAGAAGTTCACACCAGATGCCACAGATTCCTGCAGCCTTTCCCCCCCTCCCCTGGTTCACCACCTGTGCAATCTCAGTTAGAATGGGTGGTTCACAGCTAATTGGAGGATCAGCCTCAAGAACTGTGGACCCAGAGATATTCAACGTCCTAGCTGGAGGATAAGCTTTGAACTGCTCAAAGTAGCCAGCCTAGCAGGTCATAACTGCAGTGTCATCCATGAGGATCGTTCCATCAGCCACTCTGACTGTGACTCTCCAAGGAACAGATTCAGATGTGCGTAATGCTTTGATTCCTTTGTAAGCAGGACGTGGGTCGCTAGACCACAGATGGTGTGTTACTTGCTCACAGATTCCTCTAACAAACTCCTCTTTATCTGCCCTCAGAGCCCTCACAGCCAACCTTCTCAGTTCCCGGTACGGACCAGAGTTGCCATTGAGCCATGGGCTGCGACTCCTCATGATGATATCCAGGGTGCCCTGCGAGATGAAACACCTCCTTCTGGGAACACCAGTAACATCAACACAACCCTTAGCAACTTTCAGGGTCTTGTCACGGAAGGTCTCCCACATCAAATTAAGACTGGCAGTCACACCCAAATCTGTAAGTTCCTCACACAAACTGCATGCAAACTCATTTGAAACAGCCTGCTCTTGGATTCTGGCCAAGTCCAGGCTCATTTTCCTAGTAGGTAACCTACTGGACCTAAGCTGGATCCTAAGAGCAGCAACAACAAGTCTGTGGTCAGAATTCACAAACTGGCCACTTCTGTAGACCCTGCAGTTTTGCAAGAGCCTCCTGTGTCTGCCCTCGAGGATGTGATTGATCTCCTTCACCGCACCACCAGTATTGGAGTACCAAGTCCAATGATGCAGTTCAGGGCGCTGGAACCAGGATCCAGTGATTCGCAGCCCCTGACCTTTTCCAAAGTCAAGGAACATTGGGGACCGAGACAATCCTCATAGCCAGCCCTGTCAGTGCCAGTGGCTGCACTGAAGTCGCCCATGACCAGAGGAGTGTTACCTCGCAGACACCCATCAACCACCGAGTGAAGCTGCAAATAAAATGTCTCCCTCGCCAAGACATTACTCACCGTGGTCGGAGCATACATTGAGTCTCTAAGAAGACAAGAAAAAACACAGTTCAAAGAGAGACTCCTTTACAATACAATACACAGAACAGAAGAAATCCTCAATACAGCATATAAATAAAAATTATACAAGTACGGAGCAGAATTTAACAGTAGATGATATCACATAATAAGATTTGGATATTTTTAGAGTCCTGGAGACCTCATCCATCAAGCTGTTTACCCCATTTGACCATTCCACGGCTGAAACAGTGCTGGGCCAGCCAATCCGATGAAAGGACTATCTATCTATCTATCTATCTATCTATCTATCTATCTATCTATCTATCTATCTATCTATCTATCTATCTATAAATAACATAAATATAAATCTATGAAATAACATTAAACGATCAAAACGGCAACAGGACTGGTGCTCCTGAGTGAATTGCTAAAAGCTGACTTAACCCAAACTATGTTCGGCTATCAAATGGACATACATTAAAACTTGTGTTAAAACTTAGCAAATATGTCCTTTGCTGCTCACCATTTGTGAGATTCGCTCTGGGCATGCTAAAACAGTTGTGCATTTTTTTGGATAGGTAGATTGCATTATTTGCATACACAATCATATAGTAAACAGGAATTGTGGGTGAAGATTCCTATTTAAAGATAATCATTAAATTCTCACTTTTACTGTACAGGTATGTTGTCATTATAGTGAGTTTTCAATTTATTTTTTTTTATTTAAATGAAATGCAGTTGTTATGGTAATGTCTTAGTTAAAAAAAATGCATGTAGAATGTCACCATCATTAAAAGTTACATGTTTAGCTGGTGGTTTAAATACATACCTATAGAATCAAAACCTTAGTTTTAGCAATAGCATAAGCGTCCCTTTCTTAATTTTCTTTATAGAAATGTTAAAAGCAATAAATAAAGACTACTAATACAGCCCGATTCCTACTTATTTTCTGAAATGGCACCCCTCAAGAGTATATTTTTCGGAGACAGTCTTGTAAACAGATGTTGCTCGACACTCGACAGTCTGAAATTGTGAATTTGAGGTTACAAATACTTTGCTCTCTCCAGTCCTGTCTCCAAGTCTGGCAGTGATGATTCCTCTTAAAGCAAAGAGGGTGGCAAAGCGCCATTTACAACTTCACCTGGGGCAGCAAAAATCATTTTGGCCAAGAAAAGTAAAAGGTAAATCTGATAAATTCAAGCACATGACATTCATTTATCTCAGAAGGCTGGAGAACAACGGCGACTAGAAGAGAACCTTACCGTGTCCTGATCTGGTTAAATTATAGTCATGTCAAGAAAACAGACACTTTAGAAGTTAATGAAAGAAAATCAAGTCAGTCGCTCAACGCCTCGATCGGCTTTTCAGGGTTTTTTATGTTAAATTCTTTGTACTTTTGATCAACACGTTTTGTGGTAACTCTGAATAAGTGCACACCACTGAATTGAAGGGCAAATCTTATTGTAAGTCACTGACAGAATGAAATAAAATGCTTGGTTGCTGTTTCCATCATAAGTCCAGTTTTTAAAAATTCATTTTATAGTAATCAATAACTGTTTATAATAAAGAATGTACAATTTTAATGGACAAAACCAAAGATTTTTAACTCGGGTTAAATTCAGCATAGTGTGTAACAAGAACAACAAGCCTGCTTGGCTTTTACATCTGCCAGCGCCACAAACATTTGTCCTTTGTTGTCACAATGCAGAATTACACACATAGGTTAGAGCCAGTCAACTGAGAAGGAGAGAACACATGGGTGGTGGTTAAGGCTGCGTCCACACAACATTTAAAAAAATGCAGGCGTTTGTGTTTGCTTTTCATCCACACCACCCGGCATTTGAAACCCCTGAAAATGGAGACTCTGAAAATGCTCTCCACAGCCATCTACTTCTGAAATCGCCAGTTCAGTATTGCAGTGTGGCCAGGTAAAGATAGAGAGTTTTGAAAACGCACCCTGATTGGTCATTGCTTATTATGTGGCCCTTCTCTGATTGGATCCTGCTCATTACAATGTCTCTTTCTCTGTTTGGCCACCCTTGACGAAAGAAAACCATATTCCTACATAGTGGACATGGAGGAGTTGCTTTTAATGGTTGCTTACCTGTATGCATGTTGCATTTTGTATGGTATGAATGCTTCATATATGTGAAAAAAGCAAATAATTTACCAGTCGCTACAGAGTATAGTTAAATCCTGAGGCTGGCGATGTAGCCATCCCTTCAAGGAGGACATTTCCTCTTCCATGTTCTGCTGATGTATGCTTGCCCAGTGAACGTGAACAACTACATCATCTGCATTTCAGTCATTTTATGTGGGTGGAGATACTTTCTGTCATGGACTTAGGAATACTTAAGCACAAATGTCCCAAAAACTATAGCAAAAACCCCAGAAGAGATAAGGACTGTAAGCGTTTAGTTTGTATAAGACAGGAGAGACGATGAATCTTTGTAAAGAAAACTATTTATTTTCATAAACATGCTCATCATAACATAAAGCTCCAAGGAGTACAAAAGGCACAGCAGGAAATAACAAATCAATCCACAGCAAACAAGTCCTAAAAACACAAATCAAAGAAAGAGATTTGAAGAGCACAGCAAGGGGTCAAAATCCGGTAAATCCACAAAGAAAAGTACAAAAATGAGTAATAAATGCTAGACATTACCAATGCTACTAAGCCCATTCAAATAAACTGCATTTCATCAGTTGGTCTCCTCAGCCTTTATAGAGTTGAGGGTGGATGCACATGGAGACAGGCAGGTGGTCCTGCCTCTTTGGGGGACCTCCCATGGAGCAAAAGGGACATACCAGAGCATGTGACCACACACAGAATCTAAAATACACAACAATGAAATATTACAAACATCCATCCATCCATCCATTATCCAACCTGCTATATCCTAACTACAGGGTCATAGGGGTCTGCTGGAGCCAATCCCGGCCAACACAGGAAACAAACCCCAGGCAGGGCACCAGCCCACCGCAGGGCACACACACACACACACCCACCAAGCACACATTAGGGACAATTTAGAGTCGCCAATGCACCTAACCTGCATGTCTTTGGACTGTGGGAGGAAACCCACGCAGACACGGGGAGAACATGAAAACTCCACGCAAGGAGACTTAAAAAGGGATCTTAAATAGAGAACAAAGAACACAATCAGACAAAATTCTGATTGTGCTAATTTTATACAATGCTGTAACTATTTTACATCATTCCTTGCTTTCAGTTTTAATGCGTTATGTTAGTGAAATCCTACACCAATAAAAACAAAAAGTTATCATTTAAAATCTTTATTTCAGACTTCCACTAAACCACAATGGTGCTTGTGTAAATACTGTACCTTGTATCACATAGACCAAGGTCACTTAATCCCAGTCCTCGGGACCCTCTGTGGTAAAGCGGGTCAAGAAAAAGGTGGCCGATTTAAAATAAATAATGGACACGCTTGTGCTAGGGAGTGGAGCAGGTACAAGCGATCAGCCGCGACGACTGCTCATCTCCGGATTGGTGTGAGGGGCTCGGCCATTTGTGCATTGCGTTGCATGTGCAGCCGGTCTGATTGTCTCATTATCAGCCCGGGGCCGCAATCAAGCGATCATACCTGCAATCGCTCCCAGGCCTATAAAATAGAGTGCAAGATCTGAAAGGAGGATAGAATGGAGGTTAAAGGGAGAGAGACAGAGAAGAAGAAGGCAGGAGGCAGAAGGAGGTGGTGGGATCAGTGACAGCAGCTAGCTGTGTGGAGAGCCCCTGGAGAGGAGCGGGTAGCCAACGCCCATGGAGCTACTGTAGTGGAGTGACTTGAGAGTGAACAGATGGCCGCAGAAAGCAGTGGGAGTCAGAAGCTTGGACTGAAAGTCCTATTGTGAGTACCATGGCCTTTGGGGACCCGAGTCTAAGTCCGGAGAGGGAGCCTTACTGTAGACATGGGACAGCAGGGACCAGGACCTGTAGAAGGTCGGTAGGTCTGTCGGTAGGTTGACTCCTCTGCTGCAAGGCCTGCATGGAATAAGCAGAGGAGACGCCAGTTAAAAGAATAATTTACATGGCTTTTAGCCTCGTTTTAATGAATCTATTTATTCTAATTTTAACCTCCGCAAATTCACCTTTTTAATTGGATTATTTATTAAGGAACTTCGCACTGCACTTTTTTAACACTTTTTTTTTTAATTGCTTTAACAATAGCACTTTGCACCTTCCCCTTGCTTTGTGTGGTGTCCTCATTTGCCAAGCTCATCCCTCGGAAACGTTATTGGTAGTGGCGGGTTGAAGAGGCTCCCTGTGGGATCCAGTAGCATGGAGCCGTCACACACACCCGATCTAACTCTTTAGCTCACTGTCAGCGCTGGATTGAGAGTCCTGGAGCAGGGAACCTTTCATCCAAAAGACAATACCCTTTAAACATTTAAACACACAATCAAATCACTCACTCCTAGCTGGGTTGTGTTTTGTTTTGACTTAATGGCATATAATCACATGAAACATTAAACAAAGTGTGAGTGATCTGTCTTAGTATATTCAATGGAGGCTTTTTTTTAAAAATATACAAATATACTTTCCTAAGTAAACGATTTCAACATTTAAACAAAGTGTAACTTTCTCAAAAAATAACTAAGGACACCATTAACACTAATTACTTCTTCTATAGCTATCCCCATTTATATGTGGGGTTGTTTTAATTATTATTTTTTTAGTAGACTCTTCTATGTACATTTTAAGAAGTGCCATTGTCGTCCATCAGGCCTGCCACCATTCACTTGGTTATCTGAGCCGACATCTGCTGCATTAGAGAGGTTCATCACCGCACTGACGTCCTAAAGCTGCTGACTGACTGCTGTGCTTCATTCACATCAGTAAATGGCAGCAAATAGCTGTCTGTGCTCGAGAAAGGCTCAGGCTTGTAAAAGTAATAATATAGCAGTAGGAAATATCAAGATACAGGAATAAGTGGATATGAATTTAGGTAATCGACTAACAGTGGATACTCCTTAAAGCCTAATGAAACGAGCTGAAAGGAACAGACTGATCAGCCATCCTAATTTATGTGATTATGCCGTCAAATCTGTTAAAATATCACATTAAATAGACGTGGTGAGCTCTTGCCTTCAATACAATGCATTAGCCAAGTTTATTCCAATATAATATGGTATGTGCTAATTTTATAATTGTTAAGATACAAATATTATTTTATTTTTTACTTTAATGAGCTGAAACTCAAATTGAATTATCAAACTGAATTATCCAAAAAAAGCAACTTGTAGGGTGGCACGGTGGTGCAGTGGGTAGCACTGCTACCTCGCAGTAAGGAGACCCGGGTTTGCTTCCCAGGTCCTCCCAGCGTGGAGTTTGCATGTTCTGTCCGTGTCTTCCCCTCACAGTCCAAAGACATGCAGGTTAGGTGCGATTCTAAATTGTCCCAAGTGTGTGCTTGGTGTGTGTGTGTGTGTGCCCTGCTCGGGGTTTGTTTCCTGCCTTGTGCCCTGTGTTGACTGGGATTGGCTCCAGCAGACCCCCGTGACCCTGTAGTTAGGATATAGTGGATTGGATAATGGATGGATGGAGGCAACTTGTAAGTCTGCAACTTGAATTTAGTATAAACTGGAGCTTACAGTTTAAGTTCAAAATTTCCCATTTGTAATTTTCTGCATTACTTCATAGTAGTCTCTATGTAATAAAATTGTTACTCAGGTGTTAATTTATGTATTCAATCAATCAATCAATCAACATTTATTTATATAGCACATATTCATACAAAAAAATGTAGCTCAAAGTGCTTTACAAAATGAATAGAAAAATAGAAGACACAATAAAAAATAAACATAAGTCAACATTAATTAACATAGAATAAGTAAGGTCCGATGGCCAGGGTGGACAGAAAAAACAAAAAAAAAAACTCCAAAAGCTGGAGAAAAAAAATAAAATCTGTAGGGGTTCCAGACCACGAGACGGCCCAGTCCCCTCTGGGCAATCTACCTAACATAACAGTCCTCTTTGTATTTAGGGTTTTCATGGAAGGACCTGATGATGATGGTCACGTAGACTTCTGGCTTTCAGTCCATCAATGTTGGAGCATCATGATGCTTTGAGTAGGTGGTGGTGGTGCAGGTCGCCACCACAAAGAAACCGGAAAAAGAAACAGAAGAGAGAAGGGGTCAGTATGGATTTTAGAGCCACTATGAATAGTTATTATGATGAATTGAACATACAGAGTATCAGGATTAAGTTAAATTAAGATTAAAATGAAGTTATAAAAAGGCCATGTTAAAGTAATGTGTTTTCAGCAGTGTTTTAAAGTGCTCTACTGTATCAGCCTGGCAAATTCCTATTGGCAGGCTATTCCAGATTTTAGGTGCATAACAGCAGAAGGCCGCCTCACCACTTCTTTTAAGTTTTGTTCTTCAATTCTAAGGAGACACTCATTTGAGGATCTGAGGTTACGATTTGGAATATAACGTGTCAGGCATTCCGATATATAAGATGGGGCGAGATTATTTAAGGCTTTATAAACCATAAGCAGTATTTTAAAGTCAAAAAGGTATTGCACCCTGAACTGCCAACAGAAATGACGCGTTTGAAAACGGGCACATGGACGAATATATGTTTATGCTGGAGGTAGGTTTATAATAAAAATTATATATTAGTAATGATGAGAGGAACAGGTAAATTTTAATTGCATACAGAAAGTGACACTAAACTTGTGAAATTTCTTATGAACTCTCAAATCAATTCAGTTTTTTTTTTTTGTCTTCTTGACAGACTCGTATAATCCTAATCCTAACTAGGAAAAGAAAATCAGAACACATTACTCCAGTTTTAATGTCACTACACTGGTTACCTGTGTCATTCAGAATTGACTTTAAAATTCTGCTTATGGTTTATAAAGCCTTAAATAATCTCGCCCCATCTTATATATCGGAATGTCTGACACCTTATATTCCAAATCGTAACCTCAGATCCTCAAATGAGTGTCTCCTTAGAATTCCAAGAACAAAACTTAAAAGAAGTGGTGAGGCGGCCTTCTGCTGTTATGCACCTAAAATCTGGAATAGCCTGCCAATAGGAATTCGCCAGGCTGATACAGTAGAGCACTTTAAAACACTGCTGAAAACACATTACTTTAACATGGCCTTTTTATAACTTCATTTTAATCGTAATTTAACTTAATCCTGATACTCTATATGTTCAATTCATCATAACAACTATTCATGGTGGCTCTAAAATCGGTACTGACCCCTACTCTCTCTTCTGTTTCTTTTTCCGGTTTCTTTGTGGTGGTGGCCTGCGCCACCTCCACCTACTCAAAGCTTCATGATGCTCCAACAATGATGGACGGATTAAAGGAAGAAGTCTACGTGACCATCATCATCATCAAGCCCTTCCGTGAGAATCCTAAATCCAAAGAGGACTGTTTCATTTATGTTAGGTAGAATGCCCAGAGGGACTGGGCGGTATCATGGTCTGGAATCCCTACAGATTTTATTTTTCTCCAGCCGTCTGGAGTTTTTGTTTTTCTGTCCCCTGGCCATTGAACCTTACTCTTATTCAATGTTAATGTTGATTTATTTTGTTTTATAATTGTGTCTTTCATTTTTCTATTCTTTAACATGTAAAGCACTTTGAGCTACTGTTTGTATGAAAATGTGCTATATAAATAAATGTTGTTGTTGTATAAGAAACTCCCTCCCATGACAGCCTGCTTCACTCATCTTAATGTCTAGTTATACAAGACATGAGCTTTTTAGGGTTCCTCCATATATTTATACTTCTAGCCTTGAAAACTCTTGTTTTAGGCCATTTTGGGCAGGAAATTACATCCTTATGATAAAGAGAAAACCAATTGGTGTCTTAAAGGAATGGATGAATGAGAACTACTTGTCTTTAAACACAGATAAAACAGAGATGTTAATTGTTGGAGGGAATGACGCTGATCACAACAATATTCTGCCATCATTTAACTCAGTTGGAATCCCCATTAATTTTATTGACTCAGCCCGCAATCTCAGAGTTATCTTTGACTCTAGCATGTCATTTAAAGCACATATTACAAAGTTGTCCAAAACATGTTTTTCCATCTTAAAATGTTAGGAAATTAAGGCGCTTTCTAAATAAACAGGATTGTGAGAAATTAATTCATGCATTTATCTCTAGTAGGATTGACTACTGCAATGCGGTGTTCACTGGATGTTCAAACTGTTCTTTATACAGCCTCCCGTTAATCCAAAATGCTACTGCAAGAATTATTACAAGAACAAGAAAATACAAACACATAACTCCAGTTCTTAAATCCTTACACTGGCTCCCAGTTAAGTTTAGGGCAGATTTCAAAATCCTCCTTTTAACATAAAAAGCATTAAATGGCCAAGGTCCTTCTTACTTGTCTGAACTTATCATGACTTACAAACCAGAGCGCACATTAAGATCTCAAGATGCCGGTCTGCTTAGGATTCCAAGGATTAATAAAATAACAGTGGGAGGTCGAGCTTTTAGTTACAGGGCCCCTAAACTGTGGAATGGTCTTCCTGCTTCCATAAGAGATGCCCCTTCAGTCTCAGCCTTTAAATCCCGGATGAAGACTCACTACTTCAGTTTAGCATATCCTGACTAGAGCTGCTAATTACCTGTACAGACTGCATCTCTGTTGTTAGTCATTAGCACTATAACATAAGTAACATGATAATTATATTTGAATACTAACCCTCACCTATTCTGTTTCTTTTCTCGGTACCCAAATGTGGCCATTGGTGCCACGGCCCACCTGCCAAGTTGTTTGCCTGCCTATGGTAAAGTCATCCCTGATGGAGGATCACAGGAATCATGGGAAAGAGGGGTCCTTTCATCGGAGCAACGTTTCAGCCGTGGCATGGCGAAATGGGGAGGCAGCTAGATGGATGAGGTCTCCAGGACTCTAAAAATATCCAAACCTAATTATGTCATATCATCTACTGTTAAACCGTACTTCTAAAATTTTTATTATTATGCTGTCTTAAGGAATTGTTCTGTTCTGTGTATTGTATTGTATTGACCCCCTACTTTTGACACCCACTGCACGCCCAACCTACCTGAAAAGGGGTCTCTCTTTGAACTGCCTTTCCCGAGGTTTCTTCCATTTTTCCCTACAAGGTTTTTATTGGGAGTTTTTCCTTGTCTTCTCAGAGAGTCAAGGCTGGGGGCTGTCAAAAGGCAGGGCCTGTTAAAGCCCATTGTGGCACTTCCTGTGTGATTTTGGGCTATACAAAAATAAACTGTATTGTATTGTGTATTGTGTCTTCAAAAAAAAGATGTGCAGACCACGTCAACTGACCTCAGGGGTTCGCCCCCGTAATGAAATACAAGGAGTCAAAGTTTCCTCTTTCCATAAAAGCACAATAAAATGGGGATCGGTGAAATAGGCATGCGGAGTGTCGTATTATGCCATATCACAATTGTTAATCATGAATGTGATATTTTTAATATTTGATTCTTTACAAGTGGTTTTATGCCTCAAGGAGCCACTCCCAGAAGGTTAAAAATGACAAATTTCAAACCTAAGCATGTGAGGTATCATTTTAGACTATTTCAGTGTCATTGAATATGAATACGATGTTATTTGGGATTTTGGATCCTTAAATGGAGATCTAGACCTCCATGAACATCTGTCAGAGGGTGAAAATGACCGCTTTCTACAAGAATTGAGAATATTTACACTCTAAGCATTTAAACTGAGGCATGCATTTTAATATTTCAAGTATGTGATGGAACTCTTCTAGATTTTTGCGTACTTCTACCTCATGAAGTAAATCATTACACTTCTTATGAACACTCCAAATAAGAATGGCCAATGCTAATTCAGACTTTTCATTTTGCGGCTGATTTTGCATTTGCAAAATACAAAACTCACTAAAAAGATTTATTTGGGGTGTTTTTAAGTGTTTTTATTGAGGGTTGAAAATGAGAACACTGCTCCCTAAAGCCTCATTCACACTCCTGTGCTTACCTGTGTTTCTTTCTGCAGCTGCATGACGCATGTGATCCATACCACTGTATTCGTAACAATTTGATTTATTAGCGCTTCGTCACATCACAGCAGAGGAGTGCTTTACATTTTTTAAATGTGACTTGCTGCATGCTTTCCTTTTCCACATGACGACACACTAAGATACATGATTACTCTGCATTTTCCACACATATGGGAGGTTGCAGCCAAGAAACCAGCCGTTAGTATTTGGGGCCTGGCTCAATTATGTGGAGTCTCTAGTGGGCAGATTAGTGAAGATCCTGGAAGCCTCCCACCCATTCTGCCTTTTTCAAGACTCCATTTCATGACAACACCCAGGACTCTTTATTTGACCTTGAGAATATTAATATTAAATTTAATGAAACAAAACAATTAAACTAAAAGAAACAAATTGTTTAATAGGAACCGCAACACAAGAAACATGAAAAGGAATTACAGGAATTGCCTTTTATAAAAAATTATGTGGAAATAAACTGGAAACAGAGACTTCTGGGGAAATGAGAAGAGAAACAGATGAGCTGGATGAGGTAAAGTAAAACTAGAACTTAAACTTGAGAAAATAATTAATACAGCAATAATTCATATAAGTTATAAAAGAGCAGGACTTTGCTAAGAAAACTTAATGTTCTAAAGAAAAATAGCCTAAGACTCCACCATGGGCTACAAGACAAACATGTTGAACAAATAAACTAGGCACCCTTGTCCTTTCCTCAAGTCGGCCATGCTGCCTCAATGTCTTTATCAAAATCAGGCCCACCTAACAAGAGTGTAGACCTGGAGGCCTGAGCACCATTAGCAGGTGTGCCTCTGGGCCAATGAAAATGGGGCAAAAACAAAAAACATGGGTGGGGCTAAGAAAGAATCAGAAGAAGGTTGTGTAACTCCTCCAGGGCCTAACCTTGAATTTAATGTTGAGTGCATCATGTCCAAGAAGCATGATCCCCCCACTGGCCCTGTCATTAGAAGGGCAGGAGTGCATTTGTCTGATTGCAGCATCATCATGTGGGACACAGTACTGTACGTCATCATCTTTGTCCCCTTGGCAACCCTTGTAATCAGTCAGTGGGTCAGAAACCAGCAAGCGATACTGCAATCAATTGGCAATTGAGACAGCATGCTGACTTGAAAAGTGCTGTAACACCGACACGCAGCTGCATCGTCGAACAAAATGGATCGTTTAATTTTTTTTCTTGCCTCTTCCTTTACTTCATTCAGACAGTTCACCAGCCTGTGCAGAGCTACAGACGCCTTTTAAAAAAAGACAAAAGCTTTACAGGTAAAGATGAAGATGGAAAAAATAATTTACTGTGTTTTTTTTATTAATTTGCAAATAATACATCAAAATACCTCAAGCAACAATAACTGATGGGTTTTGACATGCAGAAAATGTAAGTGAATATTACTTGAAAGACCACAGGAGAGAAATAATAAGTTCAGACAACTGTGCCTTTTATGCAAGACCATTGTGTGCCTAAAGGGTGTTATGGTTCATGTTTATAAAAAGTGGTCAGAGTTAAAGCGGTGATACAAATTGGGAGCCATCTTTGTCTTAAACTGCACAGTCTCTAAGCCAGGCCTATTCAAAAGGTCAGCCCGCAGGCCAAATGCAACCCAGAAGCAAACTCTGAGTGGCCCAGCCCGAGGTCACGTTAGGGCTACAGGCTACAACTATAATGATCTCAAATCCAACCAAAAATAGGCTTTGCCGATTATCATTTCTACTTAGTTTGCCAGTTACAAATTAAATCATTGAAACTACTAATTATATTATAACATATGCAAAAGGCCTTATTTTATAGTTAATCTAATGTCCTGTTAACATATGTGTTGGTGCAGGCTCCCCCTTGCATATCCCTGAGCTGTATAAAGTAGAGATGGGAAAATGGTACTGAAGCGTCAAAGCTTGTGTCAGTCAATCTGAAGCGTAATGAGTCGAATCACAATATCGGAGCTTGTGCTGAAACACCGCTGTCACGTGACCCGTGATGTTTGAACCTTCGAACGTCATCAGTGCTTTACAGTGCACTTTATTGGTTTGATAGCGTTTCGTCGGTTTGACAGTTTTGGCGCTAAATTAACAGGTAGCCTATATAAAATGCATCATTCTCATTCAGCAATATTGGGTTGTGATGAGAGACAGATGGCGACTAACAGCGGAAAACAGCGCTCAAAAAGTTAAATAGTAGGCTATAAATGGACAAGGACCTTAGCAGAATAAAATGAACACAGACGTTTCTGTTCTATTACTGGTGACATGAGACTGAAACAGTGAGTGCTGCTTCTCTTGCGCTCTTGAGAGCTTGCCTTGACTTGACCATATGTCGCTGTTCATACTGGGGCTGAGGCTTCAAAGCTTTGAATCTTTTTCGGCATGAAGGTTGAGAATGAAAGCCTCAAAACTTCATGAGGCTTCATTTTCCCATCACTAGTATAAAGGCTAGTGTATATTCTGCGGCGGGTGTGTGGGAGTCATGGCGAAAATGACGTCAGACTTGGAGATGGCATGGGAAAATATTTCCTAGTACACAGTGCTGCATATGATGTACCCGGTCATCAGAACAAAAGGTAGGCATGCAAAACATTTGAAATTCACCTTTTCATCATATAGGTCCCCTGTTATGAATATATCTGTGCCCTGTGGAATTCAGATTTGGCACGGCACACTAAGGTGTGATTGTCACCGATCTCCTTGTGTCTATGTATCTTTGCATGCCGCTTCTTTTTTGATTTAATGCATACTCCTTGCAAAATGCCGGCCTGTCTGTCAGTAAACATGTGCGAGCAGTTGTTTTGTCACGCAGGGCAATATGATGAAGTCTGCGTTTCAAGGTTGAAGGTGAATTACAGTCATTTTACCAGGCTGCTCCATGATTGACGGCGGACAGTAAACTTTGATTAAATGGTCTCAAAACTGCCACTTTGTTGACTTCAGTCGTTTCGGCGTGCACTCTATATGTTCAGTTACCACTAAATTCTCCAACCGAAGCTCATCAACAAAGAAACATGGAAAATAAGATTTAATAAAAAATAATAATAGTAATGATTACAATTAATAATTCTCTACATGACACACAAGAGCTCTGTACAAAGACATTTTAAAATAAATGTACTAATCCACTTTCATGCCACACGTGGTGCCATGCTCTTAAACATTTACTCAGGATTTGCTTTTTCCCAGAGTGGACTGGGCAGTCTAATGGTTTGGAATCCCTAAAGATTTTATTTTTTTCTCCAGCCGTCTGGAGTTTTTTTTTTTTGTTTGTTTTCTGTCCCCCCTGGCCATTGGACCTTACTCTTATTCTATGTTAATTAATGTTGACTTTTTTTATTTTCTCACTGTGTCTTTTATTTTTCTATTCTTCATTATGTAAAGCTACTTTTTGTATGAAAATGTGCTATATAAATAAATGCTGTTGTTGTTGTTGAGGTAGTTTATTTCTGGGGAAAAAAAAATTCCACAGGAAACGCTTTGTTGTTGAACTCAAATTTCTCCCAGTGATTAAAACCGTGTGAATGAAATAGTTTTAAGTTATAGGAAAAAAAACATCCTTTACCTGTCATGACCACCCCTTTAAATTAGGGGCGGATCTCATATTTCAAAAGGGAAACAAATGTTATTGCTAGTACTGTGCACTTTTTTGATTTTATGCACCTTGAGATGTGCCTGGGCCAGATGTCAACAAAATGTTCATTTTTCTATTTCAAAAGAGGAAGAAAAGTATTGGTACCACCTCTGTTCTGTTCAGTTATAGTTTTTTTTATTTTTAAACATTTTTGATATGCCTGTGTCAGATGTGACCAAATGTAAAATGGAAACTGAATAAACATAACTTGTTTTAAAATACATTCATTTGTGTTGATTTATAATTTGTCATTACCTGCTGCTTACCGGCTGCTGAAAATGTCTGACCCAGCTAAATTCTTGGTTTGAAAATCTGGCCCAACTGAAATTGTAATTGAGCAGCCCTGCTGTAAGCCATTGAGTCTACTACTCCTTAATGAGGTGACACTGAAAACTGAAGTCACTTTGCTCTGCCATTCAGAACATCTGAGCCTGAACTTCAGTTCACCAAGTTCTGGGCTACTCAGCCATGTAATGAATTAATAAGCCTTGATGATGTAGTAAAAGGAAGACAGTTTCAGCAGATGACATAAAGTAAACTGCTTTGTAAGTGTTATGACTACGTAACTTAGATCCTTTCCCCAGGCTTCAGAATTGCTTTTTATGTTAACATTCATATCTGTTTTCTATGTTTTTTGAATACAATGATTCTGAATATTGAGTTATTTTCATTATTAATTAAATTATTAATTACTAGGTGGCTTTGCCCCCTGCTTGCTTTGCTTGCCAACCCCCCTCTGCCCCCCGCCAAGCGCTACATGCTGTTGTGAAGAGGGGGGCTGAACACACCCCAAGGAGACACTGTCGCTCCTCCAAAACCCTTTTTAAACGGTGATACAATGGGAAACAACTTCCTTTTTTTTTTTTACCTCCTCTTTGCTCGATCCGCAGCTGGCTTGCTGCTTCTGCCATGCCGTGTGATCTCGCCTACCCCTTAACTGCCAGCAACATGTGCCGTTGTGAAGAGGAGGGACTGAATGCACTCCAAGGATATGCGTTTGCTCCTCCAAAACCCCTCTTGAATGATGATACAATGGGAATCAACTAACAGTTGTTTTTTTTACCTCCTCTTCAAACGTTTTAAAGTAACTGCCACGTCTCTCTTCTCCCCCAGACATCCTCAAACACTATTCGATCTGTTTTCGCTGTTCCATTATTTCACTGATTAATATTTTCCGTTTGTTTGTGCTAATGTGATCTTTACTCTACGGCTACACGCCGTTGTGAAGAGGGGGGCTGAACGCACCCCGAGGAGATGTGGTCGCTCCTCCGAAACCCCTCTTAAACGGTGATACGGTGGGAAACAATTTCTTTTACCTCCTCTTTGCTTGATCAGATGCTGGGTTGCTGCTGCTTCTGTGCCGTGTGATTTCCACTTCGCTCGCGGAAAGTGAAAGTGTCTCTCAGTCTCTGTCTCTCTGTCTCTCAAAGATCTCTCTTCAAAAGATCACGTCTCGTTGCAGTCTCGTCACAAGTTTTTTTTTTTTTTACAATTGAAATAGAATTTAATTATTGTTTATTTTGGATTTGTTTTAATGTATGTAGGATAATATGAATTTATTCTTGAGCGTTAAAGTGTTAGGAAGGATTATAGACATGTTTTATGTTATGATAACTGTATGTTTAAACTGTAAGCTCTGTATTTTTCATTTGCCCTGACACATTTGATGTCAGTAAATGCAGCGTGTCTAACCCCAGAAAGTGGTAGTGTTAGTAGAGGCAGCAGACTGAAGGCTGAAATACTAAAAATTAAAGAAGACAATAATAACTGAATAAACTTAATTGCCTGATCCCGTTGCTCACATTTAGTATTTGCTCTCGGTTGCCACCTTGGATATAAATAAAGAGGAGACATGCTGTAATAGGACAAGTAAAGCACAGTAGCAGACAGTTCTGGGTGTAATTCGGATCCCAAGCTCCAGCGGCAACTGCATTACAACTTCTGGAGTGGCCCTCATTTCAGGTCAGATGAGTGCAGTGATAGAAGAGCAAGTCTTGGGGTGTACAACATATGTGTGGGTCTACGTAACAAAAAATGTGGGCCTAAGAAAAAGGTTTCTGCTTTAGAATAGGGTCACCCCCAAAACACTTCAATAATAAAACACACCATTTTGTTTTTGTTCTCACTATTTTAAGCACTGGTCGATAGAGACGCATATATTTGTTACCTGACAGCATATACCAGAATTCACCAAATAATGCCATCGGTGTGAAAATTTATGAGTGAGGAGCTCAGTGTTACAAACTTGTATTGTTTTATATTTTATAACTTTCCAATCATATGTGTTGTAATAGAATAAGGTTTGCTTCTCGCACCCTTGTACCCTCAGACTATACGTCAGACACCAGGTAAAAATCCAATGATGATATTTATTATAATAATAAAGTGCACAAAGCACGCTCCTCTCCACAATTCTTAAATAACAACAATAATAACAATCCTCCACTCCCAGACGCTTAGCCACCCTGCCTCCCAACTCAGCTCATCGTCTGGGAGCTCCCACAGTCCTTTTATATTCCCTGACCCGGAGGTGTTCCTGCCCAACAGTCCACAAGTCCTTATTCCTTCCGGGTCAGGGTAAATAGTCCTTTTCTTCAACCCGAGCACGTCGTTTCTTCCTGTCATGTGACCGTGACGCACTCCCGGGTTATAGGGCACATAAGAGCCTACGAGCCCCCCTACAGCGACGCCTGGTGGCCCCCAAGGTATCCAGCAGGGTTGTGTACAAACACTACATAGTCCATGATGCCCTGCTGGAACTCGGGGCATGATCATGCTGTCGGGAGAGCTCCTCCTGGCGGCCTGGGGTTGAGGGCCGGAGTGAAATGCCGGCAATCCATCACAGTGTATTATTATTTTCTAAAACTCTGTGATGGCTAGTGTAATTTTCAATGCTGTGGTGTGCTGGGCTGGTAACATCAATTCAAGAGAGGCCCAACAAATTAAATAATTAATCAAAAAGGTCAGGTTCAGTTATAGGAAACACTTTGGACCCCTGGAGGTCGTAGCAAAGGAGAGAATAAAACAAAACGGAGTGATATTATAATAATGATGCACATCCTCTCTCTAACACACCAACACTGAGGACTTTCAACCATTTTGAACGAATCTTTAATGTGACTTGTAAAGAGCGGGTTGTCTCATGGGAGTGATTCGTTCAGTCGCGCATGCGCATTTGCACAACTGCCTATAGTTTCTGTATTGGAATTGATTCACCTGTTTCGAGTCTTCGGGTTTTTCGAGTCGTTCGTTCATCACGTGACAGCCCCATAAGGTTAACCTATGCAATCTGAGCCGGTAAGAGAATTGAACGAAATGACTCGAAAAATGATTCGTTCATTTTGCTGAACGAGACTCAAAGGTCCGAGTCGGTAAAATGATCCGAACTTCCCATCACTAACTGCGGTGGGTCGGTGCCCTGCCTGGGATTGGTTCCTGCCCTGTGTTGGTTGGAATTGGCTCCAGCGTGACCCTGTGTTCAGATTCAGTGGGTTGGAAAACTGTTGGATGGATAAAAATTCTGTGTCTACTAGTCAGGATCTGATGGTGATATCCCCTTCTAGTGGGCATTTTTCGAAGTGTTTTAGGGATTATGTGTTTTAGGACCTCTGGTTCATAACAGTTTGACTGAGCAGTTGGAAGCCCTTCAGCATTTAATCCCAGGAATACCTCAAGCCTCCACTCAGCCTACCAGGAAGTACTTCCAGGCCAACTTAGTTTTTGAAAAGACTCGTCCAGAGACTTCAGCTTTCAGGGACCTTTGTAACAAACTAATAGAATGTGAATTTATAAACAATTCTTAGATTATTATCCATGAGGGTGAAGGGTATTCTGTCTAGGATGTGTACTTGCTAGTCTCAGGCTATGTCCACACTACTACATCAATTTTAAATGACAAACAATCTCTGTCCTCACTAGCGTTTTCATGTCATTTACAAAAGTCCATGGTTTTCACGTTACACTGGATGGTAGAAATGTCTGAACATCTTCATCCTTTCATGTCAGTTTTTATGTTTGAAGAAATTCACAAGTCACGTGAATAAGGGTGGATGATCCAAATTGGTAATTGACTTTTTAGCCAGGAAGTTGTAAACACTGAGTTAGTCGTGGCTTGGAGTGTTGTCATAATGGATGATCCACTTCTGGCGTGAACATTCACGTCTTCTTGCCCCTGCTTTAACCTCTTATGCCACTTAAAAACACTTTGCTTTTCATATCATCGTCACCATACACCACTTTCAACAGCTCCAAAGTTTAAGTAGCACTTTGTAACTCAGGTAACAACACTACACAGCTGTTTGGTGGACGAAATTATCACATCTTCTATCATCTATTTGAATAAATTACATAGAATTAAGTTCATATTTACAGTGGATTCAGACAGTATGTATGCTCCATCTCTTTCTGTGCAATTTACTGGGTTGCAGATTTTATTTTAAAATATGCCATTTTTGCCCATCAATCTTTACGCAGTAACCTATGACAAAGTAAAAATATGTTTTCAGAAAGGTTTGCAAATTTATTAAAAATCAAAACCTAAAATCTTTCAATTACACAATTATTCAGAGGGCATGGCCGTCAATATTGTAGTGAGGTATATCCCGTTTGCTTGAGATGTGCCTAGAACTTGATTGGAGTCCATTTGTGGCAAACTGAATTGATTTGGATATCATTTAGAAAGGCACACACCTGTGTATACAAGATACAACAATTCACACTGCATGTCAGGACAATGAAGTAATGAAATCCAAGGGACTCCCTGTACTCCTCACCAAAAAATCTGTGGGAAGCATAGATCATTGCAAGGGTATAATACCACTTCTAAAGCTTTGAGTGTTCCCAAGAACACAGTGGCCTCAATAATCGTAAAAACAGCAGAAGTCTGAAACCACCAGGATTCTTTCTAGAGTTGGCCATCTGACCAAACTTAGAAGAGACTTGAATAGAGTGATGATTTGGAAAGAAATGGCTAGATGTCCTCTGTCGAGATCAGAGAACCTGTCAGAAGGACGACCATCTCAGCAAAACTCCACCAATCATTAATGTTAGTGTGGCTAGATAATTTAAAGCACTCTGAGAGCAGGAGGGAAAAGATTATTTCATCTGAACTCTATGGGCAGAACTCCAAGCACGATATCTGGTGAAGACCTGACACTGCTTATCCCCTGCCTAATAACATCCCTACGGTGAAGCATTGTGGTGGCAGCATCATGCTATGGATGCACTTCTTAGAGGCCGGGACAGGGAGACTGGTCAGAATTGAGGAAGGAATGAATGCAGCCAAATACAGAGAGGTTTCAGAGTGAACTATATTTGAGTCTGACTCTTGTGTTACCTCCAAAGAAGTCTCCAGCTCCTGTGACCTGGAATTTGGATTATTCTGTTAGAAAATAAATGGATGAATGTTGAAAAAGATTCACCTGCCAATCTCTTTTGTTGCTGCTTTTGGGTGTACAGTTCCATACACACACTTTGCAGACTCTCTTCTTCAACCCAGTTGTGTCTCTGCTGTACTGTACAATCTCATACCAATGTTTGCTAAGGGTGAATGGTTGGTCTCCTTTCTAAAAATTGCCATTAAAAAGGTAGGTAATTGCTTTGTTCTCCAGTTAAAGGTGGGGGTCGGACCTGGTCATCACTCAAAGTGCCTTTCATAATCAATTATTTGACACTTAAGGGAAGGTAATTGTGGGAAGTTGGAGTCTCTGCATTATGCTGCTCTATTTAGTTTTACTGACATTACTTTACTAGCCTCTTAGGCTTCCCTCAGACTGAACACCATTGCAATTTAAGGATATATTGCTATGTGGTGACCAACTAATGAAGTGACACAAAAATCTGAGGGAAAGGTTACACATACTGTATCTAGTGGAGTTACAATTTATAAAGCGTTAGCTTTTTTTCAGGCCTTCGGATATTGCCCTGCTGTTTTACGAACACACAATCTTGCCACCTTCTTTCTGAAAGTTATGTAGGTACATTTTCAAAATTTGCTGATGTGAGTTATAGAAAACCTTGATCCCATCTCAAGGGGTTATCTGGAAAGATTCTCTGAACAAGATGTCAACTTCCCTTCTTGGAGAATAGTTGGAACTCAAGGTCTGGTCTGCTGGAGAACTAGAAGGGGTGTCACGGCCATGCCCCAAGGTTCCCACCTGGGGTGTGTCTCTTTAAGCTAGGCACTCGTATCTGAGGCTGCCTGAGAGAACTCCTGACATACAGCAGCGCTTCTCTGAAGAGGGTTTGAATAATTGGCGAGTGCTTCCTAGGAATCTGCGAGAAGCACCAGGAATATTCTCAGATTACCCACTAAAAGGAGGTCCTATCCCTGTGGTAGCCACTGTTTTAGTTGGTAGTGGAGCTTAGGCAGTAGTTTGACTGACAAGAAGGTGGAAGAGGAGATACCAGTGTTATAGACAAGTGGAAGCGGATGGCATGAAAATGCAAGGTTATAGCGTTCTGTCAGACCCTGATTGGCTTCATGTTTGTTGTTTTCCCTTTTTTCTCCTCTTCAATAAATCTGCTTGTTTTTAAATTCTGGTCACATTTGATTATTATTCTGGGCTCAGGGTCTGCTCAAGAGCATCCATTAGTTGTCTGAGGACTGGAGACTAGCTGAAGGCAATATGCTGTGTAGCAGTAGAGTGCACTATCGCTCCCTTGAACCCTCAGGTACCACGCCAAACACCAGGTAAAAGTGCAATAATTCCTCTTTTTATTATAATAATTATGTGCACCAAGCACCCTCAACTCCACACTACTCATTAACGAATCAATGCAATACAATAATAATAATCAATCCTCCAACTCCCAGACACTTAGCCACCCTTCCTCCCAGCTCAGCTCCTCGTCTGGGAGTTCCCAAAGTTCTTATATAGTTCCTGACCCGGAAGTGTTTCTCATCCTTCAGTCCATAATTCCTTATCACTTCCAGGTCAGATAAAAGTCCTTTGCGTAGGGCAAATAGCAGTCCCTGATTCTCCCTGGAGCGACCCCTGGTGGTCCCGATGTTATCCAGCAGGGCTTTACAGGAAAACTCCATAGTCCATGATGCCCTGCTGGAATCTGAAGCATCTCCATGTCGTAGGGATGACTCCCTCTGGCGTCCTGGGGGTATTGGCCGGGATAAAAGGCCGGCCATGGACCACAGCTGCTAGAAGCCCTTTGGATCTTCATGGTAACCCCAGAAATGGCTGCAGATCAAGTCCATCTTTTACGCAGTGCATGCAGGCAAGGAATAAATAGACGAACAGAAAAATTGGCAGGGGAGGAAGGAGGTCACAGCTGGAAGCTGAGTGGGAAATTTAGTTTAATCTTCAAGTTTTAGGCAAACATCAAACCTTCTGTTGCCTGATACAAAGAGAAAAACCCAAAATTCAAGTTCAGTAAACAAGATTTAATTATTTTGCTTTTCAACTCCCTCTGCTCCTCTTCCCTTGTGAGTTGGTATTATTAGCTAACATCCTTTGGAAGAAAAAAAAATAAGAAGAGGAAGCGATTCTGCAGCATACTGATTCATCTAGGGAGCGTACTGTACCATGACTACATCATTTTAGACACTCACAGACACCAACGTAACTATACTGTTTGTTTATTAAGATGCTGGTATTTACAATCGATTTATAATTGTACCATCTAGATCAAACCAGGATGCAATTTGTAAATCAGAAATTCATAAAATGCTCTAAATGCAGAAAGTCCACTTGGATTACTTTGAATAAAGCTCCCGATTCTTTTCTCAACAATGGCGAGTGGAGGCCGGCCCTGCTTTTGAGTTTATTTATAATTGTACCGTTTTTATCAAACCAGGATGCAATTTGTGAACCAGGCTTGGCCCATTTCAGGGTTCACACAAACACACCGTGTCACACTCATTGGAATATGTGAAGGCGGCCATCAAAAGGAGCTGCTGGGGAGAACCAAAACAAGTGCCAACTGAGCAGACCAGCTCGAAGTCAAAGTGGTGGCTCAGCTACTGCTATAGCAAGTAATACATTTGACATTGTTTTTGAATAAACAGAAAAACAGCAATTCATAAAATGCTCTAAATGCAGAAAGACCACTTGGATTACTCTGAATAAAGCAATGGCGAGTGGAGGCCACACCTGCTTTTGATTTTTAACTATTTAAAAACCCCTTGGCAAACATACCTGATAACTCGGGTGCAGATAAGGTGGCTGAAGCTTCAAGTGTGACATGTTACTGTCTCTTCAGATGAAGAGGTGAGGCCCTGACCTGGCTCTGCAAATCTTTAAAATGGATCATCAAACCAACAACAGACAATCAGAAGACTCAATATGGGAAAGCGAATGACGTAATCATTGCTGCTGCCAGTTTTCCTGCATGCCTTCATCTATAAATGTCAGCACCCCTTTATATTGTATTTAAGTTTTCCTTCACAGCTAACATTCACACATTCATTTTGTCACCTGCTTAATCCAACTGATGGGGCCAGACGTTGTGCTGGCAGCAGTGGTCAGAAGGTAGGAACTAAACCCATGCAGGGCACCAGCCCACCCAGGATGCTTGCATGATATTAAAATATTTTTGGCTGCAGATTTGTGGAAAGAGTTAACTGTGTGACATTTGTTTTGTAAATAAATAAATAAATAAATAATGTGTCTGAATCAGTAGAGATAAATATAACACAAATTATGTAAAATAAGCTCAGTGGGCTCAGCAGAGCTGGATGTGTTCCCTATTGGTCAACGCTGAATTCAGCTACATCTTTGAATTATCTCACAGAACACGTGTGCCTCACACACTGATTGGCGTATTGTGAGTGGTGTCATTTGTATGACACTCCATGGTGCCGTAGATCGGCAGATGGCACAGTTCTAAAATGTTTACATAATCACTTGAGCCTTTCAAAATTACAAAATCCTTCCAGTGGATTACCATAAAACAGACATGTGCCAAAGCAGAATAGCAGTTTTGTTTTTTGCTGTCCAGTGCTCTCCACTGAATGTAAGTGTAAAATGATAACAGAAAGTACAAGCTGGGCAACTTCTACAAACTCAAAACAGACGTCTATATAAATGAACTGTGAAAGAGACGTTCATTAATGTTGGGAAAGCTGTTCTCAGAAGAATAAAAGAATCATTAAGTCACCATATAGAAATTTTGCCTACTGAACACTCAGTTATTTGTTACATTTATAATCACTTTTTTTTAATTCAGAAAACAACCTCTTCATGGTACTGCTAGCGTCATGGAATGATACACTGCATAAGTAAGGATACTGCAGCTTTTACAGCATTCATCAAAGGATCTTGTGTTCAAGATGGTCTTCTCCTCACCAACAACCAGTCTGACAAGCTATTCAACTGCCGAATTTTTTCAGGCAACAAAGCATAAATTGGCCATTAGTCTGGCCAATCCAAAATTATCACTGTGCTTATTTAGGAATAGAATAGAAATTAATTTAACATGGATAATAGTGCAGAGGTAGAACTGCTGCCTCACAACTAGAAGACCAGGGTTCAAATTTTGGGTGCTCCCTGTGTTTTCCATTTGCCCAGACAAGTTTCCTCTGGGGGATCCAGTTTAATCCATCTGTTGTGATGTAAGATTCTGCATATAACTTGATAAATGTTTTGTATGTCTTTATTTATAATTTAGGCAAAGCAATGTAATTTAGTGTTACTTTGGTGAGAGGCATTCGTGTTTAATTTACGACTGTCTCTTTGTAATTTTACGACAGGATTTGGGGGATGTGTCTTAAACCAGTTTGGCGAGTGTTTCTAAAGTCTTTCTCTCATCCCCCACACAAAGCCAGGTTAGTTTAACATATGGTCTTGGGGGGTTGCAGGTGTTAAGATGTACTGTTTCCCCACATTGGTCTGAGATACGGCTGTTTGGAATTGGTTTTTCTCAGAGGCCTTTAAGTACCATGATGTCCTATTGGCTGTAGGGGTTGGACAGAAAACCTATAAATTTGCTTGCTCAAACACATTCTCTCTCTCTTTAACCAACATCTGAAAGAAGCATCTCTTGCTAACCGGTGATGATGTAGAAGTATCTTTCTCTTGTTAACAACTGATGAAGACCATCACACCATGAACTGACAAGAACAGCACAATGAAGAGCACATCTTCAGCCATATGAACAGGCTTGAGGCATGTTCTGAAGAAAGCTGAGCACCAATGATGCCTTAACTAGAGACATTTTAAGTAACTACAAGTCTGTGTGCCACCTGAGTTACACATCACCATTTTATCAGGTTGTATGGTTGCCAATATTCAAATGTACTTTGCATTTTGTTATTATTTGTGAATATTATCAGTAATACATTATTTTATGTGTAACTTAACTCCTGCTTGTCTTTTTACTACATCTAATTGCCTGCGGTTATAGATATAGAAGGGAAGGTGGGGATAAGTTCTATAGAATAATACCTTATAAACAGTGGTAAGTCTGTGAGATTAGGCATTCTAAGTCTACATATTAATAATACAATAGGCGTAAGTAGAGCAATATATATATTACTCTATCAAGATAAAACACCATACAACCTGCTATATCCTAACTACAGGGTCACGGGGGTCTGCTGGAGCCAATCCCAGCCAACACAGGGTTCAAGGCAGGAAACAAACCCTGGGCAGGGCGCCAGCCCACTGCAGTCCAGTTTAATCCCACAGCCTAAAGGCATATAGATTAGATGGACTGGCATTGCTAAATTGACCCCTAATGTACAGTGGTGTGAAAAACTATTTGCCCCCTTCCTGATTTCTTATTCTTTTGCATGTTTGTCACACAAAATGTTTCTGATCATCAAACACATTTAACCATTAGTCAAATATAACACAAGTAAACACAAAATGCAGTTTATAAATGATGTTTTTTATTATTTAGGGAGAAAAAAAAATCCAAACCTACATGGCCCTGTGTGAAAATGTAATTGCCCCCTGAACCTAATAACTGGTTGGGCCACCTTTAGCAATAACTGCAATCAAGCGTTTGCGATAACTTGCAATGAGTCTTTTACAGCGCTCTGGAGGAATTTTGGCCCACTCATCTTTGCAGAATTGTTGTAATTCAGCTTTATTTGAGGGTTTTCTAGCATGAACCGCCTTTTTAAGGTCATGCCATAGCATCTCAATTGGATTCAGGTCAGGACTTTGACTAGGCCACCCCAAAGTCTTCATTTTGTTTTTCTTCAGCCATTCAGAGGTGGATTTGCTGGTGTGTTTTGGGTCATTGTCCTGTTGCAGCACCCAAGATCGCTTCAGCTTGAGTTGACGAACAGATGGCTGGACATTCTCTTTCAGGATTTTTTGATAGACAGTAGAATTCATGGTTCCATCTATCACAGCAAGCCTTCCAAGTCCTGAAGCAGCAAAACAACCCCAGACCATCACATTACCACCACCATAGTTTACTGTTGGTATGATGTTCTTTTTCTGAAATGCTGTGTTCCTTTTACGCCAGATGTAACGGGACATTTGCCTTCCAAAAAGTTCAACTTTTGTCTCATCAGTCCACAAGGTATTTTCCCAAAAGTCTTGGCAATCATTGAGATGTTTCTTAGCAAAATTGAGACGAGCCCTAATGTTCTTTTTGCTTAACAGTTGTTTGCGTCTTGGAAATCTGCCATGCAGGCCGTTTTTGCCCAGTCTCTTTCTTATGGTGGAGTCGTGAACACTGACCTTAATTGAGGCAAGTGAGGCCTGCAGTTCTTTAGACGTTGTCCTGGGGTCTTTGTGATCTCTCGGATGAGTCGTCTCTGCGCTCTTGGGGTAATTTTGGTCGGCCGGCCACTCATGGGAAGGTTCACCACTGTTCCATGTTTTTGCCATTTGTGGATAATGGCTCTCACTGTGGTTCGCTGGAGTCCCAAACCTTTAGAAATGGCTTTATAACCTTTACCAGACTGATAGATCTCAATTACTTCTGTTCTCATTTGTTCCTGAATTTCTTTGGATCTTGGCATGATGTCTAGCTTTTGAGGTGCTTTTGGTCTACTTCTCTGTGTCAGGCAGCTCCTATTTAAGTGATTTCTTGATTGAAACAGGTGTGGCAGTAATCAGGCCTGGGGGTGGCTACGGAAATTGAACTCAGGTGTGATACACCACAGTTAGGTTATTTTTAACAAGGGGCAATTACTTTTTCACACAGGGCCATGTAGGTTTGGATTTTTTTCTCCCTAAATAATAAAAACCATCATTTAAAAACTGCATTTTGTGTTTACTTGTGTTATATTTGACTAATGGTTCAATGTGTTTGATGATCAGAAACATTTTGTGTGACAAAAATGCAAAAGAATAAGAAATCAGGAAGGGGGCAAATAGTTTTTCACACCACTGTATGTATGTGTGTGTTTACCCTGTTATGGGCTGGCACAGCACCCTCTCCAGGGAATAATTCCTGCCTTGTGCCTAATGCTTGCAGGGATAGGCTTCAGCTTCCATGCAACCCTGCTTCAGATATTTAAAATTGCTTACACAATTTTATGCATTAGGATTTTGTCATTTTCCCATACCCCCAACTTACTCTCCACAAAAGCTTATGGTTGGAGCTCAGGGTTTGCCATTGTACAGCACCCCTAGAGCAATAGCAAAACCTACCGCCTTATTCTCGTATTGCGAGGGACATTGCTTACTGTACCTTTTATAGTGATGAATAAATGAACAATGTCATTACTACCATATTGGGTAAACCAAAAATATCATCATTAATGAATTAAATACAGGTAGTCCCCAGTTTACGGACACCTGACCTACAACATACAAACAGGGCCGCAGCTGCGACGCATGTGCCTCAGTAACTGACGCTCCATCATCATCGGCCCAGGGACTCTGCAAGCGGTGGCTGGATGGAAGCTGGAGGGGGTCGATTTCGCTGCTCGCACGGTGTAGTGTCCGTTGGGCGGCTCCCGGCGGCAAGCGGTTTCACTACCCACGCCACGCTGCAAGTGCTGACCCTGTTGTGGCTGAACGGAGGCCATTGAGGGTGACCGGGTTGGGTGGGGTAGCACTGTAGTGTGCCTCAGATGGCTGCGTGTTGAATGGGGGTGGTGGTACAGCGGGACACTGCAGGCAGCATACTGTACTGGAGGTGACTGTGATGTGGGCTGGTGATGAACTGCCCCTCATTGCCCCCATTCATTCTCAGTAGCAAGCCTGCTTGTACTGTTACGCACACAGCAGGAAGTTGCCTCTTGTCAGTACAGGGTGGTCCGATCTAATTCTGCAGATCCAGATCGTCTGGATGACTTTGATTTATGCTGGGACAATTCCAGTTCGGTGCAAAGATGATTCTTCGTGTGGTCAGTTTGCACACTTCTCGATGGTCCGGGATTTTTCGGGTGATTTTCTATGTAATAAACTGAATAAGTTATAGCGTAATGAAAATTGCATAATTAGATCTGGATCATCCTATACATCAAACGTGTTGACAACGGGTGCCTTCCTGCTGTGATAGCGTGTACAGTGCTGTACAGAAGAGCTCATCTTAACCTTTTGTGTTCACCCTTCAAGAATGTCTCTGAAACACAAATCTGATGCAAGTGCTGGTGATACAGTAAAGAAGAGAAAAACCATCACCATTGAAAATAAAGTAGAAATAATAAAAAGGTCAGAAAGAGGTGAAACTCCATCATTCATTGGCAAAGCACTTGGTTACATTTGGTCAACAATAACATTTATTAAAGTAATGTACCTGTTCCGACTTGCATACAAATTCAACTTAAGTACAAACCTACAGTCCCTATCTCGTACATAACCTGGGTTCTGCCTGTAAATTCATACTCACCTAATGTTATACCTTTCTTATATGCTGTTATGATACTCACTCCAGTCAATTCTGCTCCATCCCACATCCTGCAGTGAGGTGAATTTTCTGCGGCACACGCAACTGCAGGTGTTTCACTGTTTTGCTGCCGGTACCAGCTGTAGAACAAGTAAAACAAAAAAATTATAAAAAATATAATATCTAATATCTAAAAATCTTTACTCTATGGCTACGCACCATTGTGAAGAGGGGGGCTGAACACACCCCAAGGAGACGCGGTCGCTCCTCTTAAACCCCTCTTAAATGGTGATACAATGGGAAACAAAAAACAAAAAGCATTTGCCTTTTTTACCTCCTCTTTGCTTAATCAGATGCTGGCTTGCTGCTACTTCTGTGCCGCGTGATCTGCACTTTGGTCAAATACCCCTTTTCCCCCGCCAGCTCTAAGCACCGTTGTGAAGAGGAGGGCTGAATGCACTCCAAGGAGACACAGTCACTCCTCCGAAACCCCTCTTTAACGGTGATAGAATGGGAATCAAATAACAGTTTTTCTTTGTACCTCCTCTTTGTTCGATCAGCTGCTGGCGGCATGATCTGCATTTCGTGCAGTGCTTCGAACGTTTTAAAGTCATTGCCTTGTCTCTCTTTGAATTTTCCTACTTCCATTATCTGTAACCTGTTCTGCATGTATATCACTGGACTTTTTTCCAAAGGTTGTAAGTATGACATGACTTGCCAGTCTCGCGGAAAGTGAGAGTCTCTCTGTCTCTCAAAGATCTCTCTTCAAAAGATCACGTCTCATCGCAGTTTCGTCCAAATTTTTTTTTTATAATAGAGAGATAGGTAGACTGACAATTTGCCAATATTTTTAATGGAAGATTTTAAAATTTTAAAAATGTGTACAGCATTGGTAATGAGCCACATCTTAGTTAGGACGTCTAGATTTACCTAGAAATGGGGGGTTGTAACTACCTCAATATTAACTGCACTAACCTTGGAAGTAGCTGAGCACAGAATTTTTAGACATTATCAGTGACACGGTATGTTATCTCACGCGGTATGTTAAAGCACCAACACGGGAGAAAGCCTGACTGGGTTTATATTTTGTAATAATTAAGATAGAATTGAGGTTGTAGAAGTGACCATAATATAATGCAGTTCTCAGAGTTTTGGCAGAGCAGGGATGCAAAGACAAACTGTTAAGTTTAAATTTTCTAGGCCAAATTTTGAGCAGATGCAGCAGAGTCTAAAAAGGATAGACTGGGATAAACTTTTAAGCATGGAGACAGTCAGGGAGCAGTGGAACAGGTTTAAAGATGTTTTACATATAATCCAAGACAGGGCTAACGCCACCATTAAGGTGATCGCAGATAATAAGGTAGGGAAAAACCAGACCTCACAGGTTAGCTACCAAAAAGTAGGTTGGCATATTAATAAGCTTGGCCTTGGGCACAAAATAACCTAGCACTGAGAACAAATACATACCTAAATTTGGAATTAGTGGAAAATTACTTACCCACTTACATAGAGTGTAATTAAGGAGAAAATAAAGAAGCTGCAAAGTAAAAAACAGCTGTAGGCATATAAGACTAATAAGACCAATGGAAATCATAGCGTATATAAAAGCATGAGAGAAGGATATTAAAAAGAGTTAAAGGCAGTAAGAGAGGAACATAGCAGATAAGGTGAAAGGTGTAGTAAAAGAGCAATCAAGGAGGAGGTGAAAAGCAGTAGTAGTATAGGGAAGAAAAAAATACAGACCAGTGAATAGCAGCCGCTTTAAATTTTTATTTTTCTGAAATCTTCACATATGAGGAAGTGGATAACTTCCCGGCAGTGAACAGGAACTGCTAAGACGGTACTGAGGGATTAGGAAATTGTAGCGGGAGAAGCACTGCTTAGATTAAATAGGCTAAAATCAAACAAATCACCAGGACCAGATAATATTTATTCTCAAGTTCATAAAGAAGTTAATGAATCTACTGTATGCATTGGTGAGAAGTAACGAATTACAAATATTTATTACTGTACTTAAGTAGAATTTTAAGGTTTCAGTACTTCACTTGAGCATTCATTTTTCAGACGTATTTTTACTTTTACGCCTTACATTTTAACACAGATATTTGTACTTTTTACTCCTTACTTTTTAAAAACAAGCCCATTACTTTTGTTTTAATGCATTTGTGGTGAATTAAGTGTTTTTCTATTTTTCATCCTTTCACGTTCTCAGCATAAATCAGGACTATCTTACAGACAGACCTCAGTATGTGCGTCTTGGGAACTGCAGGTCTGACATTGTGGTCAGCAGCACAGGAGCGCCGCAGGGGACTGTACTTTCTCTGGTCCTGTTCAGCCAATACAACTCGGAGTCCTGCCACGTGCAAAAGTTTCGCTGATGACACTGCTATTGTGGGCTGCATCGGGAGTGGGCAGGAGGAGGAGTATAGGAAACCAATCAAGGACTTTGTTAAATGGTGAGACTCAAACCACTTTATACCTGAACACCAGCAAGACCAAGGAACTGGTAGTGGATTATTGGAGGCCCAGGCCCCTCATGGACACCGTGATCATCACAGGTGACCGTGTGCAGAGGGTGCAGACCTATAAATATCTGGGAGTGCAGCTGGATGACAAATAGGACTGGACTGCCAATACTGATGCTCTGTGCAAGAGAGGACAGAGCCGACTATCCTTCCTTAGAAGGCTGGCGTCCTTCAACATCTGCAATAAGATGCTGCAGATGTTCTATCAGACAGTTGTGGCGAGTGCCTTCTTCTATGCGGTGGTGTGCTGGGGAGGCAGCATAAAGAAGAAGAACATCTCACGCCTGGACAAACTGGTGAGGAAGGCAGGCTCTATTGTAGGCATGGAGCTGGACAGTTTGACATCCGTGGCAGAGCGACGGGCACTGAGCAGGCTCCTGTCAATCATGGAGAACCACTGCATCCACTGAACAGTATCATCTCCAGACAAAGGAGCAGCTTCAGCAACAGACTGCTGTCACTCTCCTGCTCCACTGACAGACTGAGGAGATCATTCCTCCCCACACAATGCGACTCTTCAATTCCACCCGGGGGGGTAAACGTTAACATTATACAAAGTGGGTGGTGCAGTGGTAGCACTGCTGCCTCGCAGTTAGGAGACCCGGGTTCACTTCCCGGGTCCTCCCTGCGTGTTTGCATGTTCTCCCCATGTCTGCGTGGGTTTCCTCCCGCAGTCCAAAGACATGCAGGTCAGGTGGATTGGTGATTCTAAATTGGCCCTAGTGTGTGCTTGGTGTTTGTGTGTGTCCTGCGGTGGGTTGGTGCCCTGCCCGGGATTGGTTCCTGCCTTGTGCCCTGTGTTGGCTAGGATTGGCTCCAGGAGACCCCCATGACCCTGTGTTTGAATTCAGCGGGTTGGAAAATGGATGGATGGATTATACAAAGTTATTGTCTGTTTTTACCTGCCTTTTTATTACTCTTTAATTTAATATTGTTTTTTGTATCAGTATGCTGCTGCTGGATTATGTGAATTTCCCCTTGGGATTAATAAAGTATCTATCTATCTATCTATCTATCTAAAGACCGATTTCAACCTAAATGAAAGGGCCAGGGGTATATAGGAAAGACAAGTCCGATAGAGTATCAATCAGCGTGAATCACGCATGATGGACGTAACAAGATGGAAATGATGTAACAAGAAAGAAGAATGGAGCGGGGACTCAACTGTGAAAACAAGGTGGGCATGTGTCTATTGAAAGTGATTCTCATTCCCATCAATATGCAAGTTGTCTCTGAAGCTCAACACTTCATTTCCTGCCTCGACTTCCTGTGAGAGGCTTTTTAGCACTGAAGGACTGGTTTTTACACCCAAAAGGGTATGCCTTGATTGAATAAAAGTTGAATAAAAGATTTTGGTAGTTTTGTAAAAATAAAGGAATTTCTGACAAAATTGGCATGTTGATATTGAAAAGTGAGCACTGGAGCAATGTGAATGTTCATTATCAGTATACTGTTTTTGTTTTGTTGGTAATTTGAAGTTACAGTGATCTGATATTTTTCAAGCTGTATTAATATACTGTGAGTTTTCAGTCAGCATTGAAAAGAAACTGCTTGTACAATCGTTATTATAGAAGCCACTTTTTACTTTTATATTTTAAGTATATTTCAGAGCCTGTACTTTTTTACTTTTACTTAAGTGCTTGTATTTTTACCAGAGTCTTTTTTTACGCAAGTATCATTACTTTTACTAGTAAAGAACCTGTGTACTTTTGCCACCTCTGACTGTATGATAAAACGCTAAGGTCTGTGTGTCCATTTCCTCAGATCAATCTAATTGGTCAATTTGGTTTTGACGATGCAAAGAAAAAAGAGTGCTGAGTGAGTCGCCTACAAAGATGGAGAGTATAAAAGCAAACTGGAAGTGGAAAAGATACCTCGAAAACAATGACTGAATCTTATAACAAGATTTACTTGAACATGCTAGAGAGAGGGAGCGCCGGTGAAGAGCTGTTTACACACACAAATACAGAGAAAAGGCACTGATGGTACATGATGGGCAAGAGATAGCAAATATTTGTTAATTATTTCATTACCTGTTTTCAGAAGAGGAAGAAGACACAGAAGTACAAAAAGCTAAACTCTCACTAATAGTAGTATGAAGATACTTGGCACAGGGCAAAGGCTTTTGGCATCAAAGAGCTGGAATTAAAAAACTCCAGTATTATAGAAACCCTGGGAAAAGCACAAAGTGAATATCTGGCATACCCAACTCCTTCTTGATCAATACAAGAAACACATAAATGAATTAAATAGACAAATAGGTTTGGGATGAGTTTTGCCATGAAGCCTGCCACAATCACTAGAGAAAGGACTGTTTGAAGACTACCATGACGTTTGCAGAGGTTTGGTGTTGCTGCCTCACATTGCATGTCTTGTCTTGGGCCTGTCGGTTTTGTGTGGAGTTTGCATGTTTCTCTGATGTATGCATGGAGCTTTTTCTTCAGGTCATCAGATTGTGAGTGTTTTGAGATTATTTGGCAAATCTAAACTGGCCCCATTTGATTGAGTGTGAGTGCATGAGTGTGCCCTGTGATGTACCAGCACACTCCAATCCTAGCCTGGTTTGAAAGTGAATGAGTGGATTGATTGGCTCTCTGTTTAAATAGTGGTTTAAATCACAGAACCATCCCACTCACACTTCAGTTTAGGCACCTTTAAAAGATGAAATTACTCCAATGGCATTTGTTTGACTTCCTTGAATTACCTGACTAATACTGTACTTCAGATAAACTGAATGATGTGATTTTGTCCATGTCAGTAAATATCTGATAAAGTACCAGTAATTTGGCAATATACAGTTACACTACTTCATTTTAAAATTTTCTTGGTTAGAATTTTGAAACCAATCCAATTGAAATTCTCTGTGCAGCTGTCAAGCGTGCTGTAGTTTATATAAGGCAGCTGCAGTGATCGGGGTAACTTAGACAAAGCTTTGAAAGGTGAACAGCGCACAGGGTTGTCAGACAGTACAGTGCAGAATTAGAATAAAGTGTCACAAATGTTTTCTGGGTATTTGAAATATGACTTCAAAGATGACTTATGCTTTTACTTATTATTATTTCCTTGGCATAATTTCAACACTATGTCCTTCAGATACTTTAGAGGTCACCACCATTTTGCGATTATTCTTCATGGCTGCGGTTATATTGTTTATGATGTTTATTGCTAATCTGTGCAACTGACTTGTGAAATTATAAAATATTGTGGCACACAGAACTAAGCATCCAAACTTTTGGATGATTTAAATTTGTCAACATCATTGTGTAGTTATTAGAGTTAGGAAAAGGCTCTTCAGCTACTCCAGGACAGGCGTGTCATTAGGATTTGCAGAGATCAGGGTCTTAGCCCCCTCTGTGACTTTTTAAATAGCTTCACTTGAAATATTCGGATAAGAAATTGAGGAGGAGGAGGGGGTTCCACCTTGAAGTTCTGTGATCATCTATTCAACATTTAAAGTCAAAGAATATGGATTAGGGTGGAGGGGTGGTGCTCCATTCATGAACACTCTCTACAGGCTGGACATAGCAGGCCTAGAAAACTTGCAAGAGTTCCATAAGGGGAAGGGTGACCGTACACCCTTGGCTTGAATAGACAGGAAAAACAAAAAAAAAATTATAAATAATTGATTTATTTACAAAAATATCAGTTTAAAAAAAATCTGAAGGAGCACAAAGAAGCACAAGGACTCACCCTAACAGGCACAGTAACCAAGTCTCAATAAATTAAACAGAGCAAAAATGAGAGTCAAAAAAACTAGAAAATCCAAAGCCAGTGTGGTGTAGTGGTTATGACCACAATTTCTTAAACTCTGTGTCGCAACGCAAAATTGGTCGCAGGTTCCTGCTGCTGTGTTATGTAGGATCGTGACTTACTGTTGTATTTAACAGGAATGGGTCATGCATGGTTTGCAAAGTGTCTGTCGATGGGTTGTTGTGGGCTGTTCAGGCAATCGACACTCCAATATGACTTCTGTGGAGGAAACCCTCTCCCCCGATATGACTGTTAACTACGATTCTGAAAGGGGGACCCCCTCCTGATCTGAAGGTTGTTGTGGACTGACCATGGACAAGTCACTCCACTTGTCTGCAATCATATTAGAAAAACAAAAAGAAATGTTAACAAATGTTGTAAGTTACCTTGGATAAAAGCATCAAATGAATAATAGCAGACTTTGTTAAATCTTGCAATTTAATCTTGAAACTTGTTTCATACTATTCAGTAATTTATTCATCTGGAGCAAATAAAGATTAATGTAAAACAGAACTTATGTATAGGGTGCTGCTATGTTGTACTTGTTTGACAAGTCTGTGGCCATGTTGTTTATAGTGACAATGTCTGTCATTACTACATAATCACGAGCATTGTGCTGTTATGCAATTATGCAGTCTCTAAATAATTTGTTGGCACAGTAACATGGATTTCTTTAATTATTTCTTTCAAACTTCTATGGTAAATAGAAGCTAAAAGGTGCGCATAAGAAGGCCGTTACTGTTTGGGTCTTTTTGTTTGCTTCTTTCGACTTCTTGTTTGGTTTACGATCCTGGTATAAATACTCAAGAGATCTTTTAGTCTCTTGGTTTTCGACTACCGCTAGCCTACCAGACTGTGATTCTGCCCGCTCTGATTTGTATTTCCACCTTTTGGTTGCACAATTTTCTTACTCTCTGTAGCAGTTATGTTCAATTATGTGCAGATCATAACAAAGACTGTCCAATTCAGCACAACAACTTACAACTCCTGTGGGCAATTTTGTGCAGACTTGCCTCTCAGCGAATGTAATGATGCTTAATTTTCACCAATGTCCTTAAAACGTGAAAGAATTCAGTGGGATCAACTTTATCAATGTCCTTCAGAATCCTCTCTCTGCTTACAAGTAGATGTCTCTTTTTAAGACTAAAAATTTTCATCTTCCCCAGGTTGCTAGAGATACTCAAGACCTGTAGCTCATGGATACATTTGCTTACAGCCCTGCTGCTGTCTTTTTGTAATCCAGTCAACTAATTTAAACACAGTACTCCAGAAGCAGTCCCTCTAGTGCATTGTAAACTTTGAGCATAGCATCCATTTATTTCCTTTAGGCACAAGTCAGGGTTTATTGAACATTGTGCTTGTATTATTATTACTATGTTATTGTTATTATTGTAGATAGATAGATAGATAGATAGATAGATAGATAGATTAAAGGCACTATACAGATAGATAGATAGATAGATAGATAGATAGATAGATAGATAGATAGATAGATAGATAGATAGATTAAAGGCACTATACAGATAGATAGATAGATAGATAGATAGATAGATAGATAGATAGATAGATAGATAGATAGATAGATAGATAGATAGATTAAAGGCACTATACAGATAGATAGATAGATAGATAGATAGATAGATAGATAGATAGATAGATAGATAGATAGATAGATAGATAGATAGATAGATAGATAGATAGATAGAGGTTTTATCCCACACAGCTCACAAGATCAAGGTAATATTCATTTTTACAAGTGAAGCACCAGCAGATCATATGACTTGCTTAGGGTAACTCGGCTACTACACCACCTGCCTTCAGACTTATTGGTGCAGTGCATTTGTATCTGTAGACGACTGTCAAAGAGCTGATATGCGGGGTTGACGTCTGTTGCACTTCATTGTTTCCATCTCACTTGCATCGCACAACTGATTAGAGACTGGCCAGCACACCTCAATATGAATATTTCACAGTTAAAACGTCAGTTTGAAGGTATCCTTTCCATTTTAGATTAACAAATGGGCATATGTTACTAAGTTTCATTTTAAAATTTACACAAATTACTTTTAAATGGCATCTGTCACATGATATAATGACAAAACAGAAGCACAGTTTTATTATCATAAAGATCAATAGTAGATTTTTGTATTTTATCCAAGACTAGACAATGCTGTAGGGTATGCATGTGTGTAGAGCAGTTAACAAAATGATCTACTTACTGTAGCTAACAAATTTAGATTTATTATTTATAGCCCCTGATGTTAATTTGCACTGTTTACTGTAATTGAATAAAATGGGCCTGGCAAATCAAGAGGAGATAATCACATTGAATGGCCTCTCAAGTACTGGGGTGTATTGTTTTACTGGCTTGTTTGCACCTTTTCCCCTTTTATTCCTGTATTTATTTTTAAGTTTTTTTTAACTTTTGTTGTTTCATGTCTTTCATTTCAGATGTTATGCCTTTCATTTCATTTAATCTTTCAGAAATACACATTTAAAACCTGTAAATAAATAAAAATATAACTGTCTTTCTTATCAGTTTTAAGAAGGGTACACCCTTGCCAAAGAAACCAATTTTCAAAGCTGATGACAATTGCAAACATCACAAATTTGTTATATGAACATTTTGGTACAGCTATTTTTTATTTTTATTATGTGATTGTTAGAATTACACCGATATAGTAGTTGGTGCTGCTTTCTCACATCTACACGGACCAGGGTTCGAGGCCCAGGCAGATCAGTGCCTTGTGAAGTTAGCAGTTTCTGGCTTCCTCCCATACCACAAAGATGTGTGCATTAGGTGGATTGGTATGAGCCAGTCTAAGTGAGTGAGGGTATGTTCATAAAGGTGGCACATGATGAACTGGCATCCTAGCCAAACCTGTAAGAGTGAACTTTGAGGCCGTGTAAAGGAATAGGCAAGTTTTGAAAATAAACACATGGATTTTCTGCCAAGTGAGCAAATACTTTAGGCCTGGGATGAAAGCTCTTGCATCTAATTTTTTATCCATTCACCCATAATTAAAACCATCTAATATGTAGAGATGTGCCAGAACCGGAGCCGATCCTGGCAGCACTGGGTGTAAAGCAGAAGCATTACAGGAGCCATTTCATGACAGGGTACACTCCTGCAGGGCCACTTTAGAGTCACCTTTAGCTTAATGTGCACATCATTTACATGCAAAAACCCTGCAGATGTGACAAGAACACACAAAAACTAAATACAAACCAAGGTGCTCTTATATCTAGGGTGCCACCATCAATCACTGTGCCATCTAGTGAGTAATTAACTCAAACACTTCATTAAAATGTCTGTCCTTTTAAAGGTATTAAACAATGGAAAGTATATTCCTTATTGCTGTATTATTTCAATAAAAAGGAAACAGGCAGCAATTAACCTGGATCTCAAATGCACGACTCTGTAACGTTGGGCCACCCCCTGGGAAATTCCAAGGCAACTGTTCTCTTGTTGACACATATCTTGGCCAGACAGGAGATTCCCTGCTCTGTAGTGGAAAAAAATGGAAGTGGAAGGGGCCCTAAAAGCTGTATGAAGAGGTCACAACTGTCATAGCTTTCCTATGTAAGGCTATTGGCTGGTGAGCTGGCGAGTGGTTCAGTGCAGCATTTGTTCTAGTTTTGTCTTCCAGACAGTACATTTGAGACATATAAAAATATATATATAAATATATAAATACTCAAAGATGAAGTTAGTTGCTTATTTCTAACTAGCTGCTAATTCAAGAAGAGTCTAGCTACAGATATCTAAGAGCTCTGTGATTTTGTAACTCCGCTGAACAGCCAATTGGATTGCATGTTTATGTCACATGATTTGCTCAGCAGAAACACCAAAGAGGAACTTGCAGTGGGCCACAGCACTACATGACGGTCATACTACACGAGACACCTTCTGCAAGACGTGCCTACTCGATATGTATGTTCAATTTCTTCATAATAACTATTCATGGTGGCTCTAAAATCGGTACTGACCCCTACTCTCTTTTCTGTTTCTTTTTCCGGTTTCTTTGTGGTGGTGGCCTGCGCCACCAACACCTACTCAAAGCTTTATGATGCTCCAACAATGATGGATGGATTAAAAGGAAGAAGTCTATGTGACCATCATCATCAAGTCCTTCCGTGAGAACCCTAAATCCAAAGAGGACTGTTTCATTTATGTTAGGTAGAATGACCAGAGGGGACTCGGCGGTCTCATGGTCTGGAATCCCTACAGATTTTATTTTTTCTCCAGCCGTCTGGAGTTTTTTGTTTTTTCTGTTCCCCCTGACCATTGGACCTTACTCTTATTCGATGTTAATTAATGTTGATTTATTTTGTTTTCTTATTGTGTCTTTTATTTTTCTATTCTTTATTATGTAAAGCACTTTGAGCTACTGTTTGTATGAAAATGTGCTATAAAAATAAATGTTGTTGTTGTTGTTGTTGATAATCGTCATTGGTCCTGAGGAAAATAACCCTAATCTTAACCTGTCATAAATTAACATCATTCATTGTGCTGAATGTTACTTCTTTATTATAGAGAATTTGCTTTGTGATATTTTAAACTTTTTTTTTATTATTTACACAAACATTTAATTTTTCATTTGTTCCCGAATAGCAACCACCTGCTCACTAAGGCGATTGAGCTCAGTAACAACGTCATACATCTGAGGGTTACTCCTGATCTCTCAGTAAATGTTGAGACTGTGTCTCCACAGATTACTGTGAGAAGCAGGGAGACCAGAAAATGTCACATCTGGCAGGCATGAAATGAGGGACAGGCAAATGTCTAAACCAAAAGGAAACAGATAACCAGCGATCAAACACAAAGATGAATAGAAAGAGTCAAAATTGAAATGAAACCTAGCGCCAGGCCTACTTGGAGATCAGCTAACTCCACTTGCAGGATTTGTTTGAAGGAATTGTGTATTTGTAGCAGAGCTTCCACATACTTCTTTGACACGAACTGCATGTCACATAAACAAAAGATGGTAACAAATAAACGGAAACATTAATCATAAAAATAATTCAAAATGCCAAAATGAATTCTACATAATAAAAAATAACATCAGCACAATGAATGACATTAACATATGATGTAATTGAAGCAGAACGACGATTTATGAGAAGGCACGTCTTAAAATAAGCGTATTGAGAAAAAAGCAAACGGACATATCATTAGAAATGACTGACATGTAATGCAAAGGCCACTGAACGTCATTGGATCTCTGCAATTTGATTGGCTTGTCAATGGAGCAGAGCCCTGAAGGTCTGCAGCTAGACTCTATTGGCTAATTCACCTTGTTCCTTTATTTACTGCAAGAAAAAACAGTCATTTAGAAAGTTACATTTTTTCCATGATCCTTGTTATATAATTCAGACATTGTAAGATTTGGAACATTTCAAAATGTAAATATCAGACGAGTTATTTCTGACCCAAGGCAGGAATCACAACCCACATCTGAAATAGAATATAGATGTCAGGCAGACATTTTAAAACATTGCATTACATCAAGTCACTGTTTTCAGTGATAATCACTCCATTGTTAAATTTCTGTTGTTTAATCTAGTTGCCAGTCAAATAAGTTAGTGACAATATTTACACCATCCATCCATCCATTATCCAACCCGCTATATCCTAAGTACAGGGTCACGGGGGTCAGCTGGAGCCAATCCCAGCCAACACAGGGCACAAACCCCGGGCAGGGCGCCAGCCCACCGCAGAATATTTACACCATACTATTCAATTCTTCCATATGCATGCAATACACTGTATGTTTCTTTACACTGTGTATGTATATGCAAGACTGGATTCCTTTGGTACTGTATCTCTTTCGAAGAATCCTTAGGTACCGTTTGGTTTGACTTTGTGTTGAATGAGCGATTGATCATGGAGTCCTGAATGAGGCACATTGTCTGCATTGTGAGGGAGCGTCAGTTACAGCACTACAGCCATGTGGCGGATTCCCCGAGGGTGATCCGGCTCGTTGGATCCTCATTGTTGGGGACCTGAGTGGCTGGACCAGGCCAAGGGGATGCCCACGTAACACCTGGCTGCAGCAGGTAGATGGCCATTTTCGGAGGGTCGGACTGAACCACATGTCTGCTTGGGGGATTGCCAACCAGGATCCAGAGCTGTTTTGTTGTGTGGTGGATGCAGCAAGATGCTGTACCAGTGCATACTGCCCAACCTGACCTGACCTGTATATGTTGCATTCAGTGTGTGTTGTTTGCTGGTATTGTGTTACTGTTGAGAACAGACATGCAAGTAAGAATTTCATTGTGAAGTGCGCACATAACAATAAATTTGAACTTAAATCTCAATACCTAAGAGAACTCAAGCTGGTAACATCAAACTGGACAAATCTTTATTTCTTATACTTTTAATCACAGATATCATAATATTAAATTACAGTTATAATGTGTATAATATCTACGTTAATTGTGAAAGTTGTTTAATGCCTGGTTTCCAATTAGATGAGTGTAAAATGGCACCCATTTCCTAACGGATTCACTGTCTCTTGAGCACATTCCATCCCTTGTGAAGTTAGAACTGAATCAAAGTGAATTGAATTAAATGTGTTGATCTGTTAAACTGAATGTCGCGGCTCAAGCCCATGTGGAGGATGTGTGAAAGCTGAAGCTAAAGGTGAACTCAGTTTTGGATATAAGAATTATCACTTCAGCTAGCACTGCTCTCCTGGATACAGCATCCTAGATTTGAATGCCATACTGAATTGTTCTCTATATGGGATTTTCCTGTTCTCTGTGAATCTCCACATTTCAAAAGACATACGATAGGTTAATTCTACATTGGTCCAGACGAATTGGGTGTATGTGTGTGATTTAGCGTCGGACTGATACCCCCTCCAGGGCTGCTTCCTGCTGTGTATCCCATGCTGTGAGATATGCTTCTGCATATTTTTTGGGACCCCCCATTCTAGTGGACTCTACTTTGGCTCAGTACTTTAATATTTGCCACACTCATGCAGGTGCTGAGTGCACTGACTTCTGTTGCTTGTTCATTTTTCTTTGTGCACAATGAAGCATTGATGTGATGTTATTTTAGGCCTAAGGCTGACTCCAATTATCTAGCTGACCCAAATGTTTCTCATAGTTTCATTTTTAGTCTGTCAGTTGCTATAAAAAGTTCCCAGCCTTGGTTTTTGTCCACAATTCTTTTTTTGTCATATGTTCCAGGTTATTCCATTATATAAGAGTATAATGAGATACTTATCTCCCAGGGTAAAAGGGTAGCCACACAATGAGTTTCTGGGTAAAAGGAAAAGAGAGAGAAAAACAAGGAAAATGTGATGGCTAAGAAAGGCATAATTGTAGGAAGTGGCTTAAACCAGGGAATGTCAAAAGTGGACAGAGTCAGAGTGTGTCAAGCCAGAGAAGGTATGTGCAGATCTGACTTGTGTTAGCTGCCACTGTTATAGTATTTCTGTCCATTGAAGGTGGCGAGACATGAGTTAGTAGTTTTAAAATGGCTAGGCTGTCTCCCCCAGCATCTCTGCACTGGGGTCTTAGGTTATCTACAGCAATCAAGGCATCCTAGGTAGAGTCTTAGGTGTTTGACCCTTCAAGGTGAAATTAGAAGAAAGTGGTAGAGCGATGGCAGATACCAAAAGGAGAAACTGTGCAGAAGACCCTGACTGACTCCCAAAGGACTCGAGTGAGACCTGAAAAAGAATCTCAGCATGTTTTTATCAGAGGGCAGCAGAAAGAGCTCTCTGTAATGTGAAATGACGTTCAAGAGTGGTAAAGAGAGGCAACAGGATGGCAGAGAAAGCAGGCAAGCTGCTTCCAAAGGCATTAAAGGCAATACCAGGACCAGTATGTTTTCTAGTTTTATATTATAACTTTGTTTCCCACACATCATTAACCTGCACATCCTTTAATTTTTTATAAATAAAAGTCCTTAATGTTGGACATTCCATGGTGGCTATTCTGGTGTAGATAAAAATTAGGCAGAATCAAATGCATAGCAGGTTAGAAGGGGCAGTTGTCGCCAAAAGCCACCTACTATCAACAGACAGCCAGTCGGAGTACCACATGTTATATCCTCAACGCTAAGAATTGTAACCTAGAAGATTTCCAAGCTTACTCTCACAAAAACATTTTAGAACTATCCACAAACTTGGACAACCTGGAAGTTCATGACTCAGACCATGGTGACAATGTTGAGACTTCTGGTGGTCACGTGGTAGTAGCCAGGGCCTGTTACTAACAACAAACAGTCACCTGTGAGAAATACAAAGAATAACATGATAAACGATTGGCTATGTCAAAAGGGATGGAAATGAATCCTGTGTGAATCAAAAAGCCTCAAATACACTGAAAAACAATAAATGAAAAATTAAGCATGGAATGAAATCAAGAATTTGTTAAGTCATAACAGTAGCATTACAGGTGTGGAACGAGCCCCGGACACAGACAGGCAGACATGTTTAAAAGTACCACCACACGTTTATTTACACAATATTTACAATAATAAGTGCACACAACCCACTTCACCCCAAAGTCCAGACCTTTCTCACACTGCCTTTCTCTTCTCTCAGGTCCGCCTCCACTCCTCTCCTCCGAGTTCTGTCCTCTCCCACCCAACTCCAGCCATCGAATAGAGGGAGGGGGGTCCCTTTTATACACACCCGGATTTGCTCTAGGTGCCTCCCGGCAATCTTCCACCGGCACTCCCCAGTGTGGTGAAAGTGCCGGCCACGCACCCGGAAACACTCCGGGTGTCCCCGGTCCTCTTTCCCCCCAGCACTTCCGGGTGTGGTGGAAGTGTTGAGGTCCAGGCATTGGGGCGCCCCCTGGCAGTGACCACGGGCCCCTACAGGGTTGACCTTCCAAGCTCTGCACCCGTGGTCCCCAAAGCCACCAGGGTGGTTGCCCCCTCGTTGTCTGGAGGAGGTGCAAGCCCTCCTCCGGTCCTCCTGGGCATCCCGGCTGGGTAGCAGCCTCAGCCACTCACCACACAGGCAATATTAGAAGTATTAGAGTGGTGACAGCATGCAGCAAGCAGAAACAGAGTAGTAAAATTGCGTATTTGCCCTGTAATGCCATATTTACTGTCATGTGGTAGGGGGATCTCCAAGTTAGCAAAGTGCAGTAGAACACTATGTTGGAGCCAAAGAGAAGGAACTACAGTATCCATGAGGGAATCCCTCAGTATTAGAAGACATAGTTCTAGAGCTCAATAGCCCTGCCAGATACTGAGACATCTTAGCTGAGCATTTGTAGGGCTATGCCAGAACATTAAAGGGTGGGCAGTACAGTATACACCAGTGATACCAGGCTATTTAAACAGAAAAAGAGGCAAACCCTGGAGGGTTGGAAAGAGACCACATGTCCTTGGGGTCATTACACATACAGTAGGCCATTTTTTAGGAAAGCTGGGCCAAAGCTGCCACCTCTGAAGGGTGACAGAGAAACTGAAGGGCACTACACAATCTGAAACAATAATAAGGTGTTGTCCATTTAAGAGGACACGAAACAGGGCAACTTCTTTGGAAATGTAGCCCTTATAAGGTTGCTAATTGCTTAGAGTACTCTAGTCTAGACAGACCGACAGACAGACAAACAGCTTTATTTGTCCCCAGGAAGAAATTTGGCTTTTTACAGAAGCTCATTAAATAAGTAAATACATAAAAAGATAAATTCATAGACATATAGACTGTGGCACCAGGAGCACTTCTGCGTGTAACATAAAAGAAGCTGCCTCACTCCATTCAAGGAGCCGGAGTCAGGTGGAAGAGGACGGAGTGTGTGAGGAGTGGAGGCGGAAATAAAGAAAGAGAAAAAAAGAAAGGAATGAGTTTATTGTGGTGGTTGGTGCACTGTGTGTGTACAGAAGAAAGAAAATAAAAAGAGTGAGTTTTATCAGAGAGCCTCTTGTGTCTGTCTGTGGCTGCTACGTCCTCTATCATTGTCACAAGATAAGATGTGCCACTATAGCCAAAAAGGGACAACCCTGAAACTTATGTTTAATAACATCAGTTGCTCGAAGTAATTCAAATTGATAAGATGTTAATAAAATCAGTAGTAGGACCAAAAAGTTACTTATAGTAGAACCTAAACTATCATCATAAAGTCTTCACATTTTATCACATGTAATGAAGCTCTAATGATTTACCGTTCAACCTACAGGAAGAAAATATGGAACATGACACAAAACAGAAATCCTCTAAATGTTTAAAATGTTACGAGTTATTTAGTAATGTATCTTCTGTGCAGAAATGAACAGACACAAGTTGACACTGGACTGAAAGAATAATTTTGTCTTGAGAAGGTTGTGGCAGAGGCTGCTACTTGTCACTGGGATGACTCTCCTAATTAGCAGAGACAACAGTCGTGTGCTGTGCCCTCCATGATCATCACTGCTAATTAAGGACAGGGTAGAGTGCAATCACCTCTTTTAATGGAATTCTGGAAAAGTATTCCGGTACTTAAAGAAATTAAAATGATCCTGTAAGAGGCAAAGAGAGTCAGGGACGGGCAGACAAACAGATTAATGCTTGCAGTTTGGCTTTTACCTGCCAGGGAGCAGAGGCCCATCTATGGGGTCTCATTCCCAGCTTGAGTAAGAAGTAAATGTCCACTGAAAATGTTGTGTATGAGGGTTTCCCAGAAAGGTTTACAACCAAATTATTTTTCTGTTCCTTTATTATGGCATTGCTTGACCTACTCAAAGGATAAGTAAATGTGTTTTTGCTAAACTAATTATTTGATTACCTTCAGCTTCACAAGGTAATAGAAAAGGAGAGAATTAGAACAAAACTGAATGCCATTATGAACAATGCTGCACATTGTCTCTGTGACACACTAACATTGAGGAATTTCAGCCAACTAATTATTCAGCAGAAGTGTGTCAGGAATGCTACCTGGAGCTCCTTTATACCAACAGCAATACGACCGCATACTGCCTCACTGTGACTGTGAGAGCCAAATCAGAAAATTTCTTCCTTTTGTATTTTCTTGCTTTAAAGCCAATCTAGGGGGTGTTCAGACCAAAGCGTGTGTGTATAGTTATTTACTTATTTAATAAGCTTCTGTAAAAAGCCAAATTTCCCCTTGGGGACTGTGGTGTTATGGGTCCACAGCTCGTTGAGCAAAAGGCCATTCATTTTAAATAAATAATCGATGTGCTCGCGGCTTAGCGAGGGACGCCATAGTGGGCGGGACGATCCGTAGGGTGTGGGCGTTTCTCACCTAGTGCACAGGTGAGGAACTGCCCACATTCATGATTGTCCCGTGGCTAATGCTGCAGCTGCTGTGGCCCTCGTCATTTTAAAAAGAAGCGCGAGTCGGTTTTAGCGGGGAGAAACGATCGGAGAGTGAAAGGAAAGGAGAGGACGGAGGTTATCGGGAGCAGTAGAGGAAGCAGGTCGGTGAGAGAGAGCCGCGAAGAGCGAGCGGACGGGCGAGCGAATGAGCGCTCGTGGACAGCTGCGTGGAAGCTGGGTGTTAGGCCGACACCCAGGTGTTTGTGTTGATGTCGCTCCCGCTGAGCGATCAGGTAGCGGGAGTGACCAGGGAAGGCGACTGGCCGCAGAGTGTCCATGGAAAGGCAGCGGAAGTCGGGAGACTTGGTGCTGGAATCCCCAACGTGGGCGACCTGGCCGTTGGTGGGAAACCAAGTTCTCCGGGACTGGGATGAGTGCCATACCGGAGCCAGGGATCGGGAGGTCTCCAGTCTCGAGCGTGTGATGTAGGAGGGCAGCTGCAGAGAGCGTCTTGCCTGCTGCTAAGCTCATACGGGATAAGCAGGTGAGACGCATACAGAAAATAGGCACCGGATTTATTATTGTTTTAAAGACTGCTTCCATAAGAAGATTTAACCTCACGTTTTAAAGGATTGTTTTTTTATTGATTTTTAACCTTCACGTGTTCTTTTTATGGATTATTTATTTAATGAATTTTGAAGATCTGCACTATTTATGGAACACTGTTTTTGTTTTGTTGATTTTTAATAAAAGCACTGTTGCACTTTTTGTATACCTTCCCCTTGCTGGAATTATTTGCCTCCATTGACTAGGTCACTTGGTAACATTATCGACGGTGTTGGGTTCAAGGGTTCCCAAAATCAGATGGGAGTGTGGAGCCAGAACCCACATCGTCACAGGGACAAATAAAGTGTACCTATCTATCTACTGTATCTATCTATCTATTCATTGTGGACCACCGGGGAGCATATAGTCGCCCTAACCCTGACACAGACAGGGAGAACACAAATTTCCCCACAGCTCAGCTTTATTTATAGGTGGGGAAGCACTTTCTTCTCTCCCCACAAGAGCAATGGCCACAAGACAAAGCACAATCTTTTCCTTCTCTCCTTCTCTTGTCTCTCCACCTCCACTCCTCTCAGACGCTGGCTCCTCAAATGGAGTGAGGCGGCTCTTTTTATTCTGCTCCTGGTAGCTCATCAGTATTACCTGGAATCACTGCCAGGTGTGGTGGAAGTCCATTATATGGCTCTGCAGCTCCCCCTGGTGGTGTCCACAGAACCCAACAGGACTGTGCCAAACTCCAAGTCCTAGCATGCCCTGCGGGAATCTGTGGTGCCACATTTGCCCAGGAGGGCTGCTCTCTAGTGTCCCAGGGGAGTTAATGCCTCGGAGATGCTCTCTCCCCAAGTTCTTCCATCCAGCTGGCATCCCAGCTTTGTAATGGCAGAGGCTGCCCGTCACACTATCTATCTGTGATAAATAATCCATGCTGATATGGGTTAGCTGGATGTCATGAATTAAAGGAAGACTAAAGGTGCTCTGGTAGAATTCATGAGAGCCAGAAAATGCATCCATATTGTCAATCAACCAACTCTGAGAAGGAGCTTCTTAGAAATCAGTAGACAAAAGGAAATGAAATTTAATTAAGATAAAAGTGTGGAAATGTGATAATGAGAAAAGCAAAAGGAAAAAACTCAATTATTGTGCAAGTAAATGGCTGGATCAAATGTCATCTTGCTGAATGCTCAATTGTGTCCACTCTGGGCTCTTTATCTCCTCTTATTGGCATCCACAGCTGTTGTAAACAGTAAAAAATAATCAATACATCACTGTAAATTGAGGAAATGTTGCAAATAAAACACATACTATTAATTACAACAGTACAGCACCTTTTCTAGTCACTTAGCAATTACAGAAATAGAGACTCATAGTTTATATGTATTTTAGTAGTTTTTTGATATCAGTTTTTCTGTCTGTCTGTCCACAAGACACAACATGGATCCCTGTTGACTGACTTAACTAAAAGTTGGCACCCTGGTCCTTGGCAGTAATTTGTAGGGAAAGTTCAATTTTCATTGAAACATCCCAAATAGAGTGTGCTGTACAAATAACGGAAAGTTTAAAAACTCCCATTAAACTAGCATTGTCAATGTTTTCAAATTATCTTTATTCTGCGCAGCCTGAATTAATGATTCATTTTCTCTGTCCAATTTACCTTGAGAGATTTTATGTCAACTTGTTTATGATCCTCTTTTATATGTCACATAGCTGATCCTGATGGTAAAGCAGATCCCTAGAAGAAGTTCTTGAAATGGCAGCAGAGCAGTGCACAAGTCAGGAAGGTTGCTATCACGTCAGCTTGTAACACACACAACAGTAGATTTTTAATGTAGATTTTAATACTCCATCAGGTTCTTCTTTCTGACATTTTGTGTTTAAGAGATATGAAATACAATTAGTCATAGACCCTCCACAGCTAACAACTTATAACAAATAGTACATCAACTGACAAAATTTCTGCAATACTTGAGTTAGACTTTGCTGTCTCTGAAAGCTATTTCAACCACTGCAAGCCTATTTGGGCTCAGTTTTTAAGCACAGTATGTCATATTGTAAAATGCTAGTAAAAACATATATTTTACATAGTCTAATAGCAGATATAATTACAGTATGTTATTTTTGGATATCACTCACCATTACAAAAATATATAATAACCAAAAATCTGACATCTCTGACTATGATGAAGGAAATAAACAAACATTAAAAATGCTCCAACTTTCAAAGCAGTTATCTGAGTCCTCAAATTCAATCTTAATGTTTTGCCATGAGCATATTTTGTAAGTTGTTCATAAATTAAGTAAAAACAGGTTAAGTGACATACTCAGAGTTAAACAGCTAGTCAGTGGGACTGAAGCAGCACCTTCTGGTTCTTAGGTCCGATTGCTTATTTGCTTATTTACTAGATCACACCACAAGCATCCATTTACACATTGATTTAATATGATTTTATGTACACATTGCCCAGCATGTGCTAGTCTGTTTGCCTTTAAATTAGCTAATTTGATAGGGATCCAAAAAAGCCAATCTAGAAGAGACGAAGATCTGTGATCTTGGCGAAGCCCTAAACCTAACCCAAACCCTAACTTATCATTCAACTCTAATGCCCCACCGGAGTATAAAAAACACCCAAACTCCTCAACCTGTTGATTCACAGTTCATTGATGTTGCTGTGCTTATGGCTGTAGCGGTATTGTTATGAAGCTTTTGTAACACCAGCCTCCTTTCACTAGTTCATTAAACAGGGATTTTTCTCACATAGAAACCAAACCCTTTGCCTGTTCCTGACAAACTTAGATCCTGGAGGGTCATAGTCACTGCAGTTTGTCCTCCCTGCCACTGCCTTCATTAACAGTCAATTAGTGCTGCTAATGCAACAGACATTTTTTGTATTCATTTGATTTGATTTGCTTTTAAGAATTCAGAACTCTTGTCTTTTTCCTTAACTTCCATTTTCTCTCTAACCAGTTCCTTAATTAGATGCAGTTTCTTGCCATTCACACATTATTTAACTCTATGAATTATAAGTGCAGTGCCCTCATTCTAACATACCACACATTTCCAAAACTGTTGCTTTTCTTTATTTTTTTGAGAGCACCATCAAAATATTTTATCTAGAACATATTCTTTTAAAATATTTTATTGAGACAGATACACTATACAGCCAAATGTATGTGGACACTCCTCCAAGTAATTGTGTTCAAATGTTCCAGCCACACACATTATTAATAGCAGAGAGCCATGCAATCTCCATTGACAAACATTGGCAGTAGAATGGGTGGCACTGAAAAGCTCAGTGACGTTAAATGTCACATTGTCATAGGCCACAACTCAGTATGTGAATTTTCTGCTCTTTTAGATCTCTTTAAGGTCAACTTTAAGTGCTATTATTGTGAAGTGTAAAAGTCTAGGATCAACAACAGCATAACCACGCAGCGGTAGACCATGCAAACTGTTGAGTGCTGTAACACATAGAGGTAGTATGTAAAAATCACTAGTCCTCTGTTGTATCACTTAAAGCAGAATTCCAAATTGCCTCTGGAAGCAACATCAGCACAAGAACTGTGCATTGGGAGCTTCTTGAATTTGGTTTCCATTGGCCAAGCAGTTACCCTCAAGCCTAAAATCACTAAATGCAATGCCAGTGTTGGCTGGAATGGTGTAAAGCATGCTGCCATTAGAAAGTAGAGCAGTGGAGACATGGTCGATGGAGTGATGAATCACATTTCACTATCTGGCAGTCTGAAGGAGGATTCTGGATTTGGTGGATCCAAGGGGAACACTACGTTATGGACTGCATAGTGCCTTCTGTAAAGTTTGATGGAGGAAGGATAATGACCTGCAGCTGTTTTTCAGGGTTTTCACTAGGCCCCTTGGTTTCAGTGAAGGGTACTGTTAGAGCTACAGAATACAAAGACATTTTGGACAACTGTGCTCTTTCAAATTGTCAAATTTCAAACTGCTTGAGAATACCCTTTTCATGTTCTGGTATGACTTTGCCCTTGTGTGCAAAGCCAGGTCCATAAACCCATGGAGGACTTGAGTAGCCTACACAGATCCCTGCCCTCAAACCTACTGAACACATTTAGGATGAACTGGAAGACTGTTTGGGGGTCAGGTCTTCTCATCACACTTCTCATGAGACTGGTTATCATGCCTTGAGCATGGGAAAGATGCTATATAGATAAAATGGATTATTATCTAACACTAGTACCTGACCTCAAAAGGGCACAAAGTCCCACAGACACAATCTACTTTTTTGAGGAAAGCCTTCCCAGAATAATGTGTGTCATGTTGGGTTGGGGCTCCATAACATATTAATACACAAGTTTCCAAAAATGTATGTTAATACAGTGTATGATTAACCAGAAGCTTCAAATGAAATGAACTCATTTGGATATGATTGGCTACCTTTGTATCTCATTATCATATTGTTTGCCTGCTTGTCAAGAATAAAAAATAAAAAGACTATTTCTCAGAAAGCCATTGCCTCTCTGCAAAATACCCCCACACAGCCCCGAAATGTCTTGAATGCAGAGGCCTTGAACATAAGATGACAAAAGCAGCCAGGAACATTATTGAAGATTTACAGACAGAATTAAACATTGGAAGTGAGACAACCAAAAGACGTGTAAAGTAAGTGAAAACACAGTAAAGTGAAATGGAAAAAACAAGCTGAAAGGAGCAGCATCAAAGTACAAAAAAGTGAAACATAAGCAAATCATCAGGCAAACCATAATTAATCAAAGAAAACATTTACAGACTACAGAGATAAAAATGAGTACTGAAGCAAAGAACATAACAGGACCATTCTTAAAAGGAATCAGCCATTGAAGAAATCAATGGTAATTTGCCTCTGATGTATAAATGAAAATAAAGGTGCACCTTTGATTTACACCATTAGCTAATTACGTGACAAGAGGGAGCATTCAGAAAATCAGTACACAGTTTCTAATCCTGCATTTCAGACAGCTTTTACTAAATTGCAAATAAAAATTGCCACCAATGAAAAGGCAAAGGGTTGATAGTTCAGCGGATACTTGCAGAGATTTAAGACTCTGTTTGTCCCTGAGCAACTCTTTCTAAAGTCCTTCTTTCAGGGCATAGAACTTGTCATGCATTTTTGCCTATGGGACCACCTTCTTGGATCTGATGAGGTAAACGGTACCACTCTGAGATGAGACGGGGTGCTGGCACTAACTGTATCTTCTCTTTCCACAGTCATTCTAACAAGCAGACCACCGAGAATGCCTCACTCTACCCACACTACCTTGGATGCCATACGGACAGGCGTACCCCAGAAGATGCTGTTCTTTTGCACCTGAACCTTCAATGAGCTCCCGCTGTCAGGCTTTTCTTGAGCACTTGTGCAAGGATGAATCAAGCCGTCTGTCTTTTCTACCATGGGTACTGTTTGCTTACTTTTTTGACTTGTTGATTAAACGGGGGTTCCCAACCTTCCTTTTGGTACCCTCAGTCTGTTCATCAGTCACAAACTCAAAAGATTCAGAAGGCGTCTCTGGCACTAATTGTTCTCCTCCTTATGATGGGCTTAGGCTTCTGCAGCTATCAAGGTTATGGCTCCCTCTTTTACTCCTAGCTCTTCCTAATCTTTCACTTTGTATCAAGCCATCCTCTGCAATATGAATAGGGCATATTGAAGCTTTTTAGATCCTTCCATCCTGTTATTACACCAGACAGAAAATAACCATGGACGGTATGCCAGTCACTTGTTAAGCAGGTTCATATCAAGCCAACTCCGAGTCACCAAATCAACCTGATTTGTATGTTTTTGATGCCCATCAAACTACTACACACAACTGAATCTTCAGAAATAAAAAAGACACCCAGCAGAAAAGGCATATTCTTTCCAAACATGTGGGAACGAAACACAACAGTCAGCTCCTTTTTAATTTGCTGACAATGTTTTTTAATGAATTTAACACCAGTTAAGTGGATCTTTCCACACTGTCTAGCAAGTGACGTTAGTATCAGTAGTGCAGTAAAATCAAAGTGCTGTGCTCTCTTAGAAGGCAAATTCAGAACTCCCAGGATGCCACAAAAGATGACACTTCCAAATGTGATAGACAAGACCAGAGGCTGCCAAATGCAGGCAGTCTGCCTCCAGCATCGGGCTCAGAGTGAGAGCTATAATTTTATTTCCTTCTCAATCCTAGCTACATGACTATTAGATGAGTTCCTTCATGTTTCTCTATAAACAGAGTCATACATTTTGCTTCCTCACTAGCTGTACTTCTAGAATGATTTAGAAAGTCATTTGAAACCCTTGATTTTACAAAATGAGAAATGCAATATTTGTAATATTCAACAAAAAAGTCATTTTTAGTTGCTCACTGACAAATGTGCTTAATTCATTTTCAAATCATGAAGATGCAGTACCATGGGTGTAAAGTGGAAACCAAACCTTTGGATGCCAATCCAAACCAAACCAAACACTTCTGCTTATGCTACAGCTCAGTTATAGGTAGCTAATTAATTTAAAGTCACCATTTAAGTTAACATGCATGGCTTTGGGCTGCAGGAGAGAACAATAACAACCCAGAGGAAACCCCAAGCTCACATGGGGAGAACATATGAACTGGGTGGGATTCAAGCCCAGTCTCCTGAAGCTGTAAGACAGCAGTGCTAACCACTTCATTCATTCATCTTTCTTTTTTCACAACTTATCCAAAAGCAGGGACAACAGTGTTAGAAGTGAGGCCCATACATCCCTTTCCAAGGCTACACCATGCCAAAGAATACTGTGGGGTCATAAGGCTCCTTGCTCCCTCTTCATTTCTGGGAGTCTTTTGAACCTGACACTGTTAATAGTCATGACTGGGATGAGCTGAGTAGATGAGGACAAACACACCAAACAAGGGGATGGTGAAAAGTCCAAGTGCTTTTATTAAAAAAAAGCCAAAACAAAACAAAGCGCTGCTGCCTCACAGTAAGGAGACTCGGGTTCGCTTCCTGGGTCCTCCCTGCGTGGAGTTTGCATGTTCGCCCCGTGTCTGCGTGGGTTTCCTCCGGGTACTCCGGTTTCCTCCCACAGTCCAAAGACATGCAGGTTAGGTGCATTGGCGATTCTAAATTGTCCCTAGTGTGTGCTTGGTGTGTGTGTGTGTGTGGTGCCCTGCCTGGCGTTTGTTTCCTGCCTTGTGCCCTGTGTTGGCTGGGATTGGCTCCAGCAGACCCCCGTGACCCTTGTAACATAAGACAAGACACGTTGTAAGTTTTGGGGTCTTCCGCCCCGTATACTGAAACAGAAAAAACCAGCAGTCAATCGCTTTTACAAACATAGAAAAAAAGACAAATGAGGGGAGAAATGGACGGGCTTTTTATGAGGGCGGACCGGAGATTGATGTGCAGGGTGCTGGGTGCTGGTGATGGATTCTGGGAACTGATGTCATCAAGGGTCATCAGAGGGATTAAATAGACCCGGAAGCGCGTGCTTCGTATAGCCGTCATGGCGTTCGCTTATGTCTCTGAGGCCTCGGGCTTTCTGAAGAAGGAAAGAAAGAGAGGTTAGTACTCCGTCGTAGACCCCTCGCGGCACGTTTTCCGTAACAACCCGGGTCAATCCGCTGTTCCCCAAGCACTCGTGCGTGGCACCCTGTAGTTAGGATATAGCAGGTTGGATAATGGATAGATGGATGGAAAACAAAACAAGTGTTCAAAAATGCAGTGCTTCAAAAGTCTTCTATAAATAATAAATAATCCATTAAAGTCAGTGAATGTGTGGAGGTTGAAATCCCATAAATAGAAAAATCCACAAAAACGAGATTAAAATCAACTAGTCTTTCTATAAAGCCTGGTGTATTCTTCTTGCTCACTGGCAGCTGCCCTGCTTATCCCATACAGGCCCTACTGACAGAGGCAGCTGACCTTCCGCAGGTCTGGGTCTCCTGTTGTCCCATGGTGACTGTAAGACTCCCTCTTCGGACCTAGGCTTGGGCCCCCAGTGGCCATGACGCTCACGTTGGAGCTCTCCTCCCAAGCATCTTCGACTCCCACTGCCTTCCCAGTCTTATGCGGCAAGCTGTCCAAACTCCCTGTCACTCCCATTCCTCATTGCTGTCCACAAGACACAACATGGACCCCTGTGTCCTGACTTAAATAAAAGTTGGCAAACTCGTCCTTGGCAGTAATTTGTAGGGAAAGTTCAATTTTCATTGAAACATCCCAAATAGAGTGTGCCGTACAAATTACGGAAAGTTTAAAAACTCCTATTTAACTAGCATTTTCAATGTTTTCAAATTATCTTTATTCTGCGCAGCCTGAATTAATGATTCATTTTCTCTGTCTAATTTACTTTGAGAGATTATATGTCAACTTGTTTATGATCCTCTTTTATATGTCACATAGCTGATCCTGATGGTAAAGTAGATCGCTTCTCCAGGGGCTCATTTCCCAGTTGCCTGCCTTCTACCTCTCAAGCCTGCTTTCTTTAGCTTGCTCACGCTGCCTCCTTCTCCATCTCCTGCTTTCGTCTCTCCCTTTAACCTCCGTTCTCTTCTCGTGTTTTTTTCTCTCTCCTCCCTCACATTCGCGCTTCCCTTTTAAAAATGGAGATGTGGCACAGCTACAGCAATCAGCAGCTCCTGGCATCAATTAGGGTTACGGGTGATCCTGCACCTGTGCACTAAGTGCATGGCCTTCCCACTTCGTGTACAGGAACCAGTCTTGCTGCGCTATCATTAAAAAAGACGTGAATTATTTATTTTAAAGATGCCAATCAGCCACAGACCTCTCTTTACCACACCCAGCCATCTGGGAGACATAAAACTCCCAAAAAGGTCTTCCGTGGCATTTCCACCCAGCTGGTCTTGCCTGTAAAAGGTGTCCATGAGGCATCCATGTCAGATATCTGAACCACCTCAATTGTCTCCTCTCGATGCAGAGGGTCAGCAGCTCAACTCCAGGCCTCTCCCAGATGTCTGCACTTCTCACAGCTCATTTTGCCCTCTTTTTTCCCGAATTACTTTGTCTGGAAAGAAAAACAACTTTTTTTTTTGAACAACAGACTGAATTTTACAGAAAAACATACAACTCAAAAATAAAATCCAAATCTCTACAGTTGAGTGAAGGCAGATTCACTGACTCCATTACAAAAAGGTCACAATTTTGATCAAAATGGTTTTGTGAGTTCACTCTACCTCACGGGTGTCAAACTCCAGGCCTAGAGGGCTGCACTGGGTGCAGGTTTTCTTTCGAACTCTTTTCCTAATCAGTGTCCAGTTTTCACTTCTAGTTATCTTCTTTTCCCTCTATTTTAATAGCCCCGTTTTTAAGGATTAAGTCTTCTGAATTGATTCTTTTCTTCATTAAATGACAGCCAAACAGAAATGAGACATGAAACGAGCCAACAGATGACCAGCTAAATTGGGGCTTCAAACTCCAACCAGTTCCTTAATGAGAAGCTGATTCTTGCTGTTAATTAAACCCGTTTATTCAATTCCATGGCTTGTTGCTGCTCTTTTTGCCACAGAAGACGTTTCCAAAACTGTTGATATTCTGTTTTTTTTTCTAAGAACTCCTAAAATGTTTTGTTAACCTGAGGGATCAACCTTACTGAGACCTTCATCTTAATTTTCAGATTTTGTTTGATGGGTACAGGTGAGCTGGTCATGTCCTGCTTGTTTTATGTCTCATTACTGTCCGGCTGCTAATTAAGGAAAAAACAACTAAGGGGCCTGAGTCAAGCGAATTAAAGCTAAGGCTAAAGAAGTTAATTAGCATGAAAAAATGGTCACTAATTAAGAAGATGGTTAGAATGAAAATGTGCAGCCACTGCGGCCCTCCAGGACTGGAGTTTGACACCCCTGCAAGTAGTACTCTTAATTTCCAAAAAACTCATAGGGTTCTGTGCAGGCTGGATACGTACTGACAAGAGCTGTCAAGAATTCTGACACAGTATTTCCTTTCTGCACTTTCATGCTTGAGTTCAGCATATCAACACTTCCTTTCTTCATAATGAAAGACTTCCATCTGTAGGGAAACATAATCTTGATAAAACTTATGTATGCCTTATAGAAAAAAGGAATTGGTCTTAGCTGTCAGTTCAAATGGATGAGGTCGCAACTTTTCACATCTACAGCTATACAGAAGCTTTACAGAAGATCAGCAGACAGGGGCATCAAGCAGCAGAACATTGACTGTAGCTGGGAGGTAGAAACACAAAATCCTGTGACAGTGGCAAGCGAGGCCAGTCAGATATGTGATGGATTTGTGAGGTGAGACAGAAATGTTGAATTTTTAGAACTTTTATAAAGCTTCCTTCATGAACTCTTGTCAACCTGTTAGAACCCCAGTGATATAAAATGTGGATGAAAATTTTTTAAAAATACAGGGGTGGATGAATGTGAGCCTAAAACACACTTTGTTAGTTATTGTTGCCTATATACCATGGCACACCGCAGTGAGTCACATCAGCTTGTTTTGTTAATACAGTGAATATTCACGCTTTTTCTCAGTCACTTGGACACATTTCTCAAAACACTAACATTATTCTCAGAACTTTAAATGCAATCCTTAATACAGTGATATTGTTTCTCACAACATTATAGTATGTGTTCAAAAGTACCTAAAGCACTCAAGGCATAAGCTGTTCAATCACCCGTAATTGACCAAAAGATGACAGAAGTTCAAAGGTAACAGTAAGGGTGCCAACCTAGCCACCATGGCTAACAGACGCAAAACACAAAAATGGATGAAATGGACAAGAGCACAACAGAGAATAGGCCAGCTCTGGCATTGACATAAAGTTAGGTCACACAGGAGCTCTGTTCTCTAGCAAGCTCAGGTCCTAAATGAGGTGCCTCCATCCCTTTTTATGGTGTCCCAACCGGAAGGTTGAGGAGCCTTCTCTGGGCACCATTGGCAGGAGTCAGATGCCTGCATTGCATGTCATATTAGAGGTGCAGGCAGAAGAGTATGAACAGTTAGCGACAGCGCCTCCTATCAGTTTGGGGTGGTAATTCTTACCTCGGTGTAGCCCTAAAGGTGATTCCCTATAGTGACAGACTATTACCAAATAATGGATAGAGCTCTTTGTTCATCGTGACTGTACTTTGTATTTTGCATGCAGTGATTTATGTAAAGAACTGTGTTCATGTGAGTATACAGACATTAAAAAGACAAAAGCATAATCAGTTTAGACCGTCATGCCATTCTCAAATGGAACGACAGTTGTGCTTAATGCTTTGCAAAATGTGAGAAATTAAATAGTACTTTAAAACTGGCATCTAAGTGATTCAGGAAAACTAATTTCAAAATGGAAACGAAGATTGTTACAAACACCTTTGATTGTGGCCTTTGAATTACTGAGAAAATTCTAAATAATTTGTCTGTACAAAAATAAATCTAAAATGACTGATATGTAAACAAATAATACAACACGTGGCAGAATGGCCCGGTTTCACAGTAGTTAACACTGCAAATGGAAAGCTGAAGGAGACGGGATTGGAAGACTGGCCTGCTTACTGTCTTTGCGGAGTTTGCTTGTCCTTCATACCTCGTGTCACTCCAGTTTCCCAGTCTCATCCATTTATTAAATGGATATTTTCAACTGGTCTAGAATGAGTGAGTGTGGATACGAGTGTTCCAAATGATGGACCAACACTTCGATCAGAATTAGTTCCTGCCTTCCACTCAGTGTTGCTCAAATACTCTTTGGCTTCCTGAAACCCTGAACAGGATAAACCATTTACAAAATGGATGAACAAAGAGAACATATAGGGTTATGAACAAAGAAATGAATGCTGAGATGTATGTCCTGTTCAGAATAAGAGCAAAAGTAATCCATTGAATTCATCAAAGCAAATCAATGTGTTTGACAAATAAATATTTTAAAAAGCACTCCAGCAACTACAATGGTACCCAAGGAACAAGGTTTTGGGTTACTGGAATACTTTTCAAAAATAAAAAATAGTTTGGGATTTTGGTGCAGTGTAGTTACAAATCAGTTTTTTTTTTTGGTAAACAGGCAAACAGCTGCTGACTGATGAGTACACCATACCAAGGTGACGTCTCCTATGAAAGAGGGTTTTATTCTAAAGATGCTTACCTCTAAGCTATTAAATGCTTAATGAGCTGCCTCGAAACAACATTATTACAAGCAATGCTGATTACTCTTGTACACACAGGACAGCAGGCTGACATCAACCATTCTGCCATCCCTAGAGGAAACACCAAATCACGGGGGACCACCCCATAAAGCAGGGGTCCTCAATCACGGTCCTGGAGTGCTGCAGTGGCTGCAGGTTTTTGCTCCAACCCAATTGCTTAATAAGAATCACTTATTGCTCAAGTAACACTTCTGCTTCACTTTAGGTGTCTCGCTCGTTAAGATTTTGAACTTTTATTGCTTACTTTAGACTTAAACAGCTGTACTCTTGGTTTTTAATTGTTCCTAATTAGCAATAACATGCAAATGAGACCAGCATTTCTCCATTTAGCTTGTTACCATTTACACCTGTGTGTATTTATCATGCACTATTGGGTTTAATTAAATAGTGAAGAGAAAAAAGTGAAGGACTGAGAATTACTCGTCCATTTTAGCCTTCAAATTATTTGGATGATATCCTTAGAAAGGAGAAGAAAATCTAGGATATGAGAATGACCTGACATAGCAGAATTAAAGCACTAACAAGCCATGAAATTAAATTATTAGCAAGAATTGCTTTCTAATTAAGTAACCGAGTTAGAACAAAAACTGCAGCCACTGCGACCCTCCAGGACTGTGATTAAGGACCCCTGCCATAAAGTGTGGCTGTAGCTGGCAGTAAGGCCGTTCATTCAATCTGGTAGCTATAATTAGGGTCAGCTCTTCCACACAGGTGAACTAGGTGGTCATCCACTGTGGCAAAAAGTTATTCTGGGAAGGGGGCAGCACTTTGTCAACAATCACAGATGCCGGATATACAAACATTCAAACTCAATACAACACCCCTGCCACTCTTTGACATAATAGTAGCATAACATTGCTCTTGAATCTCCAAGAGGGTCACACCACCTCCTCAATGTTCCATGCAATATATTTATAGCATTGATGACAGGTGCAACATTTTCACCTTCACCTAGGGCAGCAAAAAAACCATATGCTTACATCTGGAAAATGAAACTGTGGATTGCCCAGCGTTTGAATGTACAGCAATAGCACAGTGTAATTTGGAAGTGTTTATATTCTGAGTACAAAAAATGTCTTGCAGAGGAACGTGTTGTAATTCAGCAATACAACGATTTCAAATTATTTATTTGCTAAAAAAAAACAGTTCTCCAGATATAGAGACAGTTGTCATTAGAATGATCACATTTAGTAAAATGACTGAATATTGGGGGTACAATCTTGGCTTTCAGTGAAGACTGTGAGTGTGATTTTAGTTAATGACCAGTTTAAAACAACATAAAGGAATTGTTCATAATGAGAATCTTTGGTTTAAAGCCATCTTCAGTATGGAGGATCATTAGATCTGTATAGGATTTACTTAGAATGGGTAAATGTGAAAGGTCACAGGGAAAACTTTGAGGACTTATGTCAATGGCCAGCAAAACACTTTAGATAAGAACTTTAATCTCTTGTGTACTCAGATCTTTCCATTCATTCATTGCTAATTTGCCTTTTGTCCTTTTTTGATGCGTCTTTCAGACAACATGCTGACTGGATCTCCACTTAAAGAAGAATTTTGACTAAGTCTTATCACATAGTAGGAATGTGACTTGCATGGTAGATAACGTTTCAAGAAATCCAGTTTCCACACATCGTCCCACACCCTCCTGTGGTGTTATGGGTCCACAGCTCGTGGAGTAAAGGCCATTTTTAAATAAATAATCAATGTGCTCGCGGCTTAGTGAGGGGACGTTGGGCCATAGTGGGCCGTGGGACGATCCGTAGGGTGTGGGCGTTTCTCACCTAGTGCACAGGTGAGGAACTGCCCACATTCATGATTGTCCCGCGGCTAATGCTGCAGCTGCTGTGGCCCTCGTCATTTTAAAAAGAAGCGCGAGTCGGTTTTAGGGGGAAGAAAAGAAACGTTCGGGAGAGAGAGAGAATCGATCGGAGAGAAAGAAACGATCGGAGAGAGAAAGGAAAGGAGAGGACGGAGGTTACCGGGAGCAGGAGAGGAAGCAGGTCGGTGAGAGGGAGAGAGCCGCGAAGAGCGAGCGGACGTGCGAGCGAATGAGCGCTCGTGGACAGCTGCATGGAAGCTGGGTGTTAGGCCGACACCCACGTGTTTGTGTTGATGTCGCTCCCGCTGAGCGAGCAGGTAGCGGGAGTGACCAAGGTGAAAGCGACGAGCCGCAGAAGGCCGCAGAAAGGCAGCGGAAGTCGGGAGGCTTGGAGTGGCAGTCCTTGGTGTGAGCGTCCTGGAGACCAAGGAGTCCAAGTCTCGAGGCTGGGATGAGAGCCAAACCGAAGCCAGGGATCGGGAGGTCTCCAGTCTTGCGTGTGTTTGAGGAGGGCAGCTGTAGAGAGCGTCTTGCCTGCTGCTTGGCCCATACGGGATAAGCAGGTGAGACGCTAACAAAAGAGCACCAGATTTGTTTGTTGGGTTTTAAGACTGCTTCCAGGAGAATATTTTAACCTCCGATTTTAAAGGATTGTTGTGTTTTTTCCAATGGTTTTAACCCCCACGTGTTCGTTTTATGGATTATTTATTTAATGAATATGAAGATCTGCACTATTTATGAACACTGTTTTTGTTTTGTTGACTGCTTTTAATAAAAGCACTATTGCACTTTTGTATACCTTCCCCTTGCTGGAATCATTTGCCTCCATTGACTAGCTCATTCGGCAACATTATCGACGGTGTTGGGTTCAAGTGCTTCCAACATCAAAGGGAGTGTGGAGCCAGAACCCACATCGTCACACCTCCTGGTGCTTTAGTCTCTGGACAGTATAAGCATAAAACTGCTTGACCTTTGTCATATTTCAGTATTTCACGCAGTACAAATATTAATGTATCTGTTTCAATAGTTTCTTCAAGCCATTCAGACTTAAAAGCTGCTGCAATTTGCTTGCATTTTAGACCTCTTGATGTTGAGGTATCACATCCTAGTGAACTGAATGACTTCTGGCCTGTCGCACTGACATCACATGTGATGAAGACCATGGAGTGGCTGCTGCTTCACCACCTGAGGCCACAGGTCCGCCACGCCCTCGACCCTCTGCAGTTCGCATACCAGCAGAAGGTGGGAGGTGGAGGATGCCATCATCTATATGCCACACTGATCCCTCTCCCACTTGGACAGAGGCAGTGGTGCTGTAAGAATTATGTTTCTGGACTTCTCTAGCGCCTTCAACATCATCCAAACTCTGCTCCTTAGGGACAAGCTGACAGAGCTGGGAGTAGATTCATACCTGGTGGCATGGATCGTGGACTATCTTACAGACAGACCTCAGTATGTGTGTCTTGGGAACTGCAGGTCTGACATTGTGGTCAGCAGCACAGGAGCACCGCAGGGGACTGTACTTTTTCTGGTCCTGTTAAGCTAATACAACTCGGAGTCCTGCCACGTGCAAAAGTTCGCTGACGACACTGCTATCGTGGGCTGCATCAGGAGTGGGCAGGAGGAGGAGTATAGGAACCTAATCAAGAACTTTGTTAAATGGTGCGACTCAAACCACTTACACCTGAACACCAGCAAAACCAAGGAGCTGGTGGTGGATTTTAGGAAACCCTGGCCCATCTTGGACCCTGTGATCATCAGAGGTGACTGTTTGCAGAGGGTACAGACCTATAAATACTTGGAAGTGCAGCTGGATGATAAATTGGGCTGGACTGCCAATACTGATGCTCTGTGTAAGAGAGGACAGAGCCGACTATACTTCCTTAGAAGGCTGGCGTCCTTCAGCATCTGCAATAAGATGCTGCATATGTTCTATTAGACAGTTGTGGCGAGTGGCCTCTTCTATGCGGTGGTGTGCTGGGGAAGGAGTATAAAGAAGAGGGATGCCTCATGCCTGGACAAACTGGTGAGGAAGGCAGGCTCTATTGTAGACATGGAGCTGGACAGTTTGACATCCGTGACAGAGCGACGGGCACTGAGCAGGTTCCTGTCAATCATGGAGAATTCACTGCATCCACTGAACAGGATCATCTCCAGACAGAGGAGCAGCCTCAGCAACAGACTGCTGTCACTGTCCTGCTCCGCTGACAGACTGAGGAGATCGTTCCTCCCACACACTATGTGACTCTTCAGTTCCACCCGGTGGGGTAAACGTTAACATTACACAAAGTTATTGTCTGTTATACCTGTATTTTTATCACTCTTTAATTTAATATTGTTTTTTATCAGTATGCTGCTGCTGGAGTATGTGAATTTCTCCTTGGGATTAATAAAGTATCTAACTATCTATCTATCTTGACATTTTTAAATTTGTAATTAAATTATTCATTAAATCAATACAACTGTATGTGATGGTGTGGGTCCGGCTCCATGCTTGCTCTTCTCATTTGGGAGCCTCTTGATCCGACACCATTGATAATCATGACCGAGATGAGCTGTACAAATTAGGACACCACATGGAGCAAGGGAAGGTGAAAAATGCTCAAGTGCTTTTATTAGAAAAAACTCAAAATCAAAGTGTTCCAAAAGTGCAGTGCTCCAAGCTATCAATAAATAAATAATTCATAAAAATGGTGTTCTTGTGGAGGTTAAAAATCAATAAATAGAAAAATCTTTTAGAAATGAGGTTAAAACAACGCAGTGCAGGAAACTCATTTAAACTCTGCAAGCCCTGGTGCCTTCCTTTAAAACTGATGCCTCTCCGGTTTATCCTATTTGGACCTCTCAGCCTGGAGAGACGTCGACCAGCAGGTGCAGACACCTATCTCCTCTGGCCTATGTCCCCTGACACCCAAAGGCACCAATTGAGCCCTGCTCCGCCTGAACGGCTGCCAATCCAGGCTCCACCTGGTGTTGCCGCTCTGTACTTCAAACGCTACCTATCCAGGCTCCACCTGGCGAAAGTACCCCTGAGCATGATGGTCACTTATGCTCCCAAAACGATCAACAGGAGCAACCCACAGCCCCCTCCTGAGAGGTGGCTACTCGTTCCTCCTAGGGCTTCACTTCCTTCCACCTGCTTACATTCTGTTCATTGGCTTGCTTCCTCTCCCTCTCTCTCTCTCTCTCTCTCTCTCACACTTTTTCTGTCTGCTTTTTTCACACCACCGTTCTTTTTTCTTGTCTTTTTTTCCTCACACTCGCGCTTCCAATTTTAAAATGGGGATGTGGCACAGCTGTGTCGATTAGCAGCCCCTGGTGCCAATTAGTGTTACAGATAATCCCACACCTATACCCTTAGTGTGGTCATACACTCCCACACACCCAGGAACCACTCTCACCATGCTAACATGCCCCATCCAAGACGCAAGTGTGGTGATTATTTATTTAAAAAGATTCCCACCAGCCGTGGACCTCACTTTACCACACTGTACTGTAAGCTGTGTGAATAACATTTCACCATACTGTATGTCTTAAGCTATATCACTCTCATCATCACATGGATAAGTTTCAAGAACTGAATGTTTCGTTTATGAATTTCATGCACCATTCATAATAGTTCCATTATGAATTCTAGAGGATGACAAATGTAACTCATAATCTGCAATCTTTCTGAGTAGGCACCTGGCCAATGCAGCCGAATTCTTACTTTTAGAACTGCTATTTTCTTTATAACTTTGTTTAAATAAGGATCAATCTTTTTTCTTCTGTGTGCTTTGTTCACCTTCGTACACAGGTTTTTGATACACATATCTTAGAGGGGACATTGTTCAGGAGGTAGTAATTCAGTAGTTGAGACTAAAAAGAATAAAAAAATACAGTGTATCCGGAAAGTATTCACAGCGCATCACTTTTTCCACATTTTGTTATGTTACAGCCTTATTCCAAAATGGATTAAATTCATTTTTTCCTCAGAATTCTACACACAACACCCCATAATGACAACGTGAAAAAAGTTTACTTGAGGTTTTTGCAGATTTATTAAAAATAAAAAAATTGAGAAAGCACATGTACATAAGTATTCACAGCCTTTGCCATTAAGCAAAGGCCAGTAGGCCAGTGCACCATACCGTAGTCCCACAACTTGGCGTTTACATCTGAGATGTCAATGTTGTCAGCCTGGCATGCTTCTGACATAATCCTTGAAGCATCTACTTCACAAATCAACACCACAAACTTGAAGCAGCCTGGCCAACTTCGCTGAACAGAACACCAAAAGAAATGTAACCTTTTCCTGGATGGTGGGGATTTGTTATGTCTGCCTCTGCAATACGTGGTGTAGACATGCCGAAGAAAAATATTTCCATCTGAAACAATTCACTTGCCGTATGAAGTTCCATTTATGTCATGTCAGTTCTTTTCCCTGGTCTATCACATAAATGTTAGTTTTGTACATCCAATCATAAAGAATGTTTTATTTACTCTAAATGAAGACTGTGCCATGTACAGTGCATCTGGAAAGTATTCATAGCACATCACTTTTTCCACATTTTGTTGTTACAGCCTTATTCCAAAATGGATTAAATTCATTTTTTCCTCAGAATTCTACACACAACACCCCATAATGACAATGTGAAAAAAGTTTACCTGAGGTTTTTGCAAATTTATTAAAAATAAAAAAATTGAGAAAGCACATGTACATAAGTATTAACAGCCTTTGCCATGAAGCTCAAAATTGAGCTCAGGCGCATCCTGTTTCCCCTGATCATCCTTGAGATGTTTCTGTAGCTTAATTGGAGTCCACCTGTGGTAAATTCAGTTGATGTGACATGATTTGGAAAGGCACACACCTGTCTATATAAGGTCCCACAGTTGACAGTTCATGTCAGAGCACAAACCAAGCATGAAGTCAAAGGAATTGTCTGTAGACCTCCGAAACAGGATTGTGTCGAGGCACAAATCTTGGGAAGGTTACAGAAAAATTTCTGCTGCTTTGAAGGTCCCAACGAGCACAGTGACCTTCATTATCTGTAAATGGAAGAAGTTTGAAACCACCAGGACTCTTCCTAGAGCTGGCTGGCCATCTAAACTGAGCGATTGGGGGAGAAGGGCCTTAGTCTGGGAGGTGACCAAGAACCTGATGGTCACTTGGTCAGAGCTCCAGAGGCCCTCTGTGGAGAGAGGAGAACCTTCCAGAAGGACAACCATCTCTGCAGCAATCCACCAATCAGGCCTGTATGGTAGTGTGGCCAGACAGAAGCCACTCCATAGTAAAAGGCACATGGCAGCCCGCCTGGAGTTTGCCAAAAGGCACCTGAAGGACTCTCAGACCATGAGAAACAAAATTCTCTGGTCTGATGAGACAAAGATTGAACTTGTTGGTGTGAATGCCAGGTGTCACGTTTAGAGGAAACCAGGCACCGCTCATCACCAGGCCAATACCATCCCTACAGTGAAGCATGGTGGTGGCAGCATCATGTTGTGGGGATGTTTTTCAGCGGCAGGAACTGGGAGACTAATCAGGATAAAGAGAAAGATGACTGCAACAATGTACAGAGACATCCTGGATGAAAACCTGCTCCTGCTCTTGACCTCAGACTGGGGCGACGATTCATTTTTCAGCAGGACAACGACCCTAAGCACACAGCCAAGATATCAAAGGAGTGGCTTCAGGACAACTCTGTGAATGTCCTCGAGTGGCCCAGCCAGAGCCCAGACTTGAATCCGATTGAACATCACTGGAGAGATCTTAAAATGGCTGTGCACCGACGCTTCCCATCCAACCTGATGGAGCTTGAGAGATGCTGCAAAGAGGAATGGGTGAAACTGGCCAAGGATAGGTGTGCCAAGCTTGTGGCATCATATTCAAAAAGACTTGAGGCTGTAATTGCTGCCAAAGGTGCATCGACAAAGTATTAAGCAAAGGCTGTGAATACTTATGTACATGTGATTTCTCAGTTTTTTTATTATTGATAAATTTGCAAAAACCTCAAGTTAACTTTTTTCACGTTGTCATTATGGGGTGTTGTGTGTAGAATTCTGAGGAAGAAAATGAATTTAATCCATTTTGGAATAAGGCTGTAACATAACAAAATGTGGAAAAAGTGATGCGCTGTGAATACTTTCCAGATGCACTGTACGTGGCACAATCTTCATTTAGAGTAAATAAAACATTCTTTATGATTGGATGTACAAAACTAACATTTATGTGATAGACTAGGGAAAAGAACTGACGTGACATAAATGGAACTTCATACGGCAAGTGAATTGTTTCAGATGGAAATATTTTTCTTCGGCATGTCTACACCACGTATTGCAGAGGCAGACATAACAAATCCCCACCATCCAGGAAAAGGGTACATTTCTTTTGGTATTCTGTTCAGCGAAGTTGGCCAGGCTGCTTCAAGTTTGTGGTGTTGATTTGTGAAGTAGATGCTTCAAAGATTATGTCAGAAGCATGCCAGGCTGACAACATTGACATCTCAGATGTAAACGCCAAGTTGTGGGACTACGGTATGGTGCATTGGCCCATAAACCACAGCACATTCCAGGTACGTCCAGCATTCCAAAGATTAATTGAAACACAGAATATAAAGGATACCGAGGTAAATGTTTTTTATTTAAATTGCACAACTAAAATAGAATGTAAAGGTCAAATTACAGGAATCGGATGAAGAAATAATGTTGCTGGATTTACTTTGTCAATGCATTTGAGTATTTTGAAGGCATGGATTAGATCCCCATGCTGTCTCCTCTGCTTGATACTATACAAGTTTAATTCTCTGAGTCAGTCCTTAAGGATGCATCTGGTTGTTGTTCTCTGCATGGCTTCAAGTGCTGTTATGTCTTTCTTGTAGCATGTAACCATAATTGCATACACCAATCCAGATGTGGTGTCATTAATGCATTATATGGTCAGAGCACAGTTTTTATGATATAACCTAATATTATATTTGTCTTTTTATTAACTTCTACCAATTGCCCAGATGACGAAGATGTTCTCTTAACATAAACCCCTAAATCTTTTACAGAGGCTTCTTCCTTTAGGACAGTAAAGTATCTCCCATGTTGTATTTACAAATTACATTCCTCTTGTCCATGTGTAGCACTTTTCACGTTTTGTACAGGTATGTTAAATTGCATTTTCCAAGTGTTTGCCCAGTTCTGAAGCATGTCTAAGTCTTCTCGAAATGTTTTTGCTACCTCCTCAGTGTCGGCCATTCCTCCAATTTTAGCATAATTTGTGAATTTCACAAGTTTGCTAACAAAACCAAAATCTATGCCATTAATATAAATCAGAAAAAGTAACAGTCCAAGGACAGAGGCCTGAAGGACTCTGCTGATGACCTCACTCCATGTGGATCATTTTCCTCTTATTTAGAGGAATTCATTTCCTCTACTTGGTAATGCATTGTGTAAATCTGAAATCCCACAGCTGTCACAACTTCCAGTAAACATTTTAGTTCACTCTGATCTCAGACACAGACCAGTAAATGAGCCACGGCAGAGAAAAAGAGGAAAGAAGGAATGCCAGTTGATTGTGAATTGGGTAACAGAACAAAGAAATAGGAACAAAAGGCTCCTTACACAGATGTTGTGTGTTTTGCTTAATCCGATGGGATGTCTACCAGTCAGGTGCACAAAATGGCTTCCAGGAACAAACAAAACAGGAAACAGCTACAGCTTGAGAAAGTTTGGTCATCTTAACGGGATGGGTTACTCAACACTGTGGTAGATAGTCCAAGGAACAAGGAGTTCTGTTGCACTTTCGGAGGGCTTCTCCCCTCAGCATGACTCCCTAACAGCCATTTCCATACATGAAAACTCAGCTGTGATGCCCTTTTATGCTTAGTGGGCTGCCTGATTTGAGGGCGGTGGTAAAAAAACAAATATTTTTATGTAAATTTATAGAACTTATGTAGTGATTAGAGCCTGCACACAGCAAGAGTGCTATTCCAAAATAAATTGAATTGAATTGTCTCCAAATCCAATAAACAAGCTCAAAAAGTGATAGAAGAAAAAACACAGACAGGCAGCAAAGAACAAGAATCAGTATCCAAAAGAAAAATTCAAATATCAAGGTAATGCACAGCACATTAAAAGCACACAAAGTGAGGTGACTTGGGTAGACTACAGGTGGTTTCAGAGGCAGCAGAGTAGAATGCTAGAGCCAAGAACTACAGCCAGGCTCCTACTGCTTTCACTTCCTCTTCCCATCTTGTAATTTTAACACAATTATCAGTAGGTGGAGGATCGAGATTAGAATAATCCAGACAAGAACAGGCCATTCAGCTCAAGAAAGCTCAAAGCGTTTCACACAGCTGAATAAAAGCTGTGTGTGTTGCTAAACTTGTGCCTGTGTCTGCTTGTGTCAGGTTTGGGGAGCTGGTGTGCCCCCTGCAGGCCACTATAGTTAACATTTAGTTAGCACTTAGTAGTCTATTAACTGTATCCATTCAAATAAAGGAGAGCTGCATCATTAGAAAAGGATGACATATTTTCATAATTATGTTCATTATGCTCAGTCAGAATATCTTATGACACAAATATAAAACAAAGGGGCATTATTAAAAGAAGTATGACACATTTCCAAGTCAAACATTAAAATTGAAAGCCGTATTGTAAAGCTTATTGACATCAAAATGATCACTGAAGATCCTAAAATACATTAAGTGATTTCAATGCTTATCTGAAACATCTCAGTGTGGGATTGTAGTCATGGTGTATTTCAGAGATTCTTTATTTAATCCTCCCCAAAGTCAAATGACAATAAAGCATTAAACTTAATAAAATATGTTTGTATTTTGGATCAGAGTACATACAGAAAGAAATCCCTAGTCCTTCACTGTTTTAAAATATCTAGAAGAAGTCTTAGTATACTAACCAGATTAACATTTTGTTGTCAAGTTTCTCCCTGTGAGGATATGGAACATAAAGCATGCTCCTCTGAACAGAGCTCAGTGTCACTTTTATCTTGCCAGTTTAAGAAGCAGAAACTTTTTTTTTCCTAGAACAATCTTGAGCTTTCGCTTGTCACGGTGCTGCCTATAAAAATATAACTTTAGATCCTGGCTCATTACACACAGTTGCTGACTCACTTCCCTTTGCCACTTTCCATTGCCAATTACTGCTTCCTCTGGTGAGCTCTCCCTGCTAAATAAATCAAAACATGTAGTTGATTAATTTTTCAAGTGTGAGGCAATCGCACTCAAAGTAACACAGTTGGGTGAGTATGAAGAGACACAGATAAAGAGATGAGAAACTAATCCCCACTGTGATCGTACCTAACACCTATTTATCTCCTTTGTATGACTAGTGTAGCTCAGCCTTGCATATAACAGTAACTAGTGGTGTCATAAAAACACTCCCTGCATTAGGAATTGTCAGGATATACTGATGTCTGACGATACTTTAGAATAAGTGCAATGTTTTTCCGAGTTGTACTTCTCTTCAAGTAATTTTTTATTTGTTTTACTTTATTTTCACTGTGTTCTTGATCACATTCCGGTTGGCATCACTCTTGGTTCCATAGAAGCTTTCTGGTGATATTGCTACCCATTTGCCAATTCGTCATCTATAGTTTGCCAAATTATTTAAGAGCATGGCTTGCAGATTCTCCTGCCAGAATTTTAAATACAAACAGAAGGAAGACTCCCTTATGATTAAGGATTAATATTGAAAATCTTAAAAATGATAGGTTTCGAATTTTTGCCCACTCTTAAAGATTATTGTTTTTGCCCTATTTAGAAACTTGCATGTTGTATGCCTTCTAACTAGTTCCACCTGAATGTTTGAGCTAACAGCACGACTACATGTGCTTGCTGGTCACAATCAGCCACCTTGTCAAGAAATTGTTGAAACTTTGTCCCAAAGTCCAGCCTTTTCTAAATGGAAAACGGAGAGCCAGTGTGCTATTATAGCAGATGGTGGACATAAGCTATCAATAAAACCGACATCCCGACTCTCTTACGTCATTAAAGATCCAAGGGCATCTTTCAAAAACATTAGGGTTTATCCCAATGTCCCGCCTAAATTGCCCATCATGGCCTCATCCATTCTGGCCCCATAATCATTCCCTGTCTTTAATTGACTATGTCTCTCATCCCTTCACCACCAAATAGCTAATGTGTGATGAGCATACTGACAACACAAATGGCTACCATTGCCTCATCCAGGTGGGTGCTACACATTGGTGGTGGTTGAAGTGGTCCCCCTCTGTCTATGTAAAGCACTTTGAGTGTGAGAAAAGCTCTAAATAAATGTAACTGGCTACACAAAAAGTTCCTGTTTCTAACTGGCTAATTGTCTCTTACCCTTTCACCACCTAACAGTGTGGTAAGCAAAGAGGTGCAAAGGTGGCTGTCGTCACATCATCCAGATTGATGCTGCACATTAGTGTTGGTTGAACTGGCTCCCCTTTCACTTTGTAAAGCACTTTGAGGAGTGAGAAAAGTTTTATACAAATAGAAAGAATTATTATTATTATTATTATTATTATTATTATTATTATTATTATTATTAAGGAAGTGAATGTGTGTATCAACTAGGAGTTCAAGAAATCCCAGCTAGTCCAAGTGGGTCAGGAACAAAGACAAGAGTATGACCTTGCAGACCCCAGAGTGATATAAAGGGGAACCAAGAAGGAGGAAAGGCAATTCAGTTTTGTCTAGAGTAAAGAGCAGAGCTTCACCAAAGATGTTCCTTCAGGTCAAAACATTATTCATTTTCAGGTTAACATTCTGATAACTAGGGAGAAAACTAATCTTTGGGAAAACAAAGAAGACTATAAGATGTTTCATTCAAAGTGCTGATCTTTAAAATACTCCTGATCCAAAGATAACACTTCAGTAGTCCATAAGAATAACTGAAAGCTCAGACACAAGATGATACACAATTAATATTAAGGAACAAAAAGCATTAGAAAATAATCATAATTCAGAACTTGAAAAAGCATGTCAAAAATCACAAAATTCAAAACACTGGAATTCTTAGAGAGAGTGAATGATAAATGAAATACAAAAATGACAATCACATTTGCATAACATCTTATGCCAAAAATATTGCTAACAAACTCCTAATACTTGCCTTGTTTTTAAATGAAAACGATCTTCGTCCGCTCTAGTATTTTCACATATTTTAATGAAGTACCTCTACTCACACTTAAAAAGACTAAAACCCCTGCCCCACACGTGCTCATGGGAGTTGGTTTATAGGTTCAAATGGTGTTATTTCTCATTTGGACCAGGTGTTGGCACCATCACCTGATCCTTTCTCCTTTTGTCCTTCTGCAGATCAGCTGAAGACCCAGCCTCTCAATGACATCACCACCGATCCACCCGCTGTTGACGTCACTTCCAGCACCCTCTGATGACATCATATCCAGTACCCAGAACCCATCGTCCTATCACATCAGTTCCTATTCCTGCCTCCCTGACTCCACCTCTTCCTCTGTTCAGCCATATTTATAGCCTGGATTTCTGTTTTGGATTCCTGTCTGTAAAGATGTGCCTATTTTTGCCTTCTTCTTTTACAGCTTTTTTATGTATATGGGGCGGCCTTCCCAAAACCTTTTTGTTGCTCATTTTTCCTTATGAGGTAGGCATTTTCCTACACTGGACATTTGCATGTCGATGGAAAAATTCTTGAAGGAATAGAAACACTGCCAACCATGGCATTTATAGCAAACTGTAGTGCACTTTTGCACATGTAGGTAGTATTCAAGCTGTACAAAATGCAGTTTAGATGCATTAAAGTAAGCAGCAGTACACGCACCACACAAAGCAACTCTTTCATGTTTGCTACGTTTGAATATGTTTTTCTTCTTTGGAAGGTGGCCAATCAGGGAATGAGATTTTGTAATGTGCAGGAACCAACTAGGGAAGGGAAATGCAATAAGAATAAGCCAATCACGGTATGATAAGAGTCTGTGTTATTGAAAAAATGCATTTCTGCCCATCCACATCGCAATGGTGAAGCTGCTTTTTCAGAAGAATGCGGGTCTGGAGAACATTTTCAGATGTCTTTGTTTTTAGAGGTTAAAAATGCTGGGGTAGTGTGGAGGCAAATGTCTGCATTGTCAAACAAAAACGTCCTTGTGTGAACAGGACCTCAGAGACGATTGGGATCAGCTACTTGCAGAATACTCCATAGCTTCCTCTGTTCACTTCCCTGTAGAAGTGGACCATCAGTGTAAGCAGTTTTTTGTGTCTGCCATAGCACATAAATTAATGAAATGAAACATTTTGATCAGTTGTTTAATTTGAATTCTTTATGGACTAACAGACAGGAGTAATCTCTCATTATTATGTTTAATACTCTGGCTCATATCATATTCTTGCTGTAAATAATCCACATTGATTTCCAGGCTATTTATAGTTTATCAGCCATAAATTAAATCATTCTGAACTTTACTACTGTCATACTCCTTACATTTTCCGATGTGTCCTTAATTGTGTAATTTGTCTTGTGCCGGTGCTGATTACCAAATGATTTAAAGACACTGCTGGAATGTAGCCTGATGATTACACAATCAAGCAAAAATCTCAGCTTTTGAAGAGCAGATGTAAAGAAGACAAGAGAAGCAGCACCTTCTAGGACTCTCTTTTCTGTACAGACTGATTGCTTTTTAGTGGAGGCTGATATCCTTTTCGTGGGTTTCATTGTAATATGTAATATGAGATGCACTTTGACCTCCTCGTGTCTTTCATAACAAGAGTGGCATAAATCTGTTTGCTAGTTCTTCTTGCCCTCTATATACATTGTATTTTTGAAGACTGGTTCACAGAGAAATAAAGTTTAAGATATAGGCTTGTCATCGCTAAGACTGCATTTTTCTATTGAAGGAACATTGCAAGAGTTAGAAATCCTTTGTTTTTAGTCAGCTGTAACACACTCCTAACAGGTCTACGTAAGATAGATAGCAGTCAGTTATAGGATTTTAGCCAGAAAAAGAAAATCTGAGCACATCTCACCTGCTTCATGATTGTTACATTGGTTACCTGGGTCCTTTGGAATTGACTTTAAAATATAAATAATGGTAAAGAAAGCTTTAAATCATCTTGCTCCTTCCTATATTTTGGATTGCTTATCCCCCCTACATTCCAAGTGGCGACCTTAGATCTCCTGATAGCAGTCTGCTTATGCACCAAAAATCTGGAATACTATACCAATAGAGATATTCCAGGCTAACACTTTAGATCATTTTAAAAACTCCTAAAAACCCACTTTATTTGTCTTTTTCATAGTTACAGTTTAGGTCTACCCATAATAAACTAGATAGGCACAGAATTATCATACTCTTCAATGAACATGCAGTCTTTTTTTCTGTTTTCTTTTCCAATTCTTCTGTGGTGATGTTCTGCTCCACCACCACCTTATTAAAGTTCTGTGCAGCCATCTGTGCCCTTTGAATATTTGAAGGAAAGTGGATACCCCACCCTGCCATAAGACCCACTGCATTGAATCCTCTTAGATGAAGCCTTAAAAAACCAATAAAGAACGACTTAAAAACATTTATGTACGGCAGAATGCCCAGTTGGGCCGGGATGGTCTTTTGGCCTGGGACTTCTCCAACTTTTTTTTTCTGTCTTCCCTGGCTTCCTGACCTTATCATCAGATTATCATTTAGAGACTTTAAAAAACAATTTGATATTTAAGGATTATACTGTAATTCCCTTAATTGTATATCTATCTTATGTAAGTATGTATTATTTATTTTTTGTAAACTATTTATGCATTATTATTCCTATATAATCTTAATTTCATTTTCTTTGAATGTAACTACTTTTTTGACACCTTGTAAATCACTGTGATCTACATCGCTTTTGTGAAAATATGGCATAGAAATAAGTGTCATTCTTCTTGTTACCTGCAAGACAACATGAACTCTAAACAGTGTCCGTCACCTCATCATTGCCTCATTGAGGTGGTAACCATTCACATTCAAGTTCTAAATAAAATGCAGGAACCAACAATTCTGAGAAATTTCACAACCAATTCCAGGAGCCTGTGGAAAAAATGATGTGGCTTCTGGTTTCTAGCAGAAAAGCAGTATTGATGTGCGGGAATGTTTCTTGTATTTAAATGAGAACCCTTTCAAGATAAAAGAGGATGGTCTAGTCAAGAGGTATGGAGTAATTTTCACTTGTCTAACAATCAGAGCTATAGACATTGAGATTGCACATACTGTAGCTTAGACACCAATTCTTGTATCAATGCCATACGTCGATTCGTTTGCAGAAGAGGACAAGTAAAAATAATGCACTCAGATAATGGAACAAAGTTCTTTGGAGCAGAAAGAGAACTGCATGAAGGAATTAAAAACCACGACCAATAAAAAATAAGAAATACCATGATGAAGAAAGAAATCAAATGGACCTTCAATCAACTCATCTGCATGTCATCAAGGTGGAGTATGGGAAAGACACATCAAAGGTATAAGAAAGATTCTGAACTCAATACTCCACCAACAAACACTTGATGATGAAAGTCTCCAAAGTGTAATGTGTGAAGTTGAGTCAATCATCAATAACAGACCCTTCACAAAGACATCAAATGACCCAAATGATCTGGAGGCCCTCAGACCCAATCACTTGCTGTTACTGAGGACACAACCCAACATGCCTCCTGGACTCTTCCCTAAAAGTGATCCGTATACTCAAAGACGCAGGGAATAAGTTCAAAACATGGCTGATTTGTTTTGGAAAAGTTGGTCTAAAGAGTATTTACCAGTACTTGAAGAACATCAAAAATAGCTTACATCAAGAAGAAATTTTGAGTCAGGGAAAACTGTTTTAATTGTAGATGATGCTGCATCCCACTACTCTTGGGTAATAGGTCGAGTGATCAAGACAATGCCAGGTGCAAACCACGACCAGCACACTAGACAGACCCGTGAATAAACTGTGCCTGCTTCAAGAAACTGCTAATTCAGCTAATACCTGAATTAAGAAAAGCTTAAATGTTTATTTGCAGTAGTATTGCTGGTTATTTAAAACAATAATAGTGCAAATAATAGTTTGTGGCTCTTTTAGAAGTGAAATATAGCAATTGTCTCTGCTCCTGCATAAACAATTAGGGGCCGGAAGTGTAAGAGTCAATCCTAGCAAGTTAAAGCTTAATGTTAAATTCATATAAGTGTTTGCTTAATATGCATAGAATATCATTCTTTCACAGCTATTTAGATTATGGTATAGCCTTTTACCCCTTATAAGTTAATATGAAATAGAACTTTCTTAGCTATATCTGTATAGCACATGTAGCATGTTAATTAGTCAGTTAGGATATGTTAGACTTATTTGCAGTTTGCAAATGAGGTTGCCATACCGTTTTCTGAAAGTTTAGAAACAGTTTGCATTTATGACCAAATGTAGAGAAAGGAAACAAGGTAAAGAAGCCTGAAACTAAATTTTCTTACACAAAAACATTTCTTTTCTTTGATATCAATTTTTCTCTATTTTTGTGTGAACCGTTTTGCTTTGAACTTTTATTAAAACTTTGAAACAGAAGATATTTGGTCTGAGGAATTATTTCAACACATGTCACACTATTGTCTAAATCCTATGAAGCTAATAAAAAGCTGCTGAATTTTGGTAATCTTGGATAAATGCAGCTACAATGTCCTCTAAGACCTCTTCTTGCAACAGGAAAGCATCCCACAATATTTCTGAGGAACATATATATAAATTTAGACATAATTTTGATTATGTGTTTTGTTTTCTTTTACTATTGTCTAGGGTATCGTATACAGTAGGATTTTAAATTAAAACACAGCATTATATTAAACAATTAGTTCCGATCTCTATTCTAATAATGGTACTGACAATATATTTCAGAATAAGAGATTTTGTTTTTGATGAATCAAGTAGGTGCACTTCAATGACAAGTGCACTGGTGCATCCATTTTCTAACTCACGTAATTCAGTATATGATCACATGGAGCTGGGGTATATCATGCAAACGCTGCATTCAAATTGCATATGATGTGTGATCTCTCAAGGACATTCCTAACAAGGCAATCTGATAAAAATGTATTACTAAGAGCAGAATCTCTGCCTCAATAATAGACCCATAATGCACATTATAATGCCTTCCTTTAACATGGAGCAAACTGACAGCATCCTAAAATATGACACTTGAAATGAAGCCTAGAAATATTCTCTTTTTTTTGTTTGTTTCAGATAAGAATGTGAGACAACTAAATGAATAAACCATAAATGTTGATGAAATAATTTTAACCCCGCGCACAATATCAGAGGGCCGCAATCGCATTACCGAAGTGCGCTGATACTATTACTCAGCATCAGGTTGCGGTTTTGTTTTCATCTGGTGCTGTGATTCCTCCGCTGGGAGAGAGCTGGCGCAAATCCCAGAAAGTTCTATCAATATAGCAGATGCCAGGGGAACACAAGGAATGCTGAAAGTGCAGCCTCCCGGGCAGGCCTTTGGATAAAAAAAGCAGGCTGCAAGATTTATAATAGTCGAGGCAAGAATGAAAGGTATAATAAAAAGGAACATTCAATAAAAAAACAAAAATGTTTTGCAGGCTCCTAAAGCAATATCTGGGGCAAATTCGGCATGACATTTTTCATCTTTTATGAAGAACTGTAATGAATTCATTTTCTCACATTGTCGTTTCTGTATGCAACAAAATGCAGTACAAAAACATCTCATTCTTTACAAACATTGCTTGACTTGCCCAACAGCACAGTAACATTGACCCAAGTGCTGGCAAAATGATGTGGATCTGGCTGCCCAGGCAGACCTAACAACGTAGCCTTCTCTGAGGACATTGGGTCCAATTTTGGCTTATGGATCTGTTAACATTCTCGAGCTGCCTTCTGGCACTAAGGATTGCTATTAATTTATTTTTATTTATATTTTAATATTATTATTTTTTTAAAGATGTCTTTAACATTTACTGAATTTTAAAAATTTCTTTTAGGGTATATTCTCAAAGATGACAGTGCAGATTAGCATCAAAAGAGATGGGCATGAAGAACTTGGGGCAGTGAGGGGTCTAATTTTAGTTGTCTCCTAGCTACCAGAATTTAAGAAGCTGCTAGTCCAATTGTAAGCAAATGTGTACATATATAATATTGCACTTAAAGGTCTAACTGTGTTAGTATGATGAGATTTGCTATTTAAAAAATGTGTTTGAGCTACATTAGCTGTATACAATTTATAAAAAATATCTGACATCTTCATTGAATGATGCATCTTCTCATTGAATGCAACACCACTGTGATATACACTCAGTGACACATAAGTAGGAGGAAACCACAGAAAGACACAGGAGCTGGACAGTGACTGAATGCACTTACTCCTTGTCTTATTTTAATTTGTTTTTTCACTTCCATGCTATAAATTCCTTGCTGCCTTGAATTTTTGCTTTTCACAGGTGCTGCCACTTTTTGAGATTAGTTACTATGATGCTACCCTGCTTTATAATTTTATGATGTCTGTGACAGCATGGTGGGTATGTTATAAAAGATGGCCACACTGATTAAGAAGCATCTGAATTTTGTGTCAAAATTAAAATTAAAAAATCCTTGATAAAGGAAACTCTAGTTCTTCAGGAAATTGATATTTTTCCTCTGCCTTTGAAACACCCTTGAAAATAAAGGTACCAAGAGTAGTTCTTTAGGGGGATGCCATAGGTCAGGGGACTCCATTTCCAATCCTGGAATGCTGCTTTGGCTGCAGGCGTTCATTCTAACCCTTTTGTTATTTAGTGACCGGTTTGTTTCTGCTAATTAACTTCTTTTTCCTTAATTTTTATTGGCTCGTTTTTTAAGATTCAGTTCTCTGAATTGCTTCATTTTTTTTCCTTACGTGGCACCCAAACAGAAATGAGATGTAAAGTGAGCCAACAGATAATCAGCTAACCTGTGTCCTTCATACAATTTCTAAAAACAAAGGAAGATGAAGGTCTCAGTTATAGCAGCACTACGTGAAAAGGAGCTGCATATCCCAGTGGCCCTAACAGGTATAACGCTATTGGACAGTTTCAGAGTACACAAGGGCTGCTGGGAAGAAGATCAAGCCAGCAGCCTCTTTAAAAAGACAACTGGCAAGACACGAAACAATTACGATCGTTCGTCTTTCTGATTGAATTACCAGGTTTTTTATCTTGGATTACTCTTCCTGTCTGAATGTACTGTATGGTCCGTCTTGTACCAGACTGTTTATGTGAATTTGTATGGATTGGATACATCTTCGTCAGAGGGAGCACTCCCAATCACCTCATCCCACACTGCATCAGGAAACTGGTAGGACAAAATTTACATTACTTACAGTGAACCATTCACAGGATTTTCCACTCGTCAGCTGCCTCTGCTACACTGGACTGTGTTTTGGACATTCATTAGTGTTTATTAATGTTGAGCTGCAGTATAATTGTCATTGGGTATTAGGGGAGAGCCTTTGGCGTACATGTTTTTTGGTAAATTGTGTATTCTTATTTTCATTCATTTGATTAATATATTCCATTATTATTTATTGATTTATTGGGCTTCTAACTGTGACTCTGTGAATGAGTGTGTGAGTGCCGGGTCAAGGCTGGGTGTGTTCCTGGAGTTCCCACCTTAAAACAAATAAATCACTATCTTTCCAACAGTGTGAAACTTAGCATCACCGTGACTGCTACACAGCAATGTTCATCTGCTTTAGTCTTGACACAAGCTTTCTGTTTGTTAAATTTGATTGAAATTTGGGGATTAATACTGGGTTTACTTAACAGTCTGGCCATCGATTACAGGGAGCATATGTGAAATACTTTAACTTTTCAGCTGACAGATTTTAGGTAAAAATGTCTTGTCATGTTGAACAGACGTACAGTGCATTTTGTTATGTTTCGCCAGTTGGGGGTTTAAATCCATGTGTTGTGTCCTTTTTGTTCATCATAAATCCATTTATTTATGTTAGCTTTACTTTTTTTATTTATATGCTGCATTTTCTAAGCCTATGTTGTGTTTTATGGGTGGTCTCTCAAGAAGCAGGGCCACCTGCCAGCTACCACCAGGAACTATCCTGCACTCTATATAACTTGAAGGTCTCCCATAATTCCTGGCGGTTCATTTTTAATGCACTTACAAGTGGTGAATTCTGGTGTTTTTGCTGTATTTGTGTTTAGTGATTCAATGAATCTTTTGACCTATTGCTTTGTATTTTCACTATTCTTTGTATTTTGTATTGGGTGTTTGCTTTTGGATTTGTCTTTAACAGACAGTGTGTGCTTTTTGTGCTCTTTGGAGCTTCACAGTGTTACACAGCTTTTTTTCTTGTGAAGAATAAATACTTTTATATATAAAGATTTTTTTTTTATCTTGTTGCAAGCCTGCCCCTCTAGTGGAATTTTTGGGATTACATGCCTTGAACTCTTTAGTGCTGGGGACTCCGGCTCATAACAGTAGGTGGAAAGTGAAGAAAGTTGGAAAGTTCAAGCAACTTTTGACTCCCATGGAAATCAACCTTGTCCTTGATTGATAATGAATTAATAGCATTTTCTGTGTTTTGAGAAAGTGTCCATCCTTCTAACAGAAAGAAAGCCAGGTGTGGGTATTCAATTTGGTTGAAAGAGTAACTGCCTTTTTATTAGACCTTTTTCAAAAAGAGTTCTCTCAGATCAGTTGCTGTTTGTTGCAAAAATGAAGCTTTCAGTTCAGTTGCTTATGCAGAAACTGGCAGGGAGCCTTTCACTATCTTCTAACAACTGAAAATGGACACTATGAGAGGAACCTTGTGAACTTTCATGGAGCTTGCTGTCTGCTGCTGTTTATCTGGTGAATACTTTCCAAAGAGCTTTGTCTCCAGCAAGAAATCTTGCTTGTAAATAAGGATTTGGACCCTCTGGAAAATGTCATCTGGGAGTCAATGAAGACTAATAAACACGCCCATGTTGTATATTTTTTGTATTACTTATATTTGCTGCTAGTGTTGCTGAGTGCTGGTTTGATCATTCCTTTTCTAACTGCGGAACCTTAAGGGCTCAAAAGGATGCTTTTTAAAATGTCCTCTTTTAATGGTAAAGACACCTCCAGTCAGCAAGCAGCCTGCCACTAGAAGTCCACTGGGTTGAGTATGTGGGGTATAATATGAACAGTGATACAGGTAATAGGTGTATGGCTGGCTTTGACATTTATTCCTTTCCCCCATTAAGAAAAGAACTTAAGAGTCTGGTTGGTAGCATTCATGTTAGGTTCATGTCACAGGTGATTTGATAACATGGCAGAACAAGGAGTGTACACATTGTCTTTTATTCCCTGTTTCCTCCCATATCCTAAAGATGTGCATTTTGTATGATTAAGTGTGGCACTGGTGTCCCATCCAGGGTGGGTTTCTACCTTTGTTCCTACTCTGTTCCTGATACTACCTGTGACCCTGAATAACAAATGAGCAGCTTCATCAAATGGACAGCTGGATGGCTGAGTGGAGGAGTGTCTGACCTGTACACCTTTCCTGCTGCAGTTTCTTACAGTGTGCTACTCTGAAGTTATGCAGACAGAGTGAGGGAAAGAAAAATGACTCCTGTAAACTGAGACTTTTAGAAAAGCTTGTAAACAAGCACTAATGATTTATCTGTTTTCTGGCTAAGGAAACCACAAGTTTAAATGAAACTGATATGAGATTAGTTACTCAACTCCAGGAAGAAAGATAGATGACAGAGTATGATGTTTGAATGCCAGTCATTGTGTTTTTGATTCTTTTTTTAATGTACTGTATGTAGTCATACTTTACTCCACCATGTTGTACAAAACCTTGCAAGAGCAAAATGGGAAACTGTCAAAAGGAGGACAGAGACCTTTGTAGGACCCGGTGTCTTTTCAAGAGGGGAGCTGAAAGTGCATGGTGGCAGGCATGACCCAGAAGGGAAACTGAATGGTCTCTGGTGTCAGGCAATTCCAGGAAGGTCCGAAAAAAGGTACAAGGACTATGGCTTCTGATCACATCACTACAAGTATGTAAGACCTGTTTACCAAATCCTAGCATACATCTCTGGGTAGGATATGTTCAGGTTTGATATTTTGAGAAAAAAGAAGTGTGTCTCTGCTAACAGGTAACACTTAATGGGCTTTTAAATGATTTGCTAGTGTAAAAAGGAGAGAAAACAGAGAAAAGGTTTGGGGATCCGTATATTATGATAAACAGTAATATTCAAAAGCACGAGAGTAATCATAGGAGACTGAGTCTGAGCGTGACTGACTGAGAAGGTAAAGTGGTCAAGACTTTTTAGGTGGTGGGTCGTTGTGCTGAGGTCCGAAGGAGGGTGTGCTCTGGCAGTGGAAGTGGATGGGGCTCTAGTTGGGTTTCCCTTCTGGTGGTCTGTGTAAGAAGGAGAGGGAGAAAAGGCATTAGTGCACTTCATCAACCCCTGACTCCGCGTCTTACCATCAGTTAAGCCTTTAGACTGCCTCGCATGCGCATGTGTGTGAAACTAGTCAGGTATTTACAAAAGTTAAAAGTGATCCTCACTATTGGAAGAGAGGACGAGGAACTTCTGATATATATATAAAAAAAAAGGAAACAGAATAAGAACAATAACCTGTTTAAGTGGGTCTGGATTTAAAGATTTAAGATTTAAATACAGGGTCTTGCTTCTTTATTTTTGCAAGATACCTGCTGTCCATTTTTTAATAAATATTTCTACTTTGTTTACTGTTATTAATCCATGTTTCAACCCTCATATCGCTTTGTGTCTATTTGTTTGTTTGTTCGCCAATCGTGGAAGTGATTTTTACAAAATCTTGTAAGTAGAGAGATATTAGTCCAGTCTAAAATATAGCCTATATGGTGTCTAAAAAATTTCATCAGGGGGTTGAAATGGGTAAGCAAACCAAAAACTGTGTATTATTCCAAAAGAGCCAAGTCAATCTTAATAAAATTTGCATGCATAATAAAGCTGAACCAATTTTAAATCCTCGGGGGTCTGAAAGGGAAAAATGCATCTCACCAAAATAGTTAATAAAATTTTGAATTAATATTTCTATTTATATTTCAGAAACCTTTAAGTCTAAACTGTTTTGAGGGTTGTAATGGGGGAGGACAGGTTTGGAGGCTTCATCCAAAATATCCATCACTCAAAAATGGTTATGTCTACTTTCCCATAATTTTGTATTTACATTTTTGTTCATTATTTATTGGATAACTAAACAGATTACAATATTAAAGGTTTTGGGGCAACTCAGGCCCCATATTGTAATTTGTTCAGTTAGCCAAAAAAAGATGTCATGTTGCTTGACTTCTCATGGCATTCATAATGGCTAACATGGTACAGCACCCTATTACTAAATTATTATTCATGCAATTTAAAATATAGTGTTCATGGAGTTTCAAGAATTTCTTTGGGTAGTCATAATGAGAGGATCAACACCGAAAAATACACGTTACTCCAAATCAGCTGAGTGGATGTTCATGAAATGTTGCATGTATATTGTAATTAACCCAACTTAATTAATATATAGCGTTTATGGAGTTTCAAAAAGTCATCATAAATAGGGATTCAACAGAAAGAACAGCATAAAAATGTGAGCATTTTCCCTGGTTACATACCATATCTATGATTTCATTATTCAGCAAGACATCCACTTAATTATTGTGGGATAAAACATCTATTACACTAAACCAGAAAATGCAAAGAAGTTCAATTTGTGGTTCCAACCTAACCTGTGTTACCACAAATATGAAATCCAGTCAAAATACCAAAGATCGAATTCTTGACTCATGAGAGCCAGCAAATTGATAGTAAAATAGTGTAGATGACGAATAAGACACTAGAAGAACAGTCAGCAATTACAAAAGGGTCAACATTTAAAAGGCAAACAAAGACTTGCTTTCTTACCTTAACCCATTATACAAGTACCAGCCACATTATGTGTCAAGAGTACATTTAGAAATATTTGATATCTTATGCCCTACCTGTACCCTCAGCGTTCCTCCTACTCTTTCCTTCAGTGTCCTTGTGTGTCTGAACTTCTTGCCTTACACTTTCTCCCTTCATCACATTCCTGTAAAGCCTGCTTCTCAGACTCTATTATTTTGTGATGTCTTGGCGTCTCCTGTCCTCTTTTATACATCTTGTATTTGAAGGTTACTCTCAGTCTGCATCCTGAGCCTTTACTCCTCCACATGTGTCTCACTCTTTCACTTCCTTATTCAGTTGCATCACCAAAACCAAACTGACCAATCACAACAAAATCAAACTGACCAATCATATTGCTTGGAAGGATTAGATACACACATGCACAGACCTTAGCATTTTAATATAAGGTAGATACCTGGGCAATGCCAGAAATTGCAGCCAGTCATAAATAAACTAGTGTGTCTTCAAATAACCTGTGTTCCCTAATTATGGCTCGGCAAAATCTATCCATCGTTCCATTTTCTATCTTGCTTAACCAAGGTCAGTGATGTGTGGTCTGGGCCCTATTATAGGGTGGGCACCAGTCTGTCTCCAGGCACACCTCAGTGAATGTAGAGTCAACCAACACGCACATTCTTGAAAATTATGCACATTCTACACGGACAGCACCTGGGCTCTGTAAATGAGCCCTGACTGTTTTGAAACTCACAACTAAGTACAATCCAGAAGCTTGAACACTAGCCTAAATGAACAACAGATGTGGTAACCATTGTACAACTGAGGTTATACTCTATCTGTAGCAATTTTTAAAACTTAATTTCACTTAGAAATGATGACAAATCACTTAATTTCAAAAACTTGTAGACCTTAAATAACTGTTTTGGTGCTTCTTAAATGTCATCTGTATTCTGTACTTTCTGTTGTTGCCATTGCAATATTATTGCAGGTATTTGGGGGGCTTTGCTCTGGCTAATTGCAAAGTGCATGTTTAGGCAGCTTGGAGATATACATAACTGAAGAGAATCAAGGTTCATTTATGCACAATATTAATAAATCAAAGTTTAGTTATTTTCAGGCAGGCGTTTGGGTAGTGATAATATATAAATATCTATGAAGGTTTAATAAACATAATTTGACTTTTGAAACTTTTTAAAATACCATAACCCTGAAATAGGTTAAACAGTATGAGCTCATTTCTAAAGAATATGGCTGCAGCTATTGAAGCTTTCCAGGAGGATTCAAAGTCAACTTGAGAATTTTGAGTTCAAGTATACAAGATTGTCTCCCTGTGGATAGACTAAAGTGTCATGGGAAGAAGGTGTAAAAAAGATACTTGCATATGAAAACGTCCATCAGGGATTAACCCTTGCAATCAATTAAACCACAGAGAACTTCATAAAATTTACAAATAGATGATATATAATAACAGCAGCGATAATTTTAATACATTTTTTAAAAATAACTGAGCAGGCAGTACAACAGCACATTTACACTTGATGGCCACCTTCTCATTAACATAAATATCTTACTATTCCAAGTAGCCAGTCATCTGGCTGTTTGTGTCAGCCAGTATTTGCTTGCTTGAAACTACAAAGGGATTCCCCACTTCCCCGTTTATATGAAATTTCAAGTGGTTCTGGATTAAATATCAGCACATATGCTATTCACATCCACTCATCAAAAAAAAAAAAAAATATTAGAAGGAACGTTGCTTTTAAATAACAAACCTTCGAAATGTTCGGAAAGAAGAAGAGGGAAAAACATTTAAAACTAGGGGGCTCTGCCCCCTGCGAGCTTCACTTGCCAAACCCTGTACGGGCTCTACGCGCTAGTCATTTCCCGGATCTGCCACTTGCGACGAATCGTGCTGTGCTTTTGGATAAACACGAATATCAACTCTGTATTTGATATCTCCATCTTTCGAAACTATTATTGCTGACAATTCATCACATATTGGTTTATTATATATGTGAGCGTGATCTTTCGGAATCATACAGAAAGCCGGGAAAACTTCTTTGTTCTTATTTTCAGATACATTTTGTGTAAAGTGCGATACTTTTGGACATATGGATTCGTTTCCATTATTGGCTGTAGAATTTCGAATACGTCCGATCGTTTAACTCTTTCGATTCTATGTTGCATCGTTTATCATTGATCATAAATATAAACCTGACCGAATTGTGGTTTATTTGAAATTAAACTTGTAGGAGCTTTAATTGTTGCGAGACCACAGATACTCATAGTGTATAGTCCTGAATCGTGTAAATCTATGTTTTGAGCATTGAATGACTATTGTCCCAGATAGCAAATTTCATCTGGCCCAAATCTGGTCCACTTCTGTCAGGACTTTCTGGCCCACTTACCACATGGATTGATGGCAATAGAGTGGACTACATCTGGATGCCGCATCCCAGCCAAAACAAAATTAAAACTCAGCCAAAACTCAGCCAAACTTGCCCAACACTGAACCAGATGAAAATTTACTGGGCCTCATGTGGGCCACAGGTCAGATTTTCACTTTGCTCATTTAAATATAATTATAAGTAATAGTAAACATGGAGTAAATAATAGTATATAGTATTATAACTATATACTATACTATATACTATACGAGTATAGTATTACATAGTATAATACAGTAGTATATACGTTACACTATCACTATTAATTATTTAAATATCAATTATTTACTCCTACTTTCCATATATGCTGTCTGACTACTATCTACTGCATATCATTAATATGAACAAACAAACCCAAATACGCATATTTAAACTTATTACTTTTTATTGCCATATACAGTGCAATGCATTTCAACAAACAGAACAATGCATTACATAATCAGTAACAAAATTACTAATACTGAAGTTTGTAGACATGACAATAATAAAAATAAATGTTACATTTATATAGAAAACAAATAAAAAGTTCCTTGCAGTTTCTGACATATCCAAATAAACCACCATGACAAAATTAGTATACAGTATAATACATTTACAATTTATACAGTTTTATATTACAATTTTCTTATGAATCATGTGAGCATACACATGGAAAAACAACAAATAAGCCTGTATGTGCCTAAACAACATCACATAGGTGAGATACACATATTATAAAACAGATTTTTACTTTACATATTAAACTTAATTTTAACTGCTGTCTTGCACAATGAATTATTTAAATCTACAAACAAGGAAAGGTTTCCTAAATGTAAGTCTTTAAAACAAGCATAAAACAAGAATGTATCAAACAGGTGAAAAAAAGTGATGGTAAAAGTTTCAGTCAACAAAATGTACAAACATTAATTTTATAAAAGTCCATGATTGGATACCCACTATTACACACAGTTCCAGATGGTGCCTGATGTTAGAACCCAGAAACATTGAATGAGCACTAATCTCTTTGCGAAGGTTGTGGCAGATCAAGTTTTCACATTTGTGAGGGTGGAGAGGTAGTTAAGGTTGGTGATGTAAGAGTCCAACTTGTCCTCAGCAAAGATTTAGAAGGCCGGTCTCAATGATGACTTGAAAGAACATGAATTTCACCTGCAGCCAAGAAATCAACAGTTGATCAGTTACTTGATATTACACTTTTCCTAATTAACTTCTTACTAGATGTGTTTGAGGGTTGACAGTGCTCACCTGATTCTTGATAGCTGTTTTTCCTCTGACGCTCCATTCTTGCTCGTCTCCCTCCATCCCTATCTGCAGCCAGATGAAGCCATCTCTTAATCCACATTTCTATTTCCTGAGTTGTGGCTCTTGATGTTACAGAGTTTCTTCGTACTGCATCTAAAGAACAGTCATTATACAGTCTGAGTCAATCAGCAGTTGATACTTGGTTATTTGTCAGACATGAGCATTGACTGCATCCAACCATAATGGGAAAGAAACAGGCTGCAAGTGTAGGCTATGTCTTTGTTGTTTATTTTCAGTAAATGAAGCGACTATATAAAATGTAGTTTGTATTCTGACAAGAAACAATATTTACAACTAGAGATATTTGTACAATACAGTATTTGCATTTGTTACTGCCTAAGCAACTGGCTTTAAATACTTTCCTGTAGTTAGTTCACAAGCATGACCAATTGCTTATCACTGATGTTTACTCATCTCACGGAAATTTTCAGTCACAGGTTACTTTATTTTAAAAGGCAGTGTATGCATATTGAAATCATTATAAATACTCACCAATCACAATATCCTTAATGTGAAGGCTATGAAAACATGTTTTTCCATTTATTCCCCTCCAGTTAAGTTGTTTGGCCAATGAATTGGTCAAAGTTTGCCTCATGATTCTCCACACCGTGTCTCTCACATCAATACCTCCTTGAATCCCAAGCAAGGTAATCTGCCAAAGGTTTACAGAAAGAAAAAAATAATTCACTCCAAGCACCATTTGATATGATATGCTAACAATGTTAAATAAAAAAAGCATTTGACAATCCTTTAGCATACTGTCATGCCCAATACTGATGGCCTTTATAGATGTTATCTGTGGTCAGACATGTCAAGTTATGAGCACTTCATTTAATTTTCAACAAAGATTTGACTACAGTAGCAGTCTTCAATACTCCCAAAAACTGACAAACATGCTCGGGTACGAATTTTTTTGAGTTCTTTTAAAAATTTAATATTGTAGACTGTTAAAAGCTTTTTGACTTAATTAAAAATATATTTATTTTAACTATGCCTACAGTTTTGACTACACGTCACAGCTTGTGCATATCTGATGAGTCCTATTTGGGCATTTAAGGCAATACAACTTGAAGCCTGTCGTTGTTTGAAGGTATATTTTTCAGTTATTATTAAAAAAGTTTTTCCTTACTAGTTTTTTTTTTAAATCTACACCAACCGCTAGGTCACTTTCAAACTGTTGCAGGGATGTGAGATCTTGTAGTGGAAGAATGTCTTTTCCAGCACTGGATCTGAACCACTGTCACTACAGCATTTCTCATGAAGGTCTTGTACGGTTTTTAAAATCACTTTGACTTGCTCCATCATCATCTCCTGCTTAACCAGAATGTTTCGAAGAACGGCTAAAACAATGTACAAACACAACAAATTGAATATCAAACATAATCAGATCATAATTGTCAGAGACATTTACCAAAGGGGATGAAATGTAAACTATAAATTGGCAAGCTTGATGAAAAGTGGAAAAATAAAGGAAACAGATGAAAAGAGAAGGTAAAATCAATTTTGCTGTATTAATGAATAAAGGTAATGAAAACTGGGTCCTGTGAGAAACATTAAATACACACACACAAAGTTGCACAGATTCATAATTCTTTTACTCAAAATGTAAAACATTTAGGGTAATTATTTTTGTGCTTCACAGTTGCATCTGGTTATCAGGGCTTTATTTAAAGTGACAAACACGGAGGCAGCTATATTAAAGAGAAACTGAGATAAAACACTTACTGCCATAAATGTCTTGATTTGGTCCATCATTTTGTTGTGAGGTAGACCGGTGTCTAAACGCCGTATCTGCAATTTCCACACACTCTGGGGTTAGGTGCTCTTCCACTGTAGATGCACTTTGATTTCTGTAATCATTTCTCAGGCTTTTCCTTTCTTGACTGCATCTTCCACATTCAGTGGAACTACATTCTGAATGTAGCTGAACACTGTCAGGTTGATGCATCCTGCACATTGATTTTGCATTTCGTCCAAGTTCTCCATGGTCAGCAGACATCTTGGCGGTTGATTTTGAACATTTTTGAGGAGGGGTTATCTTGGGTGGTGGAGGTAGATGGCTTTTGGGTTTGCTACAGACATCACCGTCACTATCACTATCAAATCTTGTGTTTGCTCTTTGGGAAAAGATTAAGAAATTATGGACAAAATACACAGTTATACAAGAATGAGGAAGTGCCTCATACAACTGTACAATTATGAGAAAAAAAGCTTTACCAATTTAGACAATTTTTTATGAATTAGCCTTGTGGTAGTTATACTAAATTAAATTACAGTATATAAATTAAATGAGATAACTGGATCATTAAACTTAGTGTTTTCCCTTTAAAAGATCAAGTATTACAGATTGAAAATTCACTGTATTAACACAAGCAACAGTCTGCAGGTGATGCTACAGTTCAAGCATATTAACTATTTCAGGCTTACATTTTCCTTCTTTTTGTCCTTTTTGGAATTTCATTGTCTTCTTCATCTTCTGCTGTCTGCAAATCTGAGTGTCTTTCGGCAACTGGAAGCTTCAGTCTTGCAGTTCTGTAATTATCTGTTAAATTCCAGATGTAAGAGCATTTACTGTATAATATGGATACACAGTACTCAGGAATACAATTATACCAGTGTGGCACAGTGGTGCAGTGGTAGCACTGCTGCCTGCAGTAAGGAGACCTGGGTTCCTGTCCTGGGTCCTCCCTGTGTGGAGTTTACATGTTCTCTCTGTGTCTGTGTGGGTTTCCTCCAGGTGCTCCAGTTTCCTCCCAGGTTAGGTGATTTGGAGATCCTAAATTGGCCTTAGTGTGTGCATGCGTGTGTGCCCTGCGATGGACTGGAGTCCTGTCTAGAGTTTATTCCTGCCTTGCACCCTATAGTAGCTGGGATGGGCTCCAGCAGACCCCATGACTTTTTCTGGATATAGTGGGTTAGAAGATGACATGATATGACATAACAATTATACCAAATATAAATACAAACCTGTTGTGTACATAACCTCAACCTTAAATGATTTCCAGTTTTCTTTGGGCTGCTCTTTATTTATTATAGCCTTATGGATATCTCCAGTTTTATATGGTGGCCAAGCACAAACTCCATTGGATACCCAATTGGATGGTACCAACTCAACTTCATTGCATTCGAAAAATTCACAATGTGATACATAGCCTACAAAAATGACTAAAAACAAAGATTTTTTTAAAACATTAAATTTACAAAAGTCCTTGATAAATGCACTTACAACATGCAAGCATGCTTACAATTACTAATCAAATATAAGTAACAATAATAATACATATGATTAACATATACAGTAAATTATATTACTTAAACATGATTTCATTTGTACAGTTGAAATAATCAAATTTGCTTACCTAGCAACTTCACACACCACAATAAATCAGTCCAGAATATAAAGAATGCAAGTGGTGGGGTGATAACAGTTTAAAAAACTAATTAGAAAAAGTACTTATGAACTCTGTAACACAACAGGAAGAAACAAACAAAAAAAAAACATACTGTACCAATTAATCTGTATTTATATGAAGTAGGGGGATTACAAGATATTTGTCATCTAGTGGCAAACGGACATATTTCCGCATGCCAGAACCAATAGGTAAACATTGAAGATGTGAGGAAAGCTTGGACACAACATAAATCCCCAGGCATGAAGAATAAATTGGATATTCAAAAAATATGGCCTTGTGTTGGTATTCCTGACAGACAACATATTCCCTGTCTTCACACACAATTATATTTTGAACTATGACAATTTTATTATCAATTTTGATACAGGAATCCCCTGCAGAAACTTTGATGACAAATCCATTAAAGTCCACCTCTTTAAACTGGAGTACTACTTCAAAGTGTAGTGGAACTGGACCATCTGAATGTTGCATTTTAAACCTCTTTTGAGGGTGTATACCAAAATCAGTATTTAAATGCAAGGAGTCAAGCTCTGAAATCCTACGTATAACCTGTGTTAAAGGACAGTGAGGTCGTCTAACCATTTTCTTTAGCTTTCTTAGATAATTTTCAAATGGAAAACCTGATATAACATCCAAACTACCATGGACTTTAACATCTTGACTTAAATGAGTTAGCCCATGTACATTATAGCTGACAAACTCAGGACCATATAACTCACTAAAATGCTTGACAAATGCCACTAGCAGAGAGTTAGCAAAATCATTCATAGTTGAACAATACTCAGGACTTGCTAAAATGTATACACCCACAGAGAGCAGCATGAAATTTTGATACACCTCAGAGCGCAATATCTCTCTCAAAACAACTGGACCCGTGTACAATAAGAATTGTCTCAACTCAGTTGCTTTCCACCGTAGTCTTTCAAAAAGTGAACGGGGCTTCCTTGCAAACTCGTTAGGAATGAAACCACGTAGCGCTACCAACTTATCAGAAATTAACAACACTTGACTGGCTGAAACACGGCACTGTAGTGGGCCATTGCTTCCCATCCACAAATCCAAGAGACGTCTCATTACTCCTAAGCATACAAGGTGCATGTAATCATGCGGGAATCCCTTAATCATATCCATGATTTCTGAGAGAGGTGAAGATTCTACATGGTGTGCATCATCATCTAATGTTTTAAATGATTCACCTGTTCGAAGACTTGCAGTGGTTTCTGGAAATGTCATACGGTGGTTTACATATACTCCTTTTTGTACACACTTATCACAACTGTGATATCCAGTGTGTGATTTTATGCCCTTAATAAAGGCTCTAGCAGGTGCATCGCAAACAACTGAAGATAAAGTGATGAAAAATGTTTTTCCTTTCACAGGAAATCCTTTTCCAATTGTTTTTAACTCATTAACTAGAGCACTCAAGTATTCAGAAAGTGAGTTTGGTTTTGAACATCCACAGAACAATGCAATCAAAAATGGAATCTTGATATTATTCTTAACAATTCCAAGAACTGGCCAAAACTGAAGTGAAGAACTCTTAAAATAGGAAGCCCATCAAAATTAAGTTGCAAATAAAAAGTGTGCCCACTTGGAACAGTTGACGATACCTTTTCAAAGAAAGCTCTCAGAGAATGTTTAATGCCAAAGTAATGAAATGAACCACCACCAAGCATTTCAACTGTGTAAGCAGTCTTAGTTTTCAGTAAGGACCTTGCATCTTTTGGCAAAAAAGCATGATTAATTCTGAGTATAGTTAGTAATGCAGATAAGGCAATTAAAGGGATACTGAACTGAACAGCCCAATTTCTCAAACTTGCCTGGAGGGCTTCCTGGTAATCATTCTGCCCACAATCAAAATTATCATCACTGTCACTCTCTGACTGACTGGATTCCAAATCATCACAAGAACAATCAAATTGAGAAGTTTGGCTCTCATCCACATGTATTTCATTGTGAGTGATCTCAATCCCACGACTAACCTGCCTTTCATTCTCCAGTGAATCTATCAGCTTATTCACCCTCTTTATAGCCCTTTTTCTCAGATTAATGCGTTTTACATTCCATTTTGCCCTGTCCATATTACCATGAATTACCAAAATATACCTGTCAATGCCCAACTACTGTTCAATGCTGCAAAACAAAAAGGGACAAGAAAATATTATTTATATAACGTACACATTGTGCTACGATTCAAGGTTTATACAGTGACTAACTACATTATGAGATACACAAATAAACGTTGCCTCCGTTCTGATTGGAACATTGTAAAAAGCTCCAATTGAGCACTCATTATTTGTCAAGACATACCTTAACACAGTTAAAATTTGATGCCACCTCCACCACCGCGCGGCTTTCACTCTATAAAAATAAACTCACATTCGCGGGTTTTTACGTTTGCACTTCCGCTCATGTTAACTAAATGCACTAACAGCGAAAACTCTCGGTGTTTCTAAGCAGTGAAAAAGTTAATGTTGCGTGCTAAAATAAATGCCGAATTTTAAACTTACTTGCTGGCCTTCGTCACCGCTTATTATATTTAATATCTGGATATCATAACTGTTTAAGTAAAAAAAAAAGCCCGCCGAATAATTTAAAAATGGCTTGTATAACAGTTTAAGCACGTTACAGCACCTTGCATACTATGCAATTAACTTGTTACGCTTTTCATAATTTAAACATTTTAACATGAACAATGATAACGAACAAATAATATGTTAAATAATCGAATATTAACTTACCGCTTCACCATCAGCCAACTACAACTACAAACTTTTAGTCTCTGCCTGAACGGGCAACTGTTCGTCACTCAAGGTGTTCCCTCATTGGCTAACGTGAACGTCAGGAGGCAGTCCGATAGTTATATCAATGGCTGGTCCTAATGTCAATCAAAGAGATTGTCTTTTTTTTAAGCAGTTTGAGAAAATTGGAATCCACAGAAAGGCTGAAAGGTGTCATGGCAGATGCTGGATACTTGTCGGAAATTCTGCCGGTCGTTTATAGTGTTTAAAATTTGGAGAAAGTTTGTAAAGTTCACAATATTTCATCCTTGAGATGTGTTTTTGTTTGTACTTGTCACAAAGTAATGACACTTCTCAAATAAATAAATAAAAAAACTCTGTGGTCATTCTGATATCTACACGCATGTTTGTAGCCGGCCCTTAACAACACCATCTTCGATTTTGAAATGAAAAGACCCCTATAAATTGACATATGCTAACTGTAAATATAGCATTTTATTTTAAAGACACCTCACCATGAGCCTGCACTATTCTGGGTCATACATCCAATCGCAGGACTATGCTAATGGCCCAGTATTGGCCCACATATGCCGTACCAGAAGCTGATTTGGCGGATTCATCAACTGTGCGCCACATGTGGCCCATATCCATCGTGCCGCTGCCAGAAGTGAACCAGAGGTGCCAGCTTTAAACCAGATGTGGCCCACTTGCGGCTGCTATCTGGGCTATTATCAGATTTTTGAGACTCTCGAATTTTAGTACTTTCATTATCTCTGAACTGCTCTGCATGTGTATCACGCCAACGTTTTTGAACCTCTTTACGACATTCTACTTTGTCGTATACTCTTTGTTTTTAATTTCCGGCCCCGGGCGTGGTTAAATCTCTTGGCACAAAGTCTCGTCTCGTGGGACTTGAAATTATCTCTCCGAAAAAGTCTCATCTCGTCCCAGGATTTGTTTACATAATAGAGAAGATAACCTTTGGTCCAAAAGTAATCCATCAAAAAATTTAAAAAATGTAAAATTTTATTAACATAGATATATATATATATATATATATATATATATATATATATATATATATGTGTAAATATATATACATTGAACAGAAACAAAAGAGTATATCTGAAAGAGGCAACCCAGAGTAAGTCAGTGAGCAAGTAATTAAAATTCACAAAACAGATCCAAAAAGATGAAGAAAACAGGAAATCAAAATCCTCACAAAGATGGGTTCACAATACAAATCTCAGTGTTGTTCTGGAGAACCTGACTCTCTGCCTAGAGTATATAGGCAGTCGGTGGGTCTCCAGCTGATAGGTCATTGTGACCCATCCTCTCAGCCTCTACATAAAAGGTACTTGATACATAACTAAATATATAAACAAATATAATATAATATTTTTTTAAATGACATTTAAGATAAGATACAAAAGGACCAAAAACATAATCAAAAACACACTATACCCCAAAAAAATATTTAAAGGATTACAAAAGTATGAAATTAAAAGGATATGTGCTTGAGCTAAAGATAAATCCCAGTCCAAACCATAAAACTGCCTTTTAAAAAGCACAGTGGCTTTCCATTCTTATTCTGAGTTCAAAGGGTAAGCCCACTACATTCTGTCTTATATCATTCAAATGACCATGAAGCTGTCTGTGAGCCTCAGCTAGAAGCAAGCTGAGAAGATTCACAGACGGGAAAAGAAGAGATCTCAATCTATATAGTAATAATATACACCAGCATGGACTGTTTTGTGATTGTGGCCGCCTAAGAGGACATTTAATTAAAGTGTGTCCAGGAACCATCCACAGATTTAATCTTCTGCACTCTATTGTTGCTTGTAATCTAAAGAATTGAACATATTGCTTCCAGCTGCACGTTTCAAGGTCCATTAATGAAAACAGGATGCATCTGTACGGGACTGATATAATTTTGAATAACAAGCCTGTGTAACTTGTGTATTTGGCTTCATCTTCTGGCCTGTCATTAATTTGCTCTTTTCTACTACCAAGATGGAGATGTGACAGGTCACAAGGGGAGTCAAAACCAGCAAACCAAGCCAACCTTCTCTTCAGAACATAAGCATATACTGACGTCAAAATCAGAAAATCTATCTTTGTCAGAAAACTTTAGACAAACCAAGCGCTATTGAAAGTATCCACATACTATGACAGCAAGTGGTCTGTGAAGTCAAGTTTTATGACGTCACTTAGCATGACTTTACGGAGCTGTTGCCTAGCAACTCAAGAAGGCATCCTAAACTACGAGTGCCCAAAATGGTAGTGTCAATAACCAAAACAAAATGATGTTACAATAATTTCAAGATGAATAATAAATTGTATAATTCTATAACAAAAATAAACAAATATTTGAAATCTTTGTGATCAAAAATGTAGAAAACAGTCAGGAAGTTCACTGAGTAAAAAAGCAATGCGGTCATAACAAGTAACAATAGACAGCCATTACCAGCTACATTTGCTTGTTTGAAAGTCAGATTTAACTTTATCGTGCAAAATGGCATTCTGTGGTCCAAAAAGCAGACTTGCACCAGCGGGACAACGTTAAGATGAAGAAGAAGAAAAAGAAGTGAAGCTAATGTCACATTATGGGACTTCTAGTCTGAGTGTATGTCGGACTTTCCAACTACGCTCTGTGACTGTGTCTCTGGACCTTATAAGTTTAAATGATTGAAAACCTTGGGGGTATGTCACATTTAGTGATTGCTTGGCTAAATTTCTAGCATTGTCCTTCTTGCCCTTCATGTGACAGCTAATAATGTGCTCCATGACTAAGCTGGTGCTGTACTAAGGGTTAACAGGTACAGCGAGTTCTGCCACAGTCTCAGCCCTTTTCTTCTTTTTCCATTCTGTTGTGGTATGTAAAACATGAGACATCAGACAGACGAGCTTCTCTTCTGTTTGTGAGGTCCAAAACCCCTGCGCTCTCTTTGAGGTATTAAATGAATTATACTTGCAAATAAACAGTCATTGGTTGTCAGCTCTCATGCACACAGAGCTCTCCCTATGACTAAAGACAAAATAGCGGGTCACAGACTTGTCGAACTGAGTCACTGGGTATTCTCACATTATATGAGACTGAGCTGCTGGTATGTCACATTATGGGACAGAAGGTGCCTCCAGCTTGCTAAGATTATGTAAATGGAGGCTACAGCTGAAAAATTACTGGAAAAGTCGAGTAATGTGGCATTGCATTTAATAGATCATGTGAAATTTGGTTGCTAGGCTTTCTTTATCTAATTTATCAATTAAAGTTACATTTCTGGCTGATGCCTTTATTCAAGGTGACTTATAACATTTATGATAAAATGGGTGTAGCATGCAGCCGGGGCTCTTGCCCAGCTGGGACGCCTCCATGCTGGGTGGACCGGGGGAGCAACTGTGGGCAGAGCGTTACCTCCCCCAGGACGATAGATGTCAACCCCCCCGGGTTGCAGCAGTGCCTCAGACTCCCACAGGGCTGCATAGGAGTTGGGGTTTGCATGGGAGTTGGAGTTGGAGCTGCTGAGCCCTTACAGGCAGTTCTTCTGCCACACTCGGAAGTGCTGCCGGAAACAAGTAATCAAGAACCTGGAGCACTTCCGGGGGCATTATAAAAGGAACCAGCAACCACTACTCGGGGAGCCGGAGTTGGGAGGAGGAAGACTAAGCTTGACCCAAGGAGTGAAGGAGGAGAAGGAAAAGAGTAAAGGAAGCGATTAATTGTTTGTGCTGTGCTTGTGCCGGGACTGTGCTATACTTGTGGGGAACAGTGAAGGCGTTTCCCACAAGGGAAAAATAAAAATAAAACTTGTGTGCCATAAACTTGTGCCCCACGCGTGTCTGTGTCGGGTTCAGCTGGCAGTGCCAGCTTGGTGGGCCACATGGGCTACACTTCTTTCGGTTTTCCAGCAGGAGCACAGGCAGCTCAAGTGACTTGCTCATGATCACACGGTGATTATGGGAATTAAATTCTGCTCCTGTGTAAATGTAGATTTTCATTCCTATCAGTTACTTACTGTAATTAGAATCCACTTGATTCAATTTTTTATTTAATCAGATGTTTTATTCTGCATCTTCTATACAGTTCTATGGATTTCACTTCACAGAATCGTCAAATAGATGCTTACTGCAGTGCTTGCTAGCCTTTAGAGCACAGGGCTTATTCAGTAGCAATGCTCGATTTTCATTTGTATTGAATTGTTTGTTAAAATTTTGAAACATTGCTGCCTTTTTCTGAGTAAACTCTAATGTAATAGTTGTGTGTGTGCAGATGTGCCCTGTGATGAACTGGCAGCCTGTCCAGGTGGTACTTAATGTGGTGGACATACCCTCTGATTTCTTGTAACTATACCACACCGTGCCATTCTGAACCCTGCCAACTCCAAATCAGGGTTAGAAGCTATGCAGGTAACTCTGGGGACCCTGGCAAGACTCAGCCCTGGACAGGATGCTAGACACTCATAAGGCCCATTCTTGCATGCTCAGGGGCAAATTTGGAACCCTAAGACACTGAGATCCATGAGGCAGTGGCAGCACTAAGCACTGTGTTGTGCCCATCTGTGACAATAAACTGGATTTAAATGGGTTTTGGTAATGGATGGATGGAAAAGTGAAATACAAACTGTTAGGAATTACAGTTTAACAACCTTTTATTAGCCTGAGTGTATAGTTAAGAAGTAGCCTGAAATGAAAACCAGCACCAGTGTCTGTGACTAGCACTGCAGATGCTTTGTGCTATAAGCTAATAAGCAGCAGAGGATAAGCACTGATTATTAGCGAGGGCTGCTTGGTTTGCTGACCAAGAACATGCCAAGGCTGACACTGTTCAAATTTGAGCATCCAAGATCAGTGAGGTGGAATTAACAATACTGGCAGATGGAGCTGAGCAGGGTTCAATCAGCCATTGGGGTATTTTTAGAGCCTGCTTTGTTGGCAGCAGGAAGTGAATAGCAAATGAAACAAAACTGCTTGGATGGAAGAGTTAATAAAATCATGTGTGCAAGCTTCCCTTTGGTCTGATAAATTGGAATCCAGACACAATGTAAATTAGAGCTAGCATTTAGTGGTAGTGTTTCATCAGAGGCTTGCCATATGTAACTGTGGGTTTCAAGCAGAAACAAAGCTAAATATACAAATAATGGACAGAAATAAGAAAACACATACATCAGTAAACGGGAAACACTTTGGTATCACATATAGGTGTACATTAATTGTATATTTCCTTCTATAATGAACATGATCAACAGATTTTACATTATATGCACATTTCAATAGGTTGTCCAATCTCGTGTAGATGTATATCATGGAATGCAAAACAGTATCTGTGGGCCAAAAGCAAGAAAAATGTGGTGTAAACTGTAAATCATCAGTCTGTCCCTAAACCTGTCAATTGTAAGGAGACAGTAAAAGGAAGCTGTCAAAAACCTGAAATAAAAACACACAGACATCAACTTGGCTATAAATATCCTCTCTCTATCCATCAATCCAATAAATGTCAGACTTCACCAGTTCATTCCATTGTACACTCTTATTTGCACAGTCATGTTCTAAAGTCATCAAATAGGATTAGGATGGGGTGGCTATCCAAAGTACCTAAAGAATAATCTGCTCCAGTATGGAGAGAACTTCTGCTCCAAAAGTGACCATGCTGAGTTTCAATTGGACATGTGAGGCATTGACAAGGCAAGCGTCCATCCATCCATTTTCCAACCCGCTGAATCCAAACACAGGGTCACGGGGGTCTGCTGGAGCCAATCCCAGCCAACAGGGCACAAGGCAGGAAACAAACCACAGACAGGGCACCAGCCTACCACAGGACACCCACACACCAAGCCCAATTTAGAATCGCCAATGCACCTAACCTGCATGTCTTTGGACTGTGGGAGGAAACCCACACAGACACAGGGAGAACATGCAAACTCCACGCAGGGAGGACCCGGGAAGCGAATCTGGGTCTCCTAACTGCGAGGCAGCAGCGCTACCACTGCGCCACCGTGCCGCCTCCAAGGCAAGCATAATCCAAACAATACTGCTTGGTCTTAGCCAAACAGAAGCATTTTAAAGCATTTTCATTTTAAATTTACCGATTATTGACTTCATTGTCACAGTGTTGGTTTGCAGTGTCTATGTATCAGGAAGTTCTTTAATACTGCTATCTAGGATGGAGACAGAGGGACAGAGGGATGTTGGATAAGTCTAAAGGAGCTTTTCTCTAACATTTGACACCACAAGGGTGGCTTCACCTGGTTCATTTTTGTTCGGTTTTCACAGTCATGAATTCCTTCCACTTACAGTATATAACCTGGGCATATTCTTGAATTAATCATCCTCGGAATTTGCTGAGATTCACTTGTAGGGTTACAATTTGATTAACACATTAAAGCTTTTTTGTTGTTGTTTCTAAATCAAAATACATTAGTTAGCAGCAATGTCTAAGTGCTAACGCACAATAAATAAAGATGTCTTTGGAACATAAATATTTTCACAAATACTGTATCAATGAATCTTTTCCGTTTGTTTTGTTGATACTTGGAAATGTGAAAAAACATAGAAAATAATGCATTTACGCAAAAATTTGGTGTCATGTGACAGAATTTTCATCAAAGTGCCTCTCCTGCAAGAAAACATTTAGATTATCAAAATCATAATACCTGCATATTTCCATAATGTTCCATATCACTTTCAAAAAATAAACTAACCACATATCCTCTTTGGCATTCATAAAAAGACACTCGTAATTTCATTCAAAAGTAGGCTAGTGTTTGCAGGCTATCTAGATGTTCGTAAGATTTAGGGGTGTAGTGGTTGTGAGGATGCTAAGATTCACATCATCTGAAGATGATTTATTTTATGATGGAGACCCCAGAAACATACTCAGTCTTGAAGCACTCACTCACTGAGACACTGATAAAGAGGCTCAATTCATCGAACAATAATAAAGAAATAATCCATTCATCCATCCTCTTCCGCTTATCCAAGATCAGGTTGTGGGTAAAGAAATAATAAGGATAACAATACACAAGACAATAACTTGCATATTAAACAAATAAAGAAGGCAAAAAGCTATTATTAAACAAGTAATGTGTATGCATAAGCCCTCCCCAATGGCAATAATTATTTACAAGCATTGCATACATGAAACCGAACGAAGCACCAGGCACTACACAGTAAACAATTAACACATACAATGAACACAGTGTAGTACAGCAGGTGCAAATGGCAATGGTGTGTGAAATGAAAACCCCTGTGAACAACTCTCTGAATGAAATGTTAAATTTTGTCCTACCCACAGACGAACATGTATCCAACCAAGATGAAGTCCCATGGACAAGCCGGCACAGGACAAGTGCATACATCCAGATAGAAACTGTAATCCAGTAGCGAGTGATGCATAGAAACAAATATACACACAAGAGCGGTGTTTGGGGGTGGCAAGTAGGGTTTTCGCCCCAGGCCCCGCACCTAAGGGGGCCCCGCTTTTGAGGTCCCGTTCGAGCAGATTTGTCAAGTTATATTCTCCAGTTATATTTTGCATGTTATCTAGCAAAAATTTAACTGAATACTGTAATGAGGAAATCTGGTCTATGTTAACAATATTTTTATTAAATTCGTGCGCAAGTTTATATAGTCCACACATAACGGTAACAGCGTTTGATGTAACTGGCCTCGCATGGGGTTGGTCAGCCCTAGGCCTCGCACACCCCCTTTGTATACACAGATGATTGTGATTCCCTCTGTGTGTTTTTGGTTGCCTTTTTTTAAAGAGACCGCTTAATTATCCTTCTTCCCAGCAACCCCTGTGCCCTCTGAATCTGCCCAATAGATTACTACTGCCGGGGGCAATTTACGTGGGACTTTAAATTATTTAACATACCTATACAGCAGTACTAGGGTGTTGTAGCCATTATCAATGTAGAGAAAAGCCAAGCAAAATGACATCTTTTATTGGCTAACTAAAAAGATTACAATATGGAAGGGGCCTGAGTTGCCTCGAAAGCTTGCATATTGCAACATACCTATATAAGTCTGATGCAGTGAACATGGCTGCATCTTGTGCACTACCAGGTCAATCAAAGCAAATGTCTCAGATTAAAAACTAGTTGTCTACCAGCACATGAAGAAATATAGATGGCCACCATTTTGTTTAATATAATCACTACAACCTTCATTTGGTGGAAGAGCAGATATACACTCACCTAAAGGATTATTAGGAACACCTGTTCAATTTCTCATTAATGCAATTATCTAATCAACCAATCACATGGCAGTTGCTTCAATGCATTTAGGGGTGTGGTCCTGGTCAAGACAATCTCCTGAACTCCAAACTGAATGTCAGAATGGGAAAGAAAGGTGACTTAAGCAATTTTGAGCGTGGCATGGTTGTTGGTGCCAGACGGGCCGGTCTGAGTATTTCACAATCTGCTCAGTTACTGGGATTTTCACACACAACCATTTCTAGGGTTTACAAAGAATGGTGTGAAAAGGGAAAAACATCCAGTATGCGGCAGTCCTGTGGGCGAAAATGCCTTATTGATGCTAGAGGTCAGAGGTTAATGGGCCGACTGATTCAAGCTGATAGAAGAGCAACTTTGACTGAAATAACCACTCGTTACAACTGAGGTATGCAGCAAAGCATTTGTGAAGCCACAACACGCACAACCTTGAGGCGGATGGGCTACAACAGCAGAAGACCCCACCGGGTACCACTCATCTTCACTACAAATAGGAAAAAGAGGCTACAACTTGCACGAGCTCACCAAAATTGGACAGTTGAAGACTGGAAAAATGTTGCCTGGTCTGATGAGTCTCGATTTCTGTTGAGACATTCAAATGGTAGAGTCAGAATTTGGCGTAAACAGAATGAGAACATGGATCCATCATGCCTTGTTACCACTGTGCAGGCTGGTGGTGCTGGTGTAATGGTGTGGGGGATGTTTTCTTGGCACACTTTAGGCCCCTTAGTGCCAATTGGGCATCGTTTAAATGCCACGGGCTACCTGAGCATTGTTTCTGACCATGTCCATCCCTTCATGACCAACCACCATGTACCCATCCCCTGATGGCTACTTCCAGCAGGATAAAGCACCATGTCACAAAGCTCGAATCATTTCAAATTGGTTTCTTGAACATGACAATGAGTTCACTGTACTAAAATGGCCCCCACAGTCACCAGATCTCAACCCAATAGAGCATCTTTGGGATGTGGTGGAATGGGAGCTTCGTGCCCTGGATGTGCATCCCACAAATCTCCATCAACTGCAAGATGCTATCCTATCAATATGGGCCAACATTTCTAAAGAATTCTTTCAGTACCTTGTTGAATCAATGCCACATAGAATTAAGGCAGTTCTGAAGGTAAAAGGGGGTCAAACATCGTATTAGTATGGTGTTCCTAATAATCCTTTAGGTGAGTGTATGCATTCCATATGTATTTGCATTCCATCAAGCATGCCATAACTGTTGGCAAAAGGTTTGCCAAAGAATTGTGGTATGTGATCTTCTTTACTTCCAAATCATTAACAAATTACTGTATGTACCTACACATTATTCTCTCTCACTCAAATGGCCATGCACACTGCATAAAAACAGCATAAGAACACTTTTTGCATAACAGTTTAAAAGAAAAATGGTGTGATGTTCTATTAAGATCCTCGAACGTCCCAGTGGAAGCTACAATCTTTGAGAGTACTCGTATTTATGTGTTGTGGTTGCACAGAAGGAAGTACAGGCATCCTGGCTGGGAGAACGGAAGGTTTCATACCCCAATGGAAGGACAGAGAGAACGGCCTCATCAGGAGCAGGTCAATCCTCTACATGACAGGCTGCAGTGTTCCTCAGGGATTAACCCAATTAGGACACCTACAGGGTTGCATGAGAAATGGAGTCCAGAGACACAATCCTGTCGGGGCCTTTGGGGGCTGCCAGGGGAAGACTGCCAAGGTTTTCACATGAACCGGAACTGCTCAGGAAGACATGGAGAGGAGAGAGGGAAGCAGTTCCTGGTTCAACTTTAAAAGAGAGCCTACTGCCTCATTTGACTTGAGTCAGAGTCAGGAGGCAGTGAGCTACGCTCTTGGATGAGGAGAGAGAATTGTGCTTGGTATGTTTGTTTTTTGGTTGTGATATTTGTGGAGAAGGTATTGGGGCTCAATAAAAAGTCTTTATTTGAGCATAAGGTGTGTTTGGCTTTATTGTATCGGAGGTTTGAGAGGCTGCTATGCACCCTAATGGTCACAGTATTTACTCTTCAGGTGCTAGTTGGACAAATTAAGATACATAGTGGGGTCGGATGAGTGAACACAAAGGTCCAAAATAAATGTTGGGGTGCCAATGGGGTCAACCCTTTTAATAAGGGTGCAAGGCAAATCAAACCAAACACATGATGGTGCAAACAAGTACATAAGGTGTCCATTAGGTGTTCAAATGAATCTGAAAATCGGTTTATACATTGGTGGGAGCTCCACCCAGCAGTCTGCTTTTTCCCAAGAGAAACTCCATGTTCTGGGAGTGTCTCAGTCTTATAGGCCTCAGACCGGAAGAGGCAGAGTCAGTCCCCCCCATGACTGTCTTTGAAACTTTGTGTGGAAAAAGAGACAGAGCCTCCTTATGTGTATGTGTGGTAGTGGTTATCTCTGATGAGTCTGGAGGATGTCCTACCTTCAGATGTGCATGCATGATAATAGTTAATAAAGTTATTATATTTTCCACCTTCCTGGTTTGTGAAGACATTACAGTTAGTGGCAACAGATGGCACTTCAGCCCCACAGAGATATACACAAAGCCCCTGAAGCTATCATATTAGAGTACACATTCAAGCACGTTCTTAATTTAGAAATGCATAACCATATTTATCTTTTTCGTTTTTAAAACTACTAAAGGTACACACTATACGCACTTCACTTTACGCACATTATAGATCTATCTGAGTTAAAACAGGATACAACACATTTTTAATTGTTAGAAAGATTTTTATCATTTTTTGGCATTCAGCAGCATTTACAATTTAATTTTTAATATCTACCTTATTAACAGTCTGTGTGTCTGTCTGGCTGCTATGTCTCTGTCATTCCAACAGATGGTGGATGACTAATATCTGCTGTGATAAAATGTATTGCATATATCATTCCAACACTTGCCTCAGAAACAGTAACACTGCTTTTATGAATCACATACCAAATGGACTATAACAGAGACATATGCTTTACATTTGTCATTCCAACAGATGGCACATCACAAACATCTCTCTCTCTATATAAAATCCAACGTCTGTTTGTCTGTCTGTATTTTTGTCCACTTTCACGAGAGAACTACTTAACAGATTTAGATTCATTTTTTTTTTTTATAATTTGCTTAAACATGCCGGTTTATTTTGTGACTTCTCTCATCGTGCTAAGAATCATAGTTCTCTTGCAGGAGCGATATATTCGTGCTAATCCGAGACAGAGGCTGCAGGATGAGGGGAGGGGGAAGTGTGACATCAGGTGTGGGGAGCCGGGCATGGCCCTCCTCTCTGTCCTGTTTTACTTTTATGTGGGCGGGCTAGTCTGTAATAACTGCCTTTTATTACTACAGCTGTTTGTGACACACCATCTTTTGGAACAACAAATTTAATGCATTTTATTACTACATGAATTACGAAATACATTCCAATAAATGGTACACTGCAGAGGTTAACACTGTGGTCTGCGCTGATTATTTGGATTTCAACGAGTGTTTGAAGGGTAGCACAGTTAGTTTTATATGTAAATGTACAATTTGACACCTTGTATTTAATGTGAACCTGCTGTATCTAAGATGCCCTAACCCTAGTATCGATTTACAGAGACATTCATTATAGTAAACATAATAAATATTTGAGTAATCTGAAGTAGTCAAATATTTCCAAATGTCTTTTTCCTAAATGATGAGTTATAATGACAAGAGCTAAGTCGGTCATTTTATTTCAACTAGCATGCACATCTCAGTAAATCCTTTTTTATATGCAGGCTTACATTGTTATTTTTGGAACTAAGCTGAAAGTTAGAGGAAAGCTGAAATATTTTAAGCTTTGGTGGCATCTGCCACTGAGATAAATAACAGTTGTGTTCAAGGTCTGTTTCACATTCACTAGATTCATGCTACTTCAGCTGCTGTCATTCATTCTCCCCATGGCAAGATATAATTGTATCTGTTGGTTTTATGGTACAATATGTTATAGCACATTTACTTTTTAAAAGTGCAACATGTAACTTTCCGGTTACTATGAAAATTTACTTTCCATGTATATTCCCGGGCCTCTACAACTCTAGATGGTGAAGGTGGGTTCCAAACCCATTGGTTGAATTCATTGCTGAGTCAGGACATTTACCTCCTTAAAATGCAGAGCTGTAATACTAGAGCATTTGTAGCTCCATTATTAATTTAATAAAAGTATTCAGGATTAGGGTCTGCCCCCCCTTGACACTCAATTGGATTTGAGATGAAATATGTTATATTATAAATAAATTATAAAAAACCTACAGTTAGAAACCATGCTTCATCCCCTTTTTAAACTACCTAGTTGAAGAAATAACAGTACCATTTGTTTATTTTCTCTCATCCTGAGGAAGTCCTGTTTTTGAATGTTACTTTCATTCTTACTATATCTTCAGAATAAAGTGTTATCAGTTTACTCCTTATAGATTGAGACTGAAGCTCCTCCTGCTGTTAAGCTGAGTATAGACAGTCAGGTGCAATTCATGAAGTCAGTGACTCTTCCCCACTTACCAAAGTTCCTCCATCCAGACATTGTGTCCCCTTCCTGATCTGTTAAGAGAAGAAGAGAAACACACATCCATAGTTGGCTCAACGGCTTGAAAGTAAACAGCCCCCTACTATCTGACAGCAGTTTGTAGATCCATTGATCCCTCCATTATCGAACACACTGTATTGAGCTGAGGACAGCTTACCGGGGATCTTCTCTCCCTCTTTCTCAATGTGTACTTCCCCTTCTTGACTGAAAACCCATAACTTGAGTTTTGGCCATGTCCTACAAGAGGATCATCTCCTGAAATTAGGATCATAAACATCTAGCACTTGAGCCTTAATTAGGTATGCCAGACATTTGAAGAAAGATCAATGTCCAAAACATTCTGCTTCTGACTTTTTGATTTTTGCTGTGAAATAAATTTTTGTCTGTTTTTCTTCTTTACAGTGTATTTATATACTATAATCATGTTGAAGTTTCTTGAGCTACAATATAATTTTCCATTTAATAAGTTGTTATGCCTTTAGATAGGGCACGTTTGCTTTAGTTACAAGCTGCATGTCCAGAACAGACAAACACTCATAATTTGTGCTGAGCAGTAGTTTTGCAAGAACTGCGGAAAATCAAGTTCTCTGTTGGGATTTTCTGCAAAAGCAGGTGTTATTTAGCAAGACAGCAGGAGTTATGCTTACACCATATGGACTTTAATCTTGCTGCACACGTTTACAGGTTAGAGACGGCTTCATTTATCATGTTTGCTACTCTCATGTGAACATACTGTACAAGCTATTTGTCTGCTTATGCTCAAATGTGAAATACTGCACTGATTCAGCATAAACAAATGAGTGCTGGGAAAACTGGGCTGTTGAATGGCTCTTTTGTATGTCGTACCCTCATAACCCTGGCTAATGCCTCAAAGCTCCGGATTCCTGGGTTCAGATCCATTTAGGGCACTGCCATTGTAGATTCTGCATCTCCTCCCTTTGACATTGAGGGTTTCTTTTTAAGGACACTGTTTTTCTTGCACATCACATTACTGCATCATTTGTACTTTTATTTGAGTTCATTGTTTAGTGAGGAGAGTGGTGTAGTGATAGAGCTGCAGCTTCATAAACAGGAGGCCAAGGTTCCCATCTCATGTGCTCCCTTTGTGGAGTTTGCATGTTCTCCCTGTGTCCACATGTGTGCTCCAGTTTCCAGGATATGCCAGTCAGGTGGGCTGCCAACAATAAATTGGTCCCTGATGTGTGTTTGTGGGATCACCCTGTGATAGGCTGGTGCACTGTCCAGGTATTTGAAATAATTATATATATATAAAAATAGGATTGAAAACAAATAACATGAAATCCATCCATCCATTTTCTAACCTGCTGAATCTGAACACAGGGTCATGAAATGCTTAAGTTTATTTGCTATTGTCTTTTTAACTCCCTTATTTCAATACTGTTTGCTCTCTTAATTGTACATACCTTTTCTAATCCTATTATCTAGTTCAGGGTCATAAGGAGATCATTATCAAATTGAAATTACAATACTTACTTACATCCTTTACTCCAATTATATCATATGGCATCTTGAACCTTTAATTATGTTTTATTTTGTCTTCTTCCAGCATCTTCATTTGTTACATAATCATCCCTCTCTTTCTGGCAGTTTCTTTGAGGTTTCCTCACATACTCTTCTTCCACTCAGTCTTTTTCCTTCACACATCACTTCAACCTGCTTTGTTTCATTTATCCTTATATGCTCATATTACTGTAGCTGTTTTATTTCTATGATTTTCATGAGAAGTTATGTTTCCAGTTCCTTATGAATTCTTTTATTTCATTTCCAGTCTCTTTTTGTTTTATCTACCACTCACCTTAAATATTTAATTTCAGCTTCTGTTATTATAGATCTTTGTTTATCCAGCATTCTCACGATTATGCATGTTGACACTTTTTCTATAGTGTCGTTTCTTGTGACTGAAGACAGAGAGATATAATTAAAGTTAGTAAAAAAATCTTTTATTAATACACACCAGCCAAAGGTAAGATGACAGAGAAGCACAGTCCTAGGACACCTGCCCTTCGTCTGCCTCGAGGGGTCGGTGTCCCAAATCTTTTATAGGGCCTTTGTCTTATGACTTTAGTTGCACAAGAATTTCAAAACATTACATCTTTACAACAATTTGCTTGGATCAGCATTTACCACATCCTTTAAGTTCATCAGTTGGTCACTTGTGGTTTTAGTTCATCAGTTGGTCACTTGTGGTTTTTTGTTCATTAGGAGAAACAAGAAGTTGCACTTGTCATGTGCACTATGGACAAGACAGGGTCTGCATGGCTTTTGTCACGTACACCAGATTGATCAAACTGTTTATTATTTTTCCACATGCGTCATATAATATTGTTGGCACATACAGTATGTGGTTTTATCTACATGCATCTTTGCTTTTACACTTAATTTTATCTTCTCTGTTAATCTGATGGCTTTCTTTTTTGGTCTTGATTATTATGTTTCTAACTTCTTCATCTATTTCTCCATCTTCACTTATTATCACTTCCATGTTACTCATATGTTGACATATTTTGTAGTTGTTTCCATCTCTCTCTATTCACATTGCCATTTCTTTTTTTGTTTCCCCCTTCTTATTTTCATTACTTTACTTTTCTCTACATTTATTATCATACCATTTTCTTCTAGCTTACAATTAATGTTACGTTGTCTGAATGTATCAGATCCTGGGTCAATACTCTCATTCTTCCTGCCAGATCCCCTCCAGCTCTCTAAAAATGAATGAGAAGCGCCTTCTGTAAACTGCCATCTTTAGGTGTCTTAATAGATGTTCTCTGGGGATCAGCTGGCCACTCAAGGACAATCAGAGACTTGTCCTAAAAGCCACTCCAGCATTGTCTTGGCTGTATGCTGTGGGTCATTATCATGATGAATGGTGAACTGTAACCCCAGTCTGTGATCAGATACACTCTTGAGTAAAGGATTTCTTCCAGGATCACTTTGTGTTTGGCTGTGTTCATCCCTCCAATCAATTCTGACCAGTCTCCCTGTCTCTGTCACTGAGAAACAACTCTACAGTATAGCATGATGCTGCAACCACCATGCGTCACTGTAGGGCTGGTATTAGGCAGGTGAAGAGAAGTTCCTGACCTTCACCAGACTTTGTGGTTAAATTTCCACCCATAAAGTTCAATTTCTGTCTTCTCAGACCAGAGAATCTTTTCCCTCATGCACTCACGGCCCTTTGAATGCCATTTCATAAAGAGACAGACAGCAGACTGTCATATGCCTTTTACACAAGGCTTCTGTCTGGCCACTTTACCATAAACTCTCAATTGATGAGGTGCTGCTGAGATAATTGTCTTTCCAACAGGTTTCGTCATCTTAGCATTGTTTTCTTTATCATTTGAAACTCTGCTTTTTAGTCACCGCCCAGATCAAGGCCATTCTTGCCTGGTTACGAAGTTTGGCTGGACAGCCAACTCTAGGAAGAGTCCTGGTGGTTCCACACTTCTTTTATTTCACAATTATTGACACTCCTGAGAAAGTCAAAGCTTTAGAAATGGTTTTATACCCTTATCCTGATCTATGCCTCACCCTAATGTGATCATTGAAATCTACAGAGTGTTCCTTGGACTTTGTGTCATTTGTTCTGACAAGTAGAATGAATTGCCAGAAACAGATCGTCTGATTGTTCTACATACAGGTGGGTGCCATTCTAAATGATGTCCAATCAGTTCAGTTTGCCAGAGGTGGACTCCAATCAAGATCTAGATAAGTTTCAAGGAGTTTTAAAGCAAACAGGATGCACATGACCACAATTTGAAGTGCTATAGCAAAGGGTCAGTTTGATTTCAGTTTGATTTTTATTTCATTTTCAAACCTTTGTTATTATGGGTTCTTTCGTTTTTTATTTGCAAAAAAATTCAGATTTGCCCTTTTAAAATTATGTCTTCAGTACAATAAAGTGTGCAGAAAGCGAAGGGGCCTGAATATTTTCTGAATCCATTGCATCTCATTAATACTACAGGACTTTCTATACTTTTAATGATCCTCTGTAATTTTTTTGGTACTTCCATTTCATCCAGTGCTTCTCATATACTGTATATCCTCATGGCACTACGTCAAATACTGCCTTAAAATCAAGAAATGCCAGAAAACCTTGTTTTTCTAATCTTTATTGTTCTAGTGAAATTCTGATCTTCTGTTTGTCGTTGTGGCCTGTATGATGTTTGCTCTTCTTTTTTCCACTTTTGCCCTTTTCAGTATTCTTTACATTATACTTGAACATGATTTGTATAACATACAGCAAATATAAAATACATTACTGTAGTAAATGTAAAATATACCATTCAGACTAATATAATTCTCAAATTAATGAAATAAATGCTGAGTCAAGTCCATCTATCATTTTACTGAATTTCGGGCTTAGATGGAGCCTATGACACTTCTGTTACATTTAGCAGTGTAATGACAGTAGCATTCCCTGAACCGGAGGGTATTACAGTAAAATTATAAAGAATTGAAACCAGTCTATAATTAGAAAAGAGATTTTACACCCTAGAGAAGAGATGAAGATAATATAAACATCCATATAATTTATTTGGATGCTGTCCCATTAGTTGGCAACGTGCTATATTCTGACTTTGTATCATTAGCTAAAAAAAGGCCTAATTTAATAAGCACATCTGTTAGGGGACTCGTTTGACAGCATTTTATGTAGATTATACTAACAAAGCAATTTCTGCAAAGTATCAGTTTAGAAAAAAAATAAAAATACAAGGTGTTGTAGATGCAAGGAGTTTGGAACATGGCTAATGTTTTCAGCAACTGGCAAATAAAATTTATTTTCAGAGCCTTGAACCCTGCAAAAATACAATGGGAGCTAGCTGTTTTTTTCAGTTGGTGCAGTCAGGTTGTAAGGCACAAACTGCCCCATTGTTCTCTGGGATTTCTCTCTCGTTTTCTTTATTTTTTTATTTAGCAGAGGCCTTTTCCAAGTTGCTTTATACTGTATAAATAAATAGACACAAAATAACTGTGAGTGATTAGAAAGTACAAAGTTATCAAGTGATAATGAAGAAAATGTAAAATAAAACACAAAAGCCACAAACCTACAGACTGAAGGCAAGTTGAAAACTGGCATGGCAAGAAAATCACCAATGAATGGTGGCTGATAGGGTTCAGTACACCTTTGGACATCCAGGAGGAGAGCAATGGGCAAGAAAGCATAAGACATCAGGATGAGAAACCTTAGCATCAGTAGCATGGGAGCAATTTAGATGGGTAGGACAGTTTAATTCTACTGTTTGAAAGCAGGAACTGAGCAATGCAGAGCACACTCACAGTCCTGCATTGGGTCGGGTACTCGCAGGTACCACCAAGAAATGCGGCTATTGGGTAATTTTAGGACGTGTTACTTTTTATGGGTTCAGACATGGTCAAAAATTTTAAAAATGTGGGTTGGGGCCGGGTAAAGACATTTTAACAATACAATAAATATTTCCTGTAACTCATTCTTTTTCTCCCTTCTCTCAAGTTTAATCTGTTGTGGGAGGAGCCAAGCGCAGCTTCTTACAAAGCAAAATGGCCAGTTAAAAGCAAAAATAGCGATTGGAAGAATATACAATACAATTTATTTTTATATAGCCCAAAATCAATCATTCGCCTACCTGTGTCATGGATATACTGGCTGAGAAGAATGTTGGAATAAATACATTACAATAAAATAAAATACAACTTATATTTGCATAGCCCAAAATCATACAAGAAGTGCTGCAATAAGCTTTAATAGGTCCTGCCTTTTGACAGCTCCACAGCCTTGACTCTGTAAAAAGACAAGGAAAAACTCCCAATAAAAACCCCTGTAGGAAAAAAAAATGGAAGAAACCTTGGGAAAGGCAGTTCAAAGAGAGACCCCTTTCCAGGTAGGTTGGGTGTGCAGTCGGTGTCAATAAAAAGAGGGGTAAATACAATACAATACACAGAACAGAACACAAGTAATCATCGATACAATATAATATTGCAATAGAAATATTACAAATACAGAGCAGAATTCAACAGTAGATGAAGAAGAAGAATATCAAATTACTGATAATTATTCTTGTGTTAACTCTAATATATTGATAGAAAAAAGCTTACCATCTGATATGGTACGATAACACCTTAATGATTAAAAAGGTTTGTCACTGGTCATGTCATGGGATTGTTGTGCATCTCAGTTTATGTGAATGCTTAACCAACAAGCAGAAGGACCAAACTATCCTTCCATTTAATGTATCCACTTTGTTTTATTTGGGTCAAGTATGCAATGGGCATGAACTTACAATGAGTGTGCTGACATTGCTGTAGCACATTTCACTAAGGCAAACATGGAATGTTCCAACCTTTGCCTATAAAGTCAGATTGTTTGGGGCAGCACAGTGTCAGGTAAATGGACGGGGGATATTCACTTCATACAGTACTTCTACAGAAATGTTTAAGACAGGCATCGTTTTGAAGTGTTAATGTAGTTTCCATGTGAGTGTGCATTTTTTTAACTTCAAAATATTGACACTGTGTGCTCACTACAGCTCCTCAGCAGGCTAGCAATTATCTATTCTCATGCATGAGCTCTTTTAATGTGCCTGTCAGGACTCACGCACACACATTACCCACTCCTACCTGAGCTGTGCAACAGCCATAGCATTTACAACAGTACTACACCATTATAGTCTGCGTTAGCATAACAAGAGGATATTTAGGGCCTAGTAGCGTGCCACTGGATTAGAGACTAGAACAGACCACATGGGAAAAACGGGAAAGAGTGCATGTCTGCATTTCTCTAGGGATGCAATGGCTGGGTTATTTTTAGGTCTCAGGATTATTAAGCTTTCATCTCCACTTTTAGAGTATCAGAGAGATTTAGCTTTTTGTTAAACTGCTGCATGAAATGCTGCTTTCTAAAAATCGAACAGGCTTTGAGTTGTAGTGCTGTTTGCTTGTATATTTTTTAAATTTCACTTTCCTTTTCAGGGAATAGGAATAAAGCAAAACAAACCCAAACCATCCTTATGTCAATTTTCTGAGCCCATTTGTTTTACTACAGGTCTACTACAGTCAGATACTCTCTTGGCAGTATCTACCATAATGCAGAAACAAGCCCTAGACATGCCTTTGGGGCATCAGTTAAATCTGCCAGTGAAAGGTTCCCTGGGAGTTTGACGGTATATAACAATTAAAGGCAGCCCCATGTCTAATGGGCCAGTCCTACTTGGCTTAAGGAATATTAAACTTATTTATTCTGGAAGAAAGAAAACTGTTTTGAACAACCTGTCTCTTACTAGGCCTTTGGATGAGGAAGTCTGTAGATTAGAAGCTGCAGTCTCTCTCTCTCTCTCTCTCTCGGAGCTTATCTGTTTCAGTGACGACAAATGTCAATGTTAATGTATAAAAGGCTAAAACTTTCTAAACATTGACAAAAATTATCTACGTGTTTGTTGGGTTGTATCCAATAAATGTTAGAAATGACTGCAAAATAAACATAGTCTTGCACACTTTAGTCATCTGTTCACCATCAAATAGCGTAACTGAATGTCATTTTGCAGCTGCCTATGGAAGCAAGAAATTCAAGGCAGACTATGTAGTTTGTAGTAACAGGTAAAAAAAGAAAATCATTTTCTCAGTTTGACTTACGAATGTGTGCAATTGGTCACTTTAAATGATATTGTAAGGTGCAAAATGTATTATGCATTGTGTTTATAGATTGTTTATATATATTCAGACATTGGCCAATTGCATGTTACGCACAATTTCAGTCATAAAAACTCTGTCATCTTTCTCAAAGAAATTAGTTTTTCTGAATTAATTCAAATGAATAAAGGAGGATTTACATTGCATGTCTGCTGGGAGAACCACAGGTCCTGATGGGCTACCACTTGAACTTCTAGGCACATAGTAGAATCAATTATCTGCCCCTCTGTTTCTAATTCTTAAATCTGCTTCCTCTACTAATAAACTGGAGATGATTGCCTTCTTTCCTTTTTGAATTCTGTTGTTAAATTGTTATCAAAGATGCTTTTTCATCATATACCATCTGATACATAAATAAACTGATGCACAATTGACCAGACATGCTTCTGATAATATGTCACCTTTTGTATATTTTTGACTCCATCCTAAACTTTATCTCAGCCTGTTTGATGCAAAGAAGACCTTTGAGCAGATGAATTGATCCATTCTATGACAAGAAACCCAAAGGATACAACAGGGTTCAGGTGGTCATTTCCTGCTATCATTTAAACGCTTTACCCTTCCCGTTCAGCTTTTTTGCTTACTAACTCAAATATTTCTCAGTGTCTGTGCATCTATCGATGTATCAGTAAAGGTTGTCCTCTCACCCTCCAACTTTTTAATCTTGGACTGGACCCTATTGATCTAACCTGATCTCCTCTATAAACATGTACAATGTCAATCACAAGATATCCCCTATAATGCTAACTATATTTTGCTTTTTATAGGTGAGGCTCTGTTTGATCTCTGTTTTTTTCACTTTTTTGAGAATCTGGTAGATATAAAATAAACTGATCAAAATCTGTCCTCATTCTTCTGAAATATTTTTGTCAAAAGGTCACTCCAAGAGCTCCACCCTGGTGCAAAACATTTCTGTTTTTTTATTACCTATTTAATGTGACTACTGGCCCTTCGTTCCTTTGTCCTTTAATTCTTGATGACAATGTATAAAATGAGCATTGCTCCCTAGTTCAGTTTTGTCAGTGCAATGCTGAAAATTCAGACTGTCTTTTCACGCTTCCTTTGGACCTCAAAAACAGGTCCAAGGCAAGAGTGTTGCTGATCCAGAGTTTTACCCCTGGGCTTTTGCCTTCTATCAATTATGCAAGTGCATTACCCTTCTTCCCTTTTGTAGCCTACTGTCTTGGCACCATATCGATCTTAATTTATTCTATCCTTGCTTACCACCTCCTTAATATTAAATCCTACTTCTCCAAATCTGTGTCTCTAGTTTCTTATGCCCTCAGGATATGCTGTCACATTGACAGACATCTAGGTTCCTTCCCTGTCTGGTACACCGAAATTCACATTATTTTTAACCTGAGGCTGTCATGATAGACAGGTGTCCTATTTATTTTCCTTTGTGGATACATCTGGGTATAAAAACATTAAATTATTTTTTGAGTGTTCTGAGCTCTTTGATGTTTCAGACATTAAATTCCAGGTTTTCAGTTTCTTCTATTTTTTTATTTTACCTGCAGCCTAGATCAGTTCTAAGTACAAGTGATATTTGACTGTGTTCCCATCTCCATTTCAAACCACTGTAGAGTTTCCCACTTTATGCTGTTCCTAGTAAACCTTTCTATTGGTCCCTACCTATTTGCTCTACCTGGTCTCTTAACCTTCACCTTGTTCCTCCATTATCCTGTAGTAATATTTTAATAATACCTCTGTGGCCATCAAAAATCCAAGCCACCAATACATTCACTTTATATTTATATATTATCTTAATATAACCTTTGGAAACATTTTAACATGGGACCAGCATCTGATCCTTTGTGTCATTTATACATGTGTAACAATTCTGGTACCTTCAGTCCTATGCCTTGGGACTGTCTTCCTACCACTTCTTTTTGATTTTGTATTTCTAACTCCCTTTCTAAGATTATGTACTCACACCACATATTTTCTTACCCTTGGATCTCTCTCTTTACACTTTCTCTTCCTTGTCTTTCAATTTAGGCTATTTACATTGGAGCCATTGAGGGACAGCACCTGTTCAAGGATAACATTCAGCCTCTCTCCTGCATTGACATATTGAATTAGGCATGAGCAATCTATTGAAGATGATTCACCAATGAAAACACAGTATGTGCTAGAGCTGTAAAGTTTTTTGAAAAAGTAGCTGTGAACATTCACCTGACTAAAATTTGTAAAACAGGGGTCAAATATTCTGTTCAAAATATTAATTAGTACTGCTTTGGGCTTTACGTGTCAAGGTATCAAAACTGATACAGGTTCAGCTCACTGTATCTGACATTGGCTCGTTCATCTTGTGGTTTTCTTCTCTGATACACCATATAGATCTGCAATCTGTTGTACATTAAGCTGCAAAAAAGAAAGTGTTCTGTTGACTTAGCTGGAATCTCCAAGGATGGACGATCAGGACAGATAACTTTGTCATGTGAACTGGCACGTAGCCTAGTGTGTTGCACCATTTCTTCAATGTTTTCAAAAATACTTTCATTGATATTATAATCTAAAAGGGCTGCCAACATTGCAATTTCTTCTGATAAATCTTCAATTTTCTCTCTGAAATATGTGATAACTTTGTCAGAAACCATTAGTAGGCATTTATTGAATTAATTCTTGTGTTATCATATTTACTACCATCTCCCTCACTGACATATTGAATTAGGCATTAGCAATCTACAGAAGGCGATTCACCAATCAAAACACAGCATGTGCTAGAGACCACCCTCTCATCTTTGACAAGTGAAAGTGACAGTTTTATTTCAACCTGGATTTCATCATGCATTTGAAGGAATATTACAGACAAAATTAAATAAATAAATAAATAAATAAGCAACAAAAATGTATTTTGTGACACATTTATTTATTTATTTATGCTAACATTTCATGACACCTTTATTTACTTTTGCTTACATTCTTCAGTTCTTAAGTTCTTCAGTGGCTCGAATGGATAAGACTATTACTTTTGGCACTCTCTCTGGGTTGCAGATCCAAGTTTGTACTATTTAAGAAAATAAAATCAGCAGTTAACAAATCAAGTTTTGCATCTTGGGAAACCAGTGGGGAGACATCTCCTAAGTTATGAGAACTTGATTACAGTGGTGCTCTGATCTTGATTTAGCAAAGAAAGATGATATGAGAAGCACCTAAATACAGAGAGACAGATTTTGTGAGGGGAGGGCATACCAGGGCTCATTTGAAACAAGCCTACTGTGAACAAGAGACAACTCTGCAGTCAGTAGTTCAGTTATTCTAATCTCTTGAGCTGATGGATTCCTCCTTTCGATTTGCCGGCTAAGAATGTTGCTTTCCATACTCCATGTTGGGTGTGCACCTGAGTCTGTGTCCTGGGATGATCTGTGTAGAGAGTGCCACCAAACGGAGGAAATCCCAGTTACATAAAGTTGATCCAGTGGAATTCTTTCAGAATGCTGAGGACATCTGTATAAATTAAAAGAAAGTGCAAAGGCAATGAAGCATTTCTTCACAAAAGCGATCATTTGAATAGGGAACAAAGTACCTGTTCATATACATGAACTGGAAACTTTGGTATCTTCTAAAAAGTACCTTGATGAGATACTGGGGCAAGTAATCTTAGTGATTGGCAAAAATGGATATAATGAGGGATTTAGAAATAAACTTGATTCATTAGGCTTGAAAGTTAAGACAGAAGTAAAGAATTTAGGGGTAGTTATTGACTCTGACCTAAATTTTAAATCACATATTAATCAGATTACTAGGACAGATTACTTTTTTCACTTAAGAAATATTGCAAAAATTAGACCCCTTATAACTTAGCAAGATGCTGAAAAATTGTTCACACTTTTGTTTTTAGTTGAGTAGATTACTGTAACGTACTCATCTCAGGATCACCCAAAAAAGACATCAATCTATTGCAACAAGTGCAGAATGCAGCTGCCAGGATCATAACTAAGAAAAGAAAATCCAAGCACATCTCTCCAGTTTTGATGTCATTACATTGGTTACCTGTGTCATTTAGAATTGACTTTAAAATACTGCTTATGGTTTACAAATCCTTAAATAATCTCACTTCATCCTATATCTCAGAATGCCTTTCACCTTACACTCCAAATCGTAACCTTAGATCTTCAAATGAGTGTCTGCTTATAATTCCAAGAGCTAAACTTAAAAGAAGTGGAGAGGCGGCCTTCTGCTCTTATGCACCTAAAATCTGGAACAGTTTACTGATAGAAATTCGCCAGGCTAATACAGTGGAGCACTTTAAAAAACTGCTAAAATCCCATTACTTTAATATGGCTTTCTCATAGCTTCATTTTAGTGTAACCCTGATATTCTGTATATGTATTTAATTATCTTTTTTTTTCATGGCTCCAGAATCCATATTAACCCCTACTTTCTCTGCTGTTCTCTTTCCGGTTTTCTGTAGTGGCAATCTGTGCCACCACCAACTGATCAGGACACCTTGCTGTCCCTACATCGATGATTTGAAAGCCAGAGATCCACATGACCATCATTGTCTAATTCTTCCACGTGAAACTTGAAAACCATGAGGACTGATTGAGATCATTGATGTTAGGTAGAATGCCTAGTGGGGGCTGGGTGGTCTTGTGGCCTTGGAACCCCTGCAGATTTTGTTTTTTTCTCCAGCCCTCTGGAGTTTTTTTTTTATTTTTTTATTTCTGTCCTCCCTGACCTTACTTTATTCTTTGCTAATTCGTATTGCATAATTTTTATATTTTTTCTTTTTTTCTTTGTTCATCTTGTAAAGCACTTTGTATGAAAACATGCTATAGAAATAAATGTTGTTGTTGTTGTTGTTGTAAGCATTAGTTTACAAGTCAAGGTAAATATCTTAATGGGCTCCTCTCCTATTTTTTTTTCAAATTTCTTTTGTCCTTATGTTGCCTGTTCTGATACAATGTGAATGTAATTCCATTAATAATTCAGTAAGATTAATACAGACCCTCACAAAAAAGGAAAGGCTAAGAGTGGAGCCAACCCCCCTGCTGATACCCATGCCCACAGAATTATTACTGTAACCTTTATTCATTTTTTGTGGGATTCCATGAATGAATTTATAGAACCTAAACATTGATCTTGTGGTTGCAGAATTTAGGTATTACATTTTTCTTATTCGTTTTTGATTTTTGTATAAATTGAGAAAGTTAAATATTTTTCCCGTCATGCCATCTTTGTTTCTTTGAGTGTTATTGTTTCAGGGCCTTTGGCATCTGTCATTGTCATAGCAATTCTCCCACAACTCCATGGGATTATACACTGCTTGTGATGTCATCAGAATGATAGTTTAAAGGGCACTCTGAACATCTCCAAAACATACGAGTTTTCTGTATAGACCTTGCGTTCAAACCTTTCAAAGCTTCTTATTCTTTTTGACTATGCAGCTTTTTGATCTCTTGCTTTTGTTTCTAACTACCGATATTTGGTTATGTTTATATTGTGATGAAAAGAAGGATTCACTTTTGGTTCCAACCTTAGCTTGCCTTTTGACTGTGTATATCTCTCAGTTCTCTTCATTAAAACATTACTGTCTCACTTTGAGTCAGTATAATTACAGTCCCTCTGGGGCACACTCTAAATCAAATTACCAGACTGGCCCCTTGATATTGGCATAACTGTGCATGTTTTCAGTGCAAATGCTTTCCTTTCTCCCACTCTTATTGCTTAAAAATAGTTCCATCTATCCTATCCTTAACACCATCTTCCTACATTTCCAACAATTTATGAACTGAGCAACCCATTACACGACATAATTAAAGTTGCTGATTAATAGCCATTAATGTATGCGATTAATGAGTTAAAACTTTCTGCTATTAAATTTTTATTGCAACCCCTAAATGCATTAATTTGTTCCAGTCTATTAGACCACACTTCACACTTAATGAAACAGCGGCAAATGAATCCCCATCTATTAACAGTGTTTGACCAATTTCCTGTGTTTGTTCTTGATAATGCTCTTCATCCACACACACACCAGTAGATTCACCACTCGTCCATTGCAATATGGGATCATCCTGTATCAAAATGTAAAATACAGAATACCATATTGAATAAATAAGGAGCACAATTTGGCCTGTATTTTGTACACAGTTATATAGTCAAACACGTGTGATTAGGAGGCAGCTAAAGAGCTTGAGTAACTGTAATACTATGTCAGACCAGGGGGGTGGCAGAGGGTGCTGACTGTTTCTCTCAGTCTCTTGCAGATCTTTCTCGGGAAATCCGGCCAGGTTCTGGGGGCCTCTGATGATGTCGCTTCCATTTTCCGCTGCCTCTGATGACATCAGTTCTGGTCCTGGCATCTTTGATGATGTCACTTCCGGTCCCAAAGACATCACTTCCGTTTCCGGCATGGATGACATAATTTCCTCTTCTAGCCCTTAAAAGCACCATCTTACTTTCACTTACTCAGTTCTTTTTTGGACTCTGTCTTGTATTTAATTGATTTTAATTGTTGTTTTGCAACATAGTAGTCCAAACTAAATTTATTGGCTTTCCCAAATATTATAGCAACCCCCTTGGTGGAGGATTAGGGGTGTTTGGTGGTCATTGTTTCTACTACACAAAACTGTTCAATAAATTGACTGAAAAAGTTTAATGTGCACAGTCAAGCAATTATTAAAACTGATTTATTACAAACTAGCAAAATACCTGCGCTTCGCAGCTGAGAAGTAGTGTGTTAAAGAAGTTATGAAAAAGAAAAGGAAACATTTTAAAAATAACGTAACCTGATTGTCAATGTAATTGTTTTGTCACTGTTATGAGTGTTGCTGTCATCAAGGATTTGATTATCATTATTTCTTTTAATCAGGTTCATATTTGGAGGACGTGTTGTTATGAAGTTACATTCCGTGTTTGTCAGCCGTTGTAAAGATAACAGGTTTTATTCATCGAAGTGATCACTACGCAAATCGCTACTCGTGAATGTAAGATGTTTAACAGGCATTCCCGGGATTAACTTGTGCTAAACGTACCATGGTGTGATGTAAGGGGAGCTGACTGTAAAAAGGCAAGGAGGCGCGTATTTTGAACGAAAAGGGAGAAGACAGCGAAGGAGCAGAAAAGTAAGAAGGAAAACTGTTTAAATAAAGAGCTAGGAAGGTGAATGGAAAGAAGCAGCCAGCGGTAAAGCAAGGAAGACTTCGTAATAAGGACGGTTCAGTGAACGTAGAAGGTGTAACAATAAGATTGTTAAGCCTTATGATAATGTTCCCGCACAGAGGATTTAGAGAGATGCACTGGGAGAAGTATAATCTGAACCTCTCTACAGTTTCGTTTATTTTCGGGTTGTAATGTTCATCAAATTTACGTATCATCTGGTCCTGTGGCGGACCATGCATTTCACACCTAGGCCTTCAGTAGTGCTCCATCTGAATCAACCCGCCCCTCAAAAACTAATTTATGGTTATAAAAACCATCTTAATATGCAGAAATACAGTATAAAGAGCCGCTGCATCGCAGATAGATAACTCCTGTAGCCACAATAAATGCCTTTATTGAATAGACAAACCAGTGGTGAACAAGTTCCTTTCTACTGCAGCTACAGCCGCGACACACATAAAAAACATCAATAATCTATAATCTATACTAATAAAAGGCAAAGCCCTCACTGACTGACTGACTGACTGACTGACTGACTGACTGACTGACTGACTCACTCACTCACTCACTCACTCACTCACTCACTCACTCATCACTACTTCTCCAACTTCCCGTGTAGGTAGAAAGTTGAAATGTGGCAGGCTTATTCCTTACAGCTTACTTACAAAAGTTAAGCAGGTTTCATTTTGAAATTCTACATGTAACGGTCATAGCGGTCGACAACGTCCGCCATGCTGAACTTTCTTATTCATGGCCCCATCTTCACGAAATTTGGTAGGCGGCTTCCCTGCGCTAACCGAAACCAATGTACGTACTTATTTCAGTGATATGACGCCACTCTCGGCCACCATATTGAACTTTCCAATGGTCTTTGTTACTTATGGGCCCATCTTCAAGAAATTTGGTACGTGGGTTCTCAACACTAACTGAATCCTACTTACGCACATATATACGTCCATAGCCTGCAGCTCGGTCACCGTGTGAGACGGCGTTGGGTCCCCCATCCCAACACCTCCCACGTTGTTGGCTGTCTGCTTATATAAGGCCGTCCGACGCTCCGGTCTCTACATTCCCTTCCTTGCTTCGTCACGGGATTCATGTTTCCCTGCTGAAAACTGCAGCCTTTTTATTTAATCCACGGCTTCTCCGCTGTTTTATTGTTCGTTTATTACGATTATAGTTATTGTTTAGGTATTTTAGACTTACTTTACATTGTTCAGGTACTCATTTCCTTTATCATTCCAACCATACCCCCATTAACATATCTATCGAGGTGATCACCATCGATCAAAGAACTGTCACTTACTGAGTGGTTTCCATGCCTGGAGATGGCACCTGCCTTTTCCATTCTCTTTGTTACATATTGCACGGCCATGTCAGGCTCACTCTTGATATCCGGAGGAACATTGTGTCTTATGTATTGAATGACTGGGACAGGTTCAAGGTGTGGACTGATGATGGTACAGGAGATAATTATACTACACAGGAGCACTATAAGAGTGAAATGCTTAAGCCCTTCACCTATGGCTCTGCATGTGAGTTGATGGCTGCCACTGAATTGTTCAGTTGTCGCTTTCAAGTGTACCGAAATGGCCAAATATTTTACACCTTTCGACAACCGCCAATGCCTCTTAAACATCTTAGATTCACAGGTGACGATTTCAGTAGTGGACACTTTGATGTTTATGAATGTTTACACTCTCAAAAGCTGGATGCGAAGTTATCGATGAAACGGGTTATATGCTTACAATGCTTGACAGACGCTGAATGTCACTTCAACACAAGTCCTGCAAATACTGTCGTAATTGAAACAAACCATGAAACTCAAACCGATTATGACAGCAGCAATCCAAGCTGTGAGATTTGAAACAAGATTACTGTTCACATGGCCAACTGTACGTTGCATGCTCAGGAGGAAGCTGGTCATATTACAACCGGACGGCCGAACTCACAATGTGGTATACAAAGAGATCCTTAACAAATAATTATTGGTATATTTTCCCTCAGTTTAAAAAGGTTTCATTTTATTCTAAATAAAAATTTTAAGGCAGTACTTCGCCGCTGTAAAGCGCAGGTATTTTGCTAGTAACTCATAAACTTGCAATATTATTTAGGAAAATCGCAACATTTTACTCACCAAAAATTCAGATTATTTGTAAACAAAATCCATCCTCCTCTCTTTCCTCAAAAGAGTTCAATGACTCTGTCGTACAGATTATCCGTGCGCTTCAGTTCAATCAAAAGTCCCTTTCTATCGCCATCGAAGCTAATGCTGAAAGTCGAACCTGCCCTGTCGTATTTCTGGCATAAGTTTTAATTCACTTTGAGGCTGAAAATGTCCGCTCGACAGAAGCAGTGTACACAGGAATGGTCACCGCCAAATATACCAATTTGAACAGCTGCCCCATGCTCTCATTCAGATTTTTCTGATGAAGGAAGTCAAGGAAATCAGTGGGAGATTTTCCTGCAAAATCATCCATGGCATACATTACAGTCAGTTCTGTTTTTAGCCGAGACAGATCAAAAACCTCTCTGTGGCTCTTGTGTTAAACTGGAGAAGGCTGTATGCACAAAATATTTCTTGTATTCCCGAAACTTTTGGGGGTCGATAAGCGTGACAAACATCAGGTTTTCGTGGTCTTGAAATCTGGTCTGTGTCTGGCAAATAATATTGTCCAGAATCCTGCCATGGAGTTGGCTATAGTGCGCGTGAGGATCTTGCGCTCGGAGCCCCTGCGGTGCGTTCAATGGCCTCATAGAGTTCCTCATATTGGCTTCTATTTAATCAATGGGTCTGAATATGGTCAAGTTGCCGTACGCCTGCTCGAGGGCCCTACTGACACCAACTCAAAATCTGATTGGTTGAAGCAACAGGTTAATCGACATTTATTCTGTGTTAGAGTGCCTGCACAACGGATTGTGAAGGCCTCTCTGCCTGGCAACAAATGATGGCTGAAATGTGATAGGTTAAATGCTTTAATATGAAAATACATGTCTGGAAGCAGCACAACCATCGGAAAAGCTATGAAAGGAAGCAAACAGACTATTTGGAATTACTTAATAAGTATTCATGGACAAAATATAATTAACATCAGTTTGTGATTCAGATATTTTTTTAGGCCAGCAGAGAAGGCATGACTTCGCCAGGTCTTTAGCATTGAGGCTTTATACCCTGCGTCTTCTCATTAAACTTGTATCTCACGAATATCTTGTGCGATCTTGCGATGTCCACGGCTTTATTTAATTTTAGCTCAGACCCGGCACTTAAATGTTTCTCTTGCACTTTCGCTGAGGGAGGGTTTCCGCAGTAGCTGCACTTATGAATATGCTAAGCACAGTCCTTCACCTGTGAATATTTACCTTATATGGGCAGGCACTCAATTACGTGGGAGGCGTGATGATGTGAGACGCAACGCTGCCTCACACGGCAACCGAGCTGCAGGCTATTATAGTAAATGGACGAAAGTAGATTCCAGTTATGACCATTACACGTAGAATTTCGAAATGAAACCTGCCCAACTTTTGTAAGTAAGCTGTAAGGAATGAGCCTGCCAAATTTCAGCCTTCTACCTACACGGGAAGTTGGAGAATTAGTGATGAGTGAGTCAGTCAGTCAGTGAGGGCTTTGCCTTTTATTAGTATAGATTCATCAATGAATAATTTTTCTTTATAGAAAAGTAGAAATATGAAGGAAATAAATTATTAATTATTAATAAGCAGCTGAGTTTAAATAAAAAAATTTGAACTGTTTGATTAATCACAGTTCCATTTTTTGAACAGCAGCCCGAAACAAAATCCAAGAAGTATATTTCTGTTTGTCAGAAGTGCAGGAAAATTGTGCTTCCAACTAACAGCACCTTACAGCAACACAAAGAGTGGGAAAAAAAGAATTGGATGCAGAATGACCCCATGTGGAACAATGTCATTAGATCACAACACAGATAGAAATCAATTGGACTATAATTGGACAATTGGAGTATAAAGTGAACCACTGAACAGCACCTGACAGCCATCAGTTCATCAGTATATCAGTCCATGGAAGGATAAGGTAGCAGAAGTTAAGGCTGTTTGTGCTCTTTGTGTGGGGAGAAAGCCAGATTAATATTTCCTAAGTCATTATAAATGTTAAATCGATCTATCTATCTGTCTGTCTGTCTATCTATCTATCTATCTATCTATCTATCTATCTATCTATCTATCTATCTATAAGATAATACAGGAAGCATAAGGCTGTAATTCTGCTGTATTTATACAGAAATGGTACACATAAATTCAGTATTCAGATCTTAAAAACTGCCATTCATTCTTTTTGAAACTCACTTTTTGCAATACAGGGTTACTGACACGATAAGTCAGGCATTAAGTATGACAAAATCCTGGATAAACGTCACATTTTCACAAAATATAAACTACATGCCATACTTCTGATGTATTTTTGTTTTTTCTATTGTTTCAGTAAAACAATAGCATGGCGTACTGTCAGCCTCACAATCATAATGAATTCCTTCCACATGATTATATACAAATAATGCAGTTGTCTTTTTTAAACATCTTACTGTACAGCGTGTGTTATTACAAAACTTAATCAAGCTGACACACTAAGTGCAGTGTATTCCAATAACAGCTTTTTCCCCACACTCACCAATTTTGTTGTCTTCTGTTAAATGAAGCCTTGCAGACACTAAAGAGTAACTAACTAGTGCACCTACTGCCTCTGAACTTCTTCCCTGTACTGTTTTTCATTGTAAAATTGAATAGAAACTCTTCCACATATGACAGCATGAAACCTTGTACTGTGCAATTATATTGAAGTAGCTATGCTACTCATCTAATATGGTTTGAAATCTAAGTAATTAATGTGAACCTCAGCCTATTCCATGTCACAGTATACAGTGCAGTGTATCTGTGGCAAAGTACTTTTCTAATGCATGTCGTAATAAAATGCAATGCATTTGTCATTCCAATAGATGGTGCATCACAAACATTTATAGAAATAAAATGCATTGAATTCAGATAGAAAACAGATAGTATGTCACAAACATTAGTGCTGCTTGTGAATCCAATACCAAATGACAGATAACTAAGACAAAGCAACTGGACTGGACACAGACACTTGTCCTTTTATTAAAATGATATCTGTCCGTCCGGCAGTTACTCTCTGTTGCATTTATTCAACGTGTCAGGGATGCCTGGGGCAACGACGCCGTGAGGGACCGGAAGTGGGTCTGTGCCCACCCTGGATCACGTGGGGGCCGCCGCCCTGGTTGCTTTGGCGGCCACGGGTTGAGGGCATGGAAGCCCCACCCTGCAGGGGCCCGTGGTCACCGCCAGGAGACGCCCCAATGCCTTGGGGACCTGTTACCTCAGCACTTCCGCCACACCCGGAAGTGCTGGGAGGAAGATTTATAAGGACGCCCGGTGAGCTGCCGGGAGAACAGCCAGCACTTCCACCACGCTGGGGCATGGCCAACGGGGGAGTGTCGAGAACACCTGGAGCTCATCTGGGACATGCATAAAAGGGGCCGTCTCCCTTCATTCAGGGCTGGAGTCGGGTGGAAGAAGGACGAGGCACGAGAGGAGTGTGGAGGCGGCCCGAAGAAAAGGCATTGTGTGGCCAGGACTGTGTATTGGGGTTTGTGGTGCACGTGACTGTGTCTGAGTGACGTAAAACTTGCAAATATTGTAGATAATAAACGTGTGGTGGTGAAAAACAACATGTCCGCCTGTCTGTGTCCGGGCCGGGTCCACATACGTTAACATTTTCAGTGCAGTGTGCCTGTCCACTTGCTGTACCTTTGTTACATGTCATTTGGTATAGGATTTGTAAGAGCAGGACTAATGTTTGTGATGCACCATCTGATGGATATCAGAGACATGGCAGCCGAATAAACACACAAATACACAGGCACCCAAAAACTTGTCCTTTAATTAAGGTGGATGTTTACATCTAACTTCTTCTGAATTAAAAAATATTTCATTCTCTGGATACAATGTTTATCCAAATCTGAATTTTGTCCTCATTAAACATCATCTGCAAATGTATACATTGTTTGTCTCATTTGTAGTTAAGCAATTAATATAAACTAAAAGGAGCGGCCCCCCTCTCTGCTAACTGGGTCAAAGGTAAGGCCATGGCTAGCCCTTGGCATAGGCAGTATCCAGAAGGAAATTCCTTAAAGGGGTTAATATTATTATTATTAACAATAGTATTATTAATAATATTACTAATGCTGTTATTTTAAACTGTGTTAATGTCTTTACTCAAGGCAAGTCCCCAATTAGGAAATATTCCACTCATCATCCTACTAATTCCTGTATTCAATAGTTTTACTGGGTAGGTGAGTAAGTATGACTGGCTCCTCCATATCAGTCAGATTCTACAAACACTAGTTGTCATCTCTAGAGGTGCTATTGAGCCAAAGTCAAATTTTGCCTCTGAGGCAAAAAATAAGTAAAAAGAAATGTAATTTCCTTTACACAAGAGTTTTACTGGGTTAGTAAGTATGTACTGTATGTTTGGTACCTCTGTGTTGATGTCTAAGCTCTACAAGCTGGGTCACTACTGCGCAGTGTGCATTATTCACATTGCATTATGCATCATGCTTCAGTGTTTGTATTTATGTAGAATGAACTGTGTATTAACAAATGCATTATACATGTGTCCATAAAAAATACTTGCTACTTGGCTGCTGCCAGCAATAAGCACAACTAACAAAGTCAATCAGTGGTCAGTAGTAATAACACCATAAGCACCACTTGGAAGAAGTGATAGTGTTTCCCAAATTAACATCTCCACTACTTCCATATTCCAAGCCTTGGGTAATTGTTTGGAATTAGTTGATGTCTCTGCAATATACAACTCTAGAATCAGCACACATTATGCATGCAAGGGGCTTATAATTGAACCACAAGTGACTTATGTGAATCTCACAGCATCACACAGAAAATAAAAAATGGAAATGGAACTGAAAAGGGAAAGCCCACTTGGACACAGAGAGTGATTAGACTGGGATATGATTCAGGGCCTATATAATTATATAATATAATATAATATAATATAATATAATATAATATAATATAATATAATATTGCAGTGTGTAGAGCATATAAGCAATAATTAGTACTGTGACTTATACTTCAAATGGATTTACAGACAAACATATGATTTTGCTGCTATAATTACATAATTTACGTCTAAATTTACCTTTCATTTATCCACACATATAGATGTATTGTAGCTTTTACTACTAATATTACATTGTATGAACTGTAAGATAAGGCTCCTTTTTTAAATATAAATATACAGAGACTATCTTGAGAAATAAGATACAGCTGAAGGTCAAGCAGAAAGTCTTTTACATAACCACAGACTTGCCAGGATATTCTGATTATGGAGAAAACAAGAGGGACGAATCAGGGCAAATATTGAACTGTATCATTAATTGGGTGTATTGTTTCAAAGAACATTTTAATCAGGTAATTAAGAAGGAGAAGCCCTGCTTCTTGGTGTCTTCCCGAGGAGATGTCTGTTTATCAGAGTGACCTAACTCCTGAGTGCTGACCCAAAGTCCTCATACACAGCTGAACAGCCTGGACCTTGAGATTAGATGCAAACCTCACCCGAGGTCCAGTTATACCAGAGACTCTTGCTCTGATGTGCTGCCTTCTTGCATCCCAACAGCTGTTTACTGCAAGAAGTTCAGTCAGCATTAAAAGTCAAACCAAGTGCTATTTTGTGTTTTGCCTTTTTCCTCCTGTTTTAAGCTGCTGGTGTTAGACAACAAAATAACGAACCAGATTAAAATTGTATCTGTCATTGACAAAATATAATTATGTTGTATCATAATATGCACCTCACATCTTGAGTGGGTGGGGTTTGTCAGGATAAATGAGTGAAAGTAATTATTAAGGATAAGAATGAGCAACACATGGTAAGACCAGGAGCTTAACTGAACAGTCAGCATAAGTTCTGAAGATGGAGGTCATATTGTGGTGTATATGATATTGTAGCGACCCGTGGTCGAGTCTTGAAGTTTTTAAAAAGATCGCTGCCGTGCACCTCTCCCAAGCTGCCGGCTAGCGGATTGCCAGCGTTGTGCACGCAGCTGTACCCAGCTCTTTAAGTAACGAGCACTCGTGTCCCATACACCGCACGACTACGATTGTCTCGGCATTAATTGCTTAGATAAAATCTTAGCAATGAATAACAGCTCTGTCCTGTTGTATCTCTTTATTCACAGATAGCCAGTAAACAAAACTCGACATTATTGCACTGCCATGGTCAAGGTCATGCACGAAGACACATTTCACATAAACGGTACTTTTTTACAAAATAAATAACCCGGACGATGACCCAAACCCACCCAACTAATTGAACACAAACACAACAATTATTTACAAGTTAAGACATTAATAAATACAACAGGAAAAACATTATAAAAAGCAGTGAACGTACAACCTTCCCATAATGCATCACTCCAGCAGCGCTGACTGCCGGGTCGCTACAATATTATTTATGTGGTGTTTCAGAAAGCTTTTGATAAGGTGCCACATGAGAGGTTGGGAATCAATCTTAAAGAAGTGGGAGTTCAGGATGATGTTTTTAGATGGGTGCAGAATTGGCTCAGACACAGGAAGAAGAGGGTGATGGTGCGAGGAACCTCATCAGAACTGGCCGATGTTAAGAGTGGTGTTCCACAGAGGTCAGTGCTAGGGCCGCTGCTATTTTTAATATATATAAATGATTTAGATAGGAATATAAGTAACAAGCTGGTTAAGTTTGCAGATGATACCAAGATAGGTGAATTGACACATTATCTCAAATCTTTTGTTTCATTACAGAAGGACTTGGACAGCATACAGGCTTGGGCAGATTTGTGGCAGATGAAGTTTAATGTCAGTAAATATAAAGTATTACCCATAGGAAGCAGCAATGGTAGGTTTGAATACACAATGGGAAAATCAAAAATACACCTTATGAGAAGTATTTAGGAGTTAAAATGCACTTGCCACTATCAACTCCAAGTGAGTGTTCAGAAGCCACTAAGAAAGCTAACAGAATACAGCACAATGTGTGGAGTTCAAGTCCAAGGAGGTTCTGCTCAAGCTTCATAGCGCACTGGTGAGGCCTCATCTGGAATACTGTGTGCAGATGTGGTCTAAAGGTTGCATAAAAGACATAGAAGCAGTAGAAAAACTCAAGAGAAGAGTGACTAGGCTGATCCCAGGGCTACAGGGGATGAGTTATGAGGAACAATTAAAAGAGCTGAGCCTTTGCAGTTTATACAAAAGAAGAATTGCCATGATTGAAGTGTTTAAAAATATGAAGGGAATTAGTACAGTGGATTGAGATTGTTATTTTAAAATGAGTTCATCAAGAACAGAGAGAAACAGTTGGAAACTTGTTAAGTGTAAATTTCACACAAACATTAGGGTTAGGGTTAGTAAGTTTTTCTTCACACAGTTGGAATACGCTACCAAGTAGTGTGGTAGACAGTAGGACTTTAAGGGACTTTCAAAACTAGACGTGATGTTATTTTAGAAGAATTAAGTGGATAAGAACAGTGAGCTTTGTTGGGCTGAATGGCCTGTCCTCATCTAGATTATCTTGATGTTCTAATAGCTTCCACCCCTCCATACCAAGAGGCTATTGAATTAACATCCCAACAACATGCAGGTTAGGTTGATTGGGGGCTCCACAAATGCCTTGTGTGAGTCTGTGAGTGAACTGTGTGATGGTCTGGTGCAGCTTTCAGTATTTGCCACTACCTTGTGTCTGGCAAGCTAGGGGTTCTCTCTTGGCAACCACAACTCCATTTTGAAATAAGTATTCTCAGGAAATGAATGAATTTTCAACCATATATAACATTTTTATAAAAGAAATACATTTAACAATCTAATATAGAACTATGTTGTAGCATGTATTTCTAGTTCAAATGCTACATTGTGGTGGATTCAAGTTTAATACTTATATTAGGTTTATACCAGAAGATACTTATCCAGTGCTAAATTAAAAAGTAAAGTAGAACAATTCTCTTCAGTTAAAGAGTTGTATAAAAGTTTTTGAAGCGAGCCAGTAAATGAACAAGGGCACAACCTATCGGTACTGCAGTCGGCAGATACATTACAGGCGCTTGAAAGGTAGGACATTGATTCTGCTGCTTAAAATAAACACTGAAGGCTAGGAGGATTCCTAGAAACAGTAGATGTTGTATGTCCTCATGTACAAAATAGAATATTGATTGCATCCATTTTTCCAAGTACAAAATGTTTTCATTTTAAGGGCAAACTTAAAAGATCAATTCTGGGAACATTTTTCTTTGTTTTTGTATTTTCTTTTCCATTTCAATCAATAAAACTTGCATCTTTGGAAAAATCCTGTAATGTACAGTAATGCAGTATGCTACTCCTGAAATACATTTTCTGATATATTTATTGCAGTTGGTTTTCTCAAAGGAATCATGTGACAGTGAATGTCAGGTACAGTGTAACATTTATACCTGAGTGAAATGGGATGCTGCGAGTCTCCCAGAGATCTTGTCATGGAGAGGCGAGTTAACAAAGCTGCCTGACGGCTCACATGTAATATGATGACCACAAGCTTTGAAATTAAAGTGACAGCTTTTTTTTCGGTGTAATCAACTAAGGTTTTGATGGATTCTTTCAAGATGTATTGCACTTGTTACTGACACATAACACTCATGGTCAGTGTGCAAATCTGGAATGAGTTACCTTTCTGTTGGACTTTTTGAGATTTTGTCATATAGATTTAAAATCTGCTGAAGGGAGGAGAGGAATAACAATGTGAAAATTCACAAACAGGTCAACCATCCCAAATCTCTGCTACTTGTGAAATAAACTTGTGGAGGAAATACGCCTGATGGAGGGAAACTTGTACCTTAAAGTGACTTTTGCCTGCAAAGTGAGTAAAAGATTTTTAAAAGAATGTAAGGACTGGCATAGAATGTAAAACGTTTCAATGGAGATGTACTGAGATTGTGTTAAAACAGAGTAAATGGAGAAGTATCGAGATTGTGTTAAAACATAATACATGTTCTTTTTATTTTTAAGCAAACGTCAAATGAAAAGGAAAACCTTTCCACAAGTGCAAACTTATCTTGCATAGTAGGTGCTATGAATGTCTTCAGTAAGATAAAATAACAATAGCAATGGATGCCGAGCAGGAAAAATTTCTGGATGGCAGTGGTGGGATTCAAGTCCAGAAAGCTGGACTCATGTCCTGCTCTGTAGGTGAAAAATACTTTACTTAGTCGTGTCTTAGTTTACCAATAAGGTGAAAAGAATTATCTGCTTAGAATATTTAATTGACACAAAATAATCAACGTGTGCAAAATTAATTATCTATAGCTGTTGTCACACACGTGCAACTAGGAGCGAGCTGAAAGGACCTAGTGGAGGTGATTACCCGCCAGACCAGGGGGTGGCGGGGTGCTCTAAACCTTTGTCTGTTATTTCTGCAGATCAAATATGGGAAAACCTGCCTGACCTAATGTCACTTCCTGTTCCGGCACCCAGACTGACATCACTTCCGGGTTACAGAATATAAATCCTCCATCTTGGCTAACTAGTTCAGTTCAGTGTGGGAACTCAAACAAGCAACATCGCTGTGTCAAATTTAATCCTTTGCAGCTAGGAACAATAGATGGGTGGCTGCCCCAAACCTTTTTTAAGAGTGTTGAGACTTGTTCTTTCACACTGTGAATGCAGAGGGAGCACAGTCACAAAGATTGAATTTTAAGAAAAACCTTAGTACTAAAAGTTCATTGGGTGTTGATAATTGTGATAACAGCTGGATGTGAAATGAATGGTTGGATATTTTGTTTCACTGGTGAAAATCCTTTTTTTTCATTGGGTGCTTGATCAGGCAACAAGATGAGGGAGGTCTCAACAGGGGCCTGACAATAAGAATAAAGGAAGGTCAGATTGAGCTGGCATATATTATCATGCCAGTAAAATGGAAGGGGGTGGCAAAGTACATATTAATAAGAGCACAAGTGGTGGGCAAATGAGAGATAGATAGATAGATGTTGAAGGATGCCAACCTTCTAAGGAAGTATAGTCGGCTATGACCTTTCTTACACAGAGCATCAGTATTGGCAGTCCAGTCCAATTTATCATCCAGCTGCACTCCCAGGTATTTGATTTAGGAGGGGCCTGGGCCTCCTAAAATCCACCGCCAGTTCCTTGGTCTTGCTGGTGTTCAGGTGTAAGTGGTTTAAGTCACACCATGTAACAAAGACTTTGATTAGCTTCCTATACTCCTCCTCTTGCCCACTCCTGATGCAGCCCACAATAGGATCTTTTAGCTAATGGGTTATAAGACCCAAATCCATGGTGGCAAAGGAGTTCTTTTTGCTATGCCAAGTGCCTAGCAGGTGGTTTGGATTAACCTTTTTGACTTTTCCAGGACATCCAGTGGCTGATCTTGTCCATGAAAGTAGTTAATGAGAGTTAACCTGGCTGTAGTTTAAAAGCTCGTTTTCAAGATTAATTCATTGAAGGTGGAGTTGGGAAGTGCTCAGGACCCAGAGTTGAGAAGATATAGAAGGTGAGAGAAAGAAAGAATTCTTGTGTGGTACTGTTGTGGTAGGTGGACCAGAAATCCTACAAGACAGGCAGGTACTTGTCCTGTACCAGTTTAGTAGGACACTTTCTGCTACTTGTCTTGTTCATCTTGTCTCTGTCCAGTTTTTATAATATAAAATACATTGTCACACATGTGTAAATAGGAGGCAGCTAAAGGGCTTGAGTAAGTGTAATACCACATCAGACACTGGCTCTCTCCTGTTCCTGCCTTTCTCACCATCCTTAAATTAACCTCTGTCCATCTTTTCCATTTCTTTCATTTATCTCTCTGCCCCATGTCCCATGCAGGCTTCATTTATGTTGACACTCTTAATAGGTAACAGATGTGAATGCACTGCTCCCTCCAAGAAATTAACGAGGGACTTGACTGAGACACGCACTCAGACATGTCTTCACAATCAGCCAGGCACCCCTATATCCGTCTCCGGAGCAAAGGGCATTCGTGATCTCATCCACGCTTGATTGAACCCTGCACTTATGTGGGCCACGATGTTTTATTTAAAATTAGCTCACATGCATGTGGTGATACAATAAACTAAAATACAAGACACAACAGATTTTCTAATTGTTGAGGAGTAATATCAGGTCTATAAGTTTCATTCAGAAAGGCACTGTACTCATAAAACTGGGCATAAATCGTTAGACCATCCAATCAACATTTTAGTATTTGTGCCCTTCAATATTTTTTTAAACATTTGCCTCCAATCCACATTTGTTCTGATTTAAGAATTTCATAATTGGTCAATCTATTGTCTAAAACCACTTCAGAATTAGGAATGGAACAGTTTGACTCAAATTCATGTTTCTCATGATTCATTTGTTAATTGACAGGTTTCAGAACTGATTTTGTGTTTTTATAAGGATGATTTTAATATTATGTCATTTTTTGTTGTTGCTGAACTGTCTGTTTTAAATTAATAATACACCCAAAAATTATATTTTTTTATCTGCTACTTTCCCTGTGTTGTTTGCAAAAAAATTTTTTTAGTTGAGGATGGATATCAAAAAAGTTACAATACAAAAAATATCAGTGGAGTCCAATAAGGGGCTAATACTGAACAAAAGCAGCAACTGCAGATCCACCTCTCCGCCTCATTCATTGGTCAAGAGTCCTGTCTTCAATTCAAAATCTTGATTCTGTTTTTAGGTACTTCACATTCTGTACACTGCTCTGATTTTCTGGAGGTATTTATTTAACAATATTTTAGCAAAAAATGCATAAATAACATGTGGACTATTCAACATGAATAATTTGACATTTTTTCATGAATATTTCAAGATTGTTTGTTGTTGTTCAGTATTAGCAAAGGTAAATAACAGATAAAAAATCATTTTAAGGTGGAGTATTCCTTTAATAAATGTTTGCTTTTCACTTTCCAACTTGATCCTCAGTACCTTATGCAGTGGGCTGCTAACTTTTTCATACCTGTGTACAGAATACAATACTAAATACCACTCTTAACATTTAAAGCTCTCCACAACCTCACTGATCTCCTACAGACTTGCACTCCTCTCACTCACTCAGATCCTCCTCTGCAGCTCAACTTTCTGTACCACACATCAAACTCTGTGCTATAGGAGCTCGGGTGTCTCTCATAGTGCTCCTCAACTCGGGAATTCTCTTCTCTTCTCTCTTAATATACATCAGCTCGATTCAATAACACATTTTAAAACTACCCTCAAAACGTATCTTTTCAAACTGGCATACCAATTGTGAATTTTGCACTGCTACTGCCAGTTCTTTGTTTGTTTGCTAATTATTGCTGTTTGATTTAGCCTTCTCTTTAGCCTCCAGAGTGACGGTGGACGCGGAAGGAGGATTATAGATGGTGGGCAGGGCTCTGTCATGCGTACCCCATGGTCGGGTGACTTGGCCGATTATATATATGGAAAAGCAGCCGGTATCGAAAAGAACAATGAAAAGTCAACATGGCTCTGAGGTTCATATGGACTGTAGCAGAGACGAAAGGGACTGAGTCTGTGTTTGGTGAGGTGTTCCATGCGCGCACATGAAAAGGCAGTACGCATGCCTCGAGAGCGAGGGTGGACGTGGCAGGAGAGTTAAAGTTGGCGGGCAGGGTTCTGTCATGAGTATCCCATGAAGTGGGAGGGTTAGAGTTGGTGGGCGGGGCTCTGTCGTGTGTATCCCGTGGGCTTAGAGTTGGTGGGCAGGGCTCTGTGAGTTGGCGGGTGTGGCTCTCTGTCTTGCGCTCACTGTCTTACGTACCCTTAGTGAATTATATATATAGATTGTCTATAGTTGAAAGTTTGAAGAATTCAGGGGAACAAGGCAAGATAAGCTTGATGTTGCAAAAATCTCAGACAGACGTCCAATGTATGTAAGACACCCATCTGCATTACTATGTTTTCATTTAAAAATTCTGACATTTGTCTCTGTTTTTGCCTTTTGTCCACATGTACACCAGCATTTTTAACTTCAGAAACTAAATACTTCTGAATACCACAGACTTTAAAAACAACTGTGCAAGATTTCAGTGTGAATAAGTGGAAACAAAGGTTTTTGCGTACACTACCCTCATCATGTTCTGATTGCTGTGTGCATATTAGATGGCTCTTCTCTGATTGGTCATCTTTCATGGAAGAAAAACATATTCTGACATAATGATGAGATGAACTGCTTACCATGACACTGGTTGTGCTGCTTACCTGTATGCATAAACTGTAAACTATGATGGGTACAGCTTAAACAATGCATGCATATGCTATAGGCAAATAATTTACTGGTTGTGACACTTTTGCAATAAATCCTGTTGCCATTCAATAACAAGGGATGCTTTCCACAGCAAAATTAATAAGAGTGAAGTGGGTGGGTGTAAAATGCAGCTGAGCGCTCACAAATACAGCAGAGTAACACAAAAGCACAAAGTAGTAAAGCAAAGATATAGATGCATGCAGGAAATGTTATATGTTACAAGAGTGCCCTAATTGCTGTCGACTGTTTATAGTCAGTCCTCTTGTGAATGAGCATAGAGCTGATCACTTTCTTTTTTAATGCTGCTTTTTTATGACAAGACTACCACTGCTAGTTCTAAAGAATGGTACTTCCAGCAGTGATCAGTGCGTTAATGTGACATGGAGCCAGTTTAAGATTTTCCTTTGGAATCCTGCATGCATTGAGGGTTTTAAAAGTGAATAAAGTACAGTGGAATCTGATTTTCATGGGGCTCTCAATTTTTCACTACATATGGTACCATCACAGAGTTTTCCACTAATGACAGCATACCCACTATAGGCGAAGGCCTATGTCATATGTGTTTTTGGTATTTCTGTAAGGACAAGGATAATTTTGTAAGAGATGTAAACACTCCAGTGTGGATAGAGATCATTTTCGTTTAAAACCATGGTTTTTATATGAAAACTGTAAAAGAGGACAAGACAAAGATGAAGATTTGGGCCAACACCATGATCTTATATATATTGCAAATAAAAAAGAATGTCAAATTAGACTCTCCAACATGGCGAAACTTCCAGTTAAATGCAAGCCAGGCAGGCAGAGGTGGGTCCAGGTGGATGGACACTGGAAGTGACATCACAGGCGAAGAGGCTGTCAATCATCTGGTCTGTAGAGGGAGGAAGAGAAGAGGTGCTAGAATACTGGCCACCCTGTGGATTGTTGAGGAATTACCACCACTAGAGCTTTTAAACTGTCCCAAATGTGTCCATTCATGACAAAATGTTGCAGCATGGACGTAGCCATAGGTCACTGGAATTTTCTGGTATTTGGCGTCATTAGAGGCTTATCTGGAATGAGATGCTCCATTAAGTACCTAACTGCATCTTAGATTGTAGATTTCAGTGTAGCATTTGAAAATATTTTAGAATAAATGGGTGAAATTTATCCAGTGGCCACAAAGAGACAATTTGGCTTTTTGACCACAGCATTTTTTAAAAATAACTTTGACCAAAAAAAGGGAAAATAGAGAAAGATCAATGGAGAGTCATCTGTAGACAAGTGAGACAGAATGTTTGGAGGTGTTTGAAACTGAGTCACCTCATCCGGTAGAGGGCTGTTCATACGTTTATAGGGTCATCATACATGTATACTTAGACTTGAGCTGGGTCACCAGGTGTTTGTCATTTCTTTGGTAATACATTTGCATTTAAAGCCTACTTTGGTATCATGGAAAACGCCAATAAGTGGCATCTTGGCAACTTGCAGCGTATCCTCTGCTTATAGTTGATTGAACATGGTATGATTAAGTTTGGATTATTTTAATTTCGATTTTTATTTTATTACAGAATAACTTTAACAAGTACACTAACTGTTTTCTGGGTTGACAACAAGTACCCGTATAAGGTGATATAACTGATAAATGCAAAGTATGTTCAGAATCGAAAAAGCAAATCAAATCTTAAATAAATCATCAAAACAATCATCAAACAGCAGCACGTACATAAGAGCTTCACAAATAGCTGCTTCATCCTGCTGAGAATCAGTGAAAACTAAAGATCCAACCATGAACTCAAATCAATATAAATCTAATATCTGAGCCTAAAAAATGTTAACTGCTGGTGACTCAGTCTTTAATTAAGTAGTCTCAAGTGTGACATTGATCTCAAGCAATAGGAACTTACATGAACTATCAATGGCTGTTATTAAAGAGCTTAGCTAGGAGGTGTTTGCACCGGCAACAAATGGAAAGATGGGTATTCCTCAGAATATGTGGCTAGTACATTTCTCTGGATGTTTCATTAATAACATTAACAGGCTAATAATCTTTTGAAGCTGAATTGCTAGGCAAGAATATTAGAAATACACTTATAAGCACTGGCTGCTGTCTATTTGTTTCCGTCCGAGGATATTCATAGACGAGGGGCCATGTCTCAGATGTCCTTTGCCCATTGGAAAAGCATGTTAGTGCCAGAACTTGACAATGCCTTCCCCAACTCCACTACAGAACTCTGTCTTAACATGAGTATATGTCTTTTTCAGAAACTGTAGGTGAATTAGTTGCCAAACATTCAGGCCATAAAGGCAGACTGCTAGCACCAAAGGCTATTAATGAGGACCATAATTCTGCCAGTGAACAAGACTAGCATCTTAATTTATGGGTGGGTGTCAAACAAAACAAACAAAAGGACAAATGTGCGAGGGGTTCATAAGGCTTAAGATTACAGGTAAATGCCTAATGATTAAAATGAAGCCAAGAGGTAAGTAACAAGACTAACACAATACTGCTTCCAAAAAAAGGCTGAAAGAGGATCTCCCACCAATTCTAAATTCTAATAAAAGATAACATTGATCATTTCCCGTAGTTTGTCTGCCGAGGTGGCTATCACAGCTCTGTATTGTGGCCCGATGTACCTGTCACTGTCTCTGTGCTGCCTAAGGGATACTTGACTTAATGACTTTAGCTCACATTGCTTTTAATTAATCTCACCTCTGTGGAAAGCCTACTCTTGGTTGAAGGAAGCCTTGAAAGACCCAACTGTCAGTCTGCTCAACTCAAACTAAAATTAGCAAATAATCCCACAAGAACATGTTTAGAATGTGTGAAAAATCTGCTGAAGAAATTCTCTGCAGACTTGAACAGAATGTACAAACAGAGTCCAGTGACTGGGAATTGAGCTCTGGTCAATGGAGCAGTGAGACAGCAGTCTTAATCGCTGCACCTCTCACCTATTTAAATATTAACAGAAATGCTTCATAAAGGTTTTCCAACTCATCTTATAGTAAATGACACATTCTAATTTCAGTCTGTCACATCAAATTAATTATGACTAGCCATGGAGTCATACACCACAGTGCCCTGACATTTTTATTACACGTGCCTGCTGTAGTGTAACCTTCATTCAATCATTTACAAAAAAATTGCCACTACAATCTTACATTAATTGCATTACATTATGTTACATTTTCCTTTATATAATTGTTTAATTTTTTTGGTTAAATACAGTATATAGTATTAGCTAATCACAAGCTTAAAATAATATTACCAAATTATCACAACACACAACAAGCAGTTGCCAAAAATAGGGAACTGCTTCATTTTCTTAAGGATTCTTATGGACACAAGAACAGGGTGATAGAGATACACCTGTATTCCATGAAGATATTTCTAGAATTGGCTAAAATTATTCTGCATCTCTATTAAGATTTGATCAGCATGCTTTTTGAGTTTCATCTGATAACAAAAGGAGTTAATCAACGCTGAGGCAGTATGTCCACAAATTCCTTCCAAACCAAAAAGGTACCTGAATGACATTCATCTTTAGCTTGTAAGTACAAACATTAACACTCCTGCTTTTTCTGATGGACATTCTAATTCATCTCTAAGGTCCTATAATTCAAATGCATTCTTTTTGGGTCTGAAAACCATTTTCTGCTGAGCTCTCGCAGTTGGAGATATAAACTGAATAATTCCTCTGAACACCCTGGAGGAATTTACTGGCTCTGAGAGAAACTCTTCAGTGATTGACTCTTTGGGAGAGTGAGAAGAAGTGGAGCTAAACTATTGTGCTAGAAAGAGTTACACTCTCCCTACACAGTGACAGGCAGCATGGCAAAATGCCTAACAGTGAGGCAAAGAAGACAACGTCACACCTGGCACATGGACAAAAAACCACATGAAACAGACAGTAGGCACTTCATTTGAGCATGAAGCTTTCTCTCATGCACAGCTGTGCAACTTAGAACAAAAGGCAGATGACCATGAAGTTAGGCTAAATTCCTTTTTTTTTTCCCCCCGTGTCCTGTTCGGCTGTGAAGCAATCAGAATTGATGTCTGAATGCTGGCGACTAGCCTTACAGTTTTTCTCTCAGGTGGAGCGTTACAGCTTCTGCTGACGTCACGCCTGATACCAAAACTTTATTAAAAATATTTTCAGATGTTTTTAAGATTCAAACCGGACACGGAGACAAAAGTGAAAGAAAAAGAAGAGAGAGAAGGAAGAGATGGAGGTAAAGGGGGAAGGGGGTTTCGTATAGAATAAACAATAAATGAACTAGAATCCATTTCTAGACCTGCAGAAAGAGAGGGGGGAAAAAAAAAACCACAAGACAAAAACATTGCTGCATCAGCTACATGAAGATATATAAAAGTAAAAATGTTTGCTGACAATCATACAGTAATTATTACTGAGGCATTTAGGGCCAACCACAACCTTAGATCATGTGCTGAAGATGTCCAAGTCATACTTATGAAATCACCATGTGAGCACCTGTGTGCGTACGCACGCTTGTATGTGTAAGGTTTCTCTATAGGAGCATCCAATAGTGAGTGTGAAGGGCCACAGACCTGCCCCCAAAAACGTGCGGAAGATGGAGGGAGTTCCAAGCCCAGAGATCCAGAGGTCACCCCAGAGCACGGAGACCCCAGGGAGGCCGTCACCAGAGAAGCCCCAACCCCCACTCGAGAGGTGCAGAGGATCACCCCGGGGGGCCACAACCAGCAGCCGGCAGAGTCCCGGGAGATATCAACGGCAAGCCCTCAGGCCCGCCCGCAGCCGCTCACCCCCGAGTCGGCTGGGCCCGGAACCCAGCAGCCCGGGACCCAAGGGCGACCCACCCCGCCAAGGACCCAACAGAGCCCAGGGAACTAGATCTCACCAGGCAGCCACCGGGAGCGACCAGACAGATGCTTAAGGCAGGGGGAGGGTAGGCAAAGATGTTGTAGTATTGCCAGATGTCCCAGGAGAGGGGAGGAGTCCAAAACCCCACCTGACATATACAGTCACACACAAACACAGTCATACACTCCCTCCCTCATGCTCTCACATACACATACAACCCAAGACTTACAAGGATGTACGCCAGACACCCATTCACACTCCCCACACACACCCTACCTAACTCTGGTCCCGGTGCTGCCGTACCTGAGGTACAGCCATTCCTGGACGTCAGAGTTAGCCCCGTTCCGCAGGGGTAATAGTGAGCAGGCACCCCCGTCCAACGTAGAGCAAAGCAACCCACCACTCCAGACCACAGGCAGACGGCCAGCTCCCACTCCTAGCCTCCAGCCCCGGGCAGCTAACTGAGAACAGAGGTGTAATAAGACCTCTAGTCTCCCTCCGCCTGCTCTAATGTAGTGTTGGTGTGTGTTGATAAGGTGCATTTTGTGGTTTTGGGGGTAGGGCGGCAGTGCCGGCACCATGTGGCCTACACCAGCTGATGAGTTAGGCTAAATTCCAAAAGTGATACACTAAAAACAAAAGCTTGTCACATCAAGAAACTGTAGAAAAATTCTAAACAAAGATCAACCTATACTATATATTCCTAGGTCTCATCTGTCTTGTGTCCAGTCTTTTATAATATAGACAATACAATACAACACAACACAATACAAAATAATATATATGCATTGATATTAAAATAAGCCATATGAAGATTTTAATGTTTAAAACTCACAATACTGATCTGTCCTTTAATAAATATATAAAATAAGAAAATGAACTGCAAAAAAGAAATCAAAATGCGAACTGTGTGAACTAACACTGATAATCCTGCCAGCAATAAGGACAACTGAGTAAACAGCCAGCAATTAGAAAACCTGCACTTTTGACTTTATTTAAACAGAATCTCCTTAAATGTTTAAACTCTGAACTCCCCATTTTAAACACAATATGTGTATTTTTTTAATGACCGCTATAGATTTATGTTAAATTCTGTATCTTTACTGACTTGAACCTTGTGTCTTTTAGATCATTCTTTAGAATCTTAAAAAAATAGATTGTGGCAAGGGAGGCACGATGGCGTAGTGGGTAGCGCTGCTGCCTTGCAGTTAGGAGACCCGGGTTCGCTTCCTGGGTCCTCCCTGCGTGGAGTTTGCATGTTCTCCCCATGTGGGTTTCCACCCAAAGACATGCAGGTTAGGTGTATTGGCGATTCTTAATTGTCACTGGTGTGTGTGAGCTCTGCCTGGGGTTTGTTTCCTGCCTTCTGCCCTGGGATTGGCTCTGGCAGATCCCTGTGACCCTGTAGTTAGGATATAGCGGAATGGATTGTGGCAAATACTTTTTATAATTTATTAAACCTGGAAATTGTCAAACAGACTGAGGAAGCCAAACACTTAATTATTCTAGTACAGTTCACATAACCTAGAGCTTGCAATAAATACTGGATATTGGAATGAAGGGCTTTTTCCACAACAAACCCCCAATATTCTGGATGAGCTTCTCAGTTTCTTTAGAATCATTGAGAGGAAGCAGAACTGGGGTTAGAGAATTGGTGTCCACGCTAGACTAAAGAACTCCCATGATAAGTCAACTCTACCATGCCTGTTCATTGCCAATAGCCAGTCTATAGTTAACAAGATCAACAAGCTGAGGCTAACGATTTCGTCCCACAGAATGAACAGTTGCGCCTCTTTTTTCATCAAAACCTAGCTGAATGCTAACATGTGGCTATTGCACTTGCAGACTGGACTGTCTACCTCTTGGAATGGACTGCTAAGTCCAGTAAGAACAAAGGTGACGCAATGTGCATATATGTAAAAAATGCTTGGTGCATGGTTTTGCTCTTCGGACTTCATAACGCTGAAGCACAGACCTTTTTATCTGCTGAGGGAATTTGCAGTCGAATTCCTCACTGCAGTTTATGTCCTTCCCCAAGCTAATGTTAAGCTAGCATTGGCAAAACTGCATGATGCTATGAACAGTCTGCAAAACATTCAGACAATGTGTTTATCTTAGAGGATGATTTTAATCATGCTAACCTTAAACTGTGCTCCCGAAAGTTTATCAGTTTGATTTCCCAACCATATCAATGGAATCATACATTAGATCAGATTTACTGCAATATAGCGAATGCTTATACCATGTCGCCCAACCCCTACCTCCAGCCAAATCTGATAACATGTCTTTGTTCTTGATTCCTGTGTACAAATGCCTTATCGCCAGGACAAAGCGTAATGTGCAAGCAGTCAGGGTCTGGCCTGAAGGAGCCATAATTGAATTATAGGATTGCCTTGATGATACTAATTGGGAAGTGTTCAGAAAGGCAGCTACAAAGGACAATCACACAGACTTAAATGCCTGTGCATCCTCTGTCTTATCCTACATTAAATTCTGGATGGACACTATTACTAAGCGCATCCGCACTTTCCCTAATAGCAAACCGTGGATGAAAAGGGAGGTCCAAGACCTATTGGAGGCATGTGACATTGCTTTCCATATGGGAGACCCATAGGCTCTCAAAACAGGTAGATCCCATATGAGGAAAGGCAATAAGGAGCAAAGCACTGCTGCAAAGCAAAATTAAAGGGCCATTTTAAAAGTTCTGACTCCAAACGCATGTGGCAGGACATTAGGTTTATCAGAGACTGCGAGGGTAACATCTGCTCAACCAACACTGTAAACTTATTTCTTACTGATGACCTCAATCACTTCTTTGCATGATTTGACAAGGACAGCAACCAACCTATCACCAAACTAACCCAGCAAGAGGTGCCACTATTTACTCTGCTGCTGAATGAACATGAGATGAAATAGGCTCTAAACAACATTAATCCTACCAAGACAGCTGGCCCTTACTGGGTTCCTGGATGGGTCTTGAAGCATGGTGTGAAACAGCTGACAGCAGTGTTCACCAGTCTGTTTAACATCTCTCTAGAACAGGTCCTCACTTGCCTCAAGTCCGCTACAATCATCCCTATTCCAAAACAGGCAGTAGTGGGGATCCTATGTGATTATCTTCTGGTGGCCCTGACCCCTATTGTTATGAAGTGCTATGAGTGACTTGTTCACAGACACAATAAGAGGAAAATCCCCACCTCCCTGGACCAATACCAGTTCACTTACATGGCAAACAGGTCATAACTGGAAACAGGTATGGGACAGCAACTGGATTTTAGATTTTTTCACTGACAAATCACAACCTGTGCGAATGGGTAAGCACTTCTCTTCATCCATAATGCTGAATACTGGGGTACCACAGGGCTGTGTGCCAAGCCCTCTCCTTTACTCCCTTTTCACAAACAACAGCAAATCTAGCCATGATACTAACATCATAATAAAGCTTGCAAATGACACTACCATGATAGGCCTTATCTCCAGTAATGACAAAACAGCTTATAGAGAAGAGGTAGATAATCTGGAGAGTTGGATCCAGAACAACAACCTTGCACTCAATTCCAAAAAAACAAAGGAACTGATTGTAGACTTCAGGAGATTGAGCTGCAATGATTCACATCCCATCAGCATTAATGTCAAAAGGATGGAGACGGTCCATTGTTTTAGATTCTTGGGTGTCCTCATCAGCCAGAACCAGACCTCTTATGAACAACAAACACAACAACAATGGCCTAGAAAAATCTTCTGAGGCTGCACTTTCTGAAGGGGCCTGAAGAAAACACAACTCCTACAATAGCTGCTGGTTGACTTTTACTGTACAGGTGCACCACAGAGTCTGTCATCATGTACTTCATTACGGAGTGATACTCTGGCTGCACTTCTGAGGACCCTCCAGCATGTCATCAAAATAGCTCAGAGAATTGCTGGCACTCACCTACCATCACTAGAAGATATCTTCACTAACCACTGCAGCAGAAAAGCAAAGAACATTTGTAGAGATCCAATACACCCTGGCCATTGTGTTTTTACTCCTATGCTCTCTGGCAGGCGCTCCAGAGCCCTGCATGCCTACACTACCAGGCTGAAGAACAGATTTTACCCCAAAGCAGTATTAAATACACAGCGATCACTGCCCCTTTCTATACAGAACCACCACTGATTTAACTGAACTTCTGCATCAACCACACATAGTCGCACACTTATACATAAACCATGTGGAACTCATGACCATTACAGTGACTATAATCTTCACTGTGACTTCATTTACTTGTGACTTCATTTATTATTTCACTATTTATGCTTACATGTTTACTTTTACTTTTTTGTGTGGATTTGGAATTTTTAATAGTAACTCTGCTTCTCATAGATTAATATTTACTGTCCACTCTTACATACTTTTATATAAAGCATCTATAGGCTTGCTCCAAAATACATTTCATTGTGCTATACAGTGACTTGCTGTCTTTTGCTAATATGCAGATACAATTAAATCAGACTTTTGACCATGGGTGGTAAAAGGAGGACTTTTTATTTTTCTATTCATGCAGTACCTGTAGCAAATGTGAGCCATGTTAGGAGATGAAGAATTATCAATCTGTCCTGGACTCAGTGGGATCTTTCTGTGAAAGCTTTTCGTATCTGTCACCCAGTACACAGTAGATGCCAAGAGGAATCTAGCCGTGTGAGCCCAGAGTACACTTTGTGATTTTTTAGTCCAGCCGCCATGCTGCACTGTAAATGGATTGGGCCCACTAGACTTTGGATTGGTGAAGCAAAGCATGGAATATTCTGTAATGGGTCTGATTTCTAACTACAAAGATAAACCGAACAACTAGTAAGCTTATGAGGTATGTCACTTGGGTTGCTGAGCAAAAGAGAAATTGAATCATAGGTTTCATATATTAATGAGTAAATAAATTATATTTGAATCTAAGTTAAAGTTAGATATCATGACAGGTGTAAGATAATGATGTCACAGCATAACTTCTAGGAGGTCAAATGGCTTATTTCATTGTTTTGTAACAGATGAAAGTAATGTTAATTTGTTTAGCTTCTGGACTATTAAAGACCTTAAACATTTTCACCTCAGGGTATCCAAAATTTCTATTCAAGTGATCAGACAACAAGTGGTTCATTAACCTGTGAGAAAGACACCCATTCCCTCAGGCAAAGACACATCTAATGCACATTGAAATAGTGTCCTACATATTATGCAGCAGCTCCTAAATGATCACAGGGAAAGTCTAATTATTCTGAACTTGCACAGTCACTATGGGAATTCAGTTTTAATTACTATTTTAAGTAACTTGCAGTAGGTTATTGGGTAGAAAATCATCAAAATCATTAATGATTTCTCAAATTTTGATGGAAGAGTTCTTACATATTTTATAGGATATGTATAATGGTAAAGTTTAAAAGTATTATGATATTGTTTTGTAGAAATTTAGACAGCGAAGTTAATTGGAAATGAGTCAATTTCCTGTTTTATTCTGCTGGGATAACTTTTTTCTTAAATCTTGGACATCAGGACTAGTGCACCCTCAAGTTAAATAGTGTCTCACATTGTATGGCACAACTTCATGTTGTCAGGTGAAGGCTACAGAGCACAGTTGTAAACGATAACATGGCCACGATCATGGAAAAATACTCACAATGGTGGTGCCTGCGATAAAACAGAGGCCTCATTAAGTTAACAGATAACTTGTAGGTTTTGTCCATCTGTAGATCACCTACTACAATTGAACTTTTATTTAGCAGTAAACATGTAGAAATATAAAAGTCAAAAACATGGATTCATGGATTCAACACAGAGTCAAGGATGAGTTACTGGAAAGGGCTGAACTTCTGGGACAAAGAGAAGCCAGTATTTAGAGAAAGAATTTGATGAGATCCACAAAGAAGGTGAACAGGAAGTGTTCTGAGTATTTGTGGGGCCAGGATGCCCTTGTGAAAAGGGGTGGTCCATTGGAGTATTAGATCATTTTTGTTTTTTCACCTTACTGTATGTACTCTGGATTTTTTCTGTCATATTTTCATTTCCATATAATAAAACCCAAAACCTCTTCTTGATTTAGACCTTCTGCCTTTTGGATTTTATCTGAGGATGACCTATGATTGCCATTATTTTTCACACCAACTGAATGGTGAAATGTTGCTGGCGTACTGTGAAACCAGAAGAGGGCCACACATAATAAAGCCAAGTGTCACTGCTGATCTAACTTTACTAGTGTAGTTATGAAGCTGGCATCACTTAGTCCCTTAAAAAGATTATCTACTCCAGTCACAGATCAGGCATAACAATGAGACGTCTGGTTTATTTTGTAGAAGTCATTAGCCTTTGAGTGTTTACTGCCACCATCAAGATCCCTGGATTACGTCCAAGATCTCTCACAGTAGCTTCACTTACAGCAGCACAATGGGAGAAAAACTGTTAGATACATACAGTAGACATGTTACAAGTACAAAAAGGAACAAAAGGGGTAAATTGGCACCAATAGTTTCTTCAGTTGCAATTTTAAAGTTTGGCTGAAGTATTCAATCAATTAATCACACTGAGAGTGGTATGGACATGTAGTAGTTGTTTAATTTTTAACAGAATCCATATGTGATTTTATGTGAGCCACATAGCAGCCTTAGTCTTTCTATTTGTAGTTTTTTTTCTGGTGATATTTTACTTATTAACTTCTATAAACCTTTAAAGGCAGATAATAATGTTGATCAGCTAAATTTGTGAGTGCTATTCACATTGAATATACTGTGTCCCTTATGACCTTGTTCGCTGAATAATTTACTGGGAATTCACCATGCAGTCAGCTAAGATGAATATTTTTTCCTAGTGCCCCATGATGCTTTATGAAGCCAGTGTGAAATCACAGGGCTGTAGCAGCCATTCACTGCTGCTGTGAAATTGCCACTCGATCCCATAAAGGCATGTGTGATGTCATGACCCGATCCTGTCAGATTTGAAACACACATGAGTTTAAAATAAAAACAAAACTTGCAATATTTTCATTGGAGGGGTACATTAGTTCACTAAAATGAGAACCTTATGAGTACTCCCACCGTATATGTAACACTGATTTTTGTATACTCGATCAGTCTCTTGTGCAGCACTACATAGCTAATTATGCATGCATAATACACTGCAGCTACCAATCAAAAGAAGCCTTAAAGGAACCCTCCACCTGCCCGAGTTAGAATAAGACTCTGTGAAATAATGATAACAATAATAAAAAATTTTGCATTATTTCCAAATGATTTCTATCTTCTCAAAGCAAAAAAAAGTGCAAAGTGTCTGAGTAGAGATTGCAAACAAAAAATACTTTCCAGCTGCGCCTGCTTCATGGCATGGCCATTATGTGCCCCAAGATTAGAACTCTATAAGTGTATATATATATATATATATTTACATATTGCTAGCTTGAGGTGATTTATTGCATTTTATTGTGGTTATAGTGGTTATCATTGTGTCTGCATCTTTTGTTTGACAGTGGTGCCTCAAAACTCAGATCACATTTTTGACCACGATAATCAGTTCAGCATAGTTGGCAGACACTATCCACTATCCTCGCCTTCTGGGACAATAAAACACCATTTCGCCATTATAATTCACTCAGAAATAGCTCTGTTTCTCCTTCCCCATTGACTTCAACACATTTAGTGGAGTTCAGCGAAGTTCCTGAACATTTCTGTGATTAATCCAAACTCAAGGCAAAGTGAACTCTATGGGGTACATACATAGCTGATAGATAGATAGATAGATAGATAGATAGATAGATAGATAGATAGATAGATAGATAGATAGATAGATAGATAGATGTATTGACCTCAAGCTGAAATTGCAGTATTACAGCAGTTGACACACATAAAATGACACAGAAAACACTTCAAAGTGTAAAATAAATCAATCTCTCAATCAATCTAACAAATTATTATCAAGGCTAGTCTCTGACCTCCTGATATGGATTCAGTGGCTTTAAGAATGTTATTTTACATTATGTTAAGCCTTATGTGTAATATAAAATGAATTGGCACAGTTCATGTATTACAAATATACAGTGCCACTTTGTAACAGTCTTCTTCCATTCTGAATGTGATTTTATGTTTATTCTTCTTAAAGGATTGGATCTGAAGAAAAAACAATGAGAAGGCTTAATGTCAGCATTTAGTCAGCCTTGTGAAATTTTCCTTGGATTTATAACTTGGATCTTTGAAGTTGTACTCTTTATTTTACATATTTGGTTTTATCATCATTACAGGAGCCTTTCAATCCCAGAAAGTATCTCACTCTAAATTAAGTAAGCAGTGGTAGCTATTAGAATTTTACTCATTTATCTTCGTTTATTGCATCATGTTTGACACTGCATACAAATATTAAGCACTGGGGATCCTACCGGTTTAAATTCACTTTTGGCAGCCTACCATTTATTTTTATAAATGACAATGGGTTTATTTGACCCTCTTTACTTAATGTTGATTATCTTGTAGTGCTGCTCCATATTCCCCAGCCTGAGCTCAGGGGAGTTAATGATTCATCACATTCCTGCCAGCTAGGAAGAGCTTTGTGTTGCTAAGCAACAGATCAACAAGCTACTGGCTGCAAAGGAAAAGCCTTTAATGTCATAAGAAATATCACTTTGAAGAGAGAATTTCACTATTTTCAAGTGTAGAAGAGATGGTGGCATGGTGGAATGTAAGTGAGTAAAGAAATCCTACTTATAATACATATCAGTTGTACAGTACTGAATTTTTACTGTGCTTTTCAAATGTGTTCTTTTAAGACGTGATAGTAGGTACAGGAAGGCAAGCATATTGTATTGATGAGGTGATAAATCTCCAGCAGCCACTCATTCTCACAACTGCCTGAGCTTTTCTTATATCTCTCATTTGATGATTTGTTTAGTGTTTGGTATTGCATTTATAATTTGTGTTTTTATTCAGTGCCAAAGGCTGGCATTGTACCATTGTCAATAGTTTGGGAAATCATGCAGCTTGGAAAAGCAAAATTATGCCAATGCGCATATGTATTATTTGGGTGTTTTATGGAATAAATTGATATATCACCCATGATAGATTTATATCAAAATTGACTTTTTTTCTAAGTTTTAAATGAATTCAGACACTTTTGGTTGACTCAAAAGATGCTGTGGCAAATTCATTAAACCTTTTATAATGGAACTATACAGCTTAAAGAAAGCCTGTTCATAAAGCCATTGCTTTTCTGACTTGCTCATCCTGTCCAATGTCCATAATGGTGGAGTTGCATGCAAGGCCAGAACCGACACTGGATCAGACGCTTTGAGGCAGACCCCCACATTGACTTACATGGGGCCAATATGAATTACATTGCTTTACTGAGTAGGTATTAAGACAGTGGATCAGAAGTGGATCAAAAGTCTTATAAGTAAGTGCTATATTGGCAGAACACTGTCAGGTATATGGAATTTGAATTTGTGAGGTTCATACAAATATAACACCAAATCAAACACTCAACATAAAGAAACAATTAATATGATTTCCATATGATCCAAAAAAGAAGCCAACAAAGAAAAGAATAAAGGAGGTTCAACCAGGCAAAAATTGAAAAAACCCAAAATGCAAAAGAATCAAAATGACAAAACCCAAAACAGAATCCAAAATTCATAGTCAACTAAATAATATTATTACTAGCTAAGGCGAAGGCAAGTTATTTTAGAATGACTACAGAAACCTGGACACCATACTGCATCCAAAAATCATTTGGTGGTCTGCAACCAAAACATGCTTGTTAAGACGAGCGACTATTTATTTAATGTTTTACACATTTTTCTTTGATATTTTGGGAGTTCTGATTTTTAGGCCCTGTCCACAGTACTAAATTTTTATTTAAAAATGTATACATTTGTCTTCATTTTTTGCCTTTCATCCACACTACCCCGTGTTCTTGACCCCTGAAAACAGACATTTTAAAACACTCTGCAGAGCTACGCCCTGGTGTAAGTGCAACGTCCGTGCTGTGGCATGGACGAGGAAAATGGCGGTGGCCTCCCTGATCGGATTCTACTCATTACAACATCTCAATCACTGATTGGTCAGCCTTTACTAAAAAGACTGTATTCAACATAGTGGACACTGAAGGGCTGCTTTCCATGACTCTTGCTGTGTTGCTTACCTGTAGGCATCTAAATTGTGTTTTGTAAAGTCGAAATGCTGCATGCATGCGTAAAAGGCAAATTATTTACTGGTGGCTCACGGTTTTGCAATAAATCCTGTGGCCTCCGTAAAAATCAGACTGTAAATAACTCTGTTGACAGCCTCTAATCAATTATTATTACTTACATTTAATCTAATCAGGTAAGGAGGAACAAAATTCTGCAGTAAAACTATAAACAAGGCATTTAATAAAGTGGATGGGTGTAGCTCAAAATATTACAGAACAGAGAGACACATGAAAACACAATGCAGTAAAGCAAAGATACAGATACTCACACACTATTTATTTATTTACTTTTTCAGATTTAAAGATCACTTAAAAGTTTCACTTCCTTATACAGTATGAGTTGATGGATTTCAAAACCATTTTTATCAATCATTTCTTCATTAGAAAAAAAAATCTCTTTTCTTTCAAGGTTTTCTCTGGTCTCAGCTTGTGATTTTTGGCTTTGATAGTGGTGCCGCTATTCTCCCAGTTTCTCGATTCTTTTCATCTTTTGGCTCCATCTTTTCTCCCAATTACTTTTCAAATACAGTAACTCTGCTAAAGTTATTTATAAACACACAGCAAAGCACAAAATGGTAGTGCCTACAATTACAACTGAAAATTAAATGGCAGCTTTTGTGAAATCAAATTAATTTCAAAACTGAAATAAAGTACAAAATGTCTAAAAACACATAACATCACAAAATGCCTGAATTATAACAATCGTAATCTAACTGAAACATACTTAGACATTTTCATTAAATTCATTAAGAAGATTCTTAAGATCAAGATGTTATATTCATGTATTTTGCAGCTTTGTTCAAGTACTATTCTGGAATCTGACAACTCTGATCTTGCCTGATCATTTACCAATCAGAAGGGGAGTGAGGGTGGGCCGAGATCTCAATTGCATTATGTATCAGACAGGACTATTAGTGTAAATCTACAAAGGGGAAGTGGCACACCACTCTCTTTAGCTGCCTCCTGCCCTTGGCATAGAGACTGTGATGGGCAAAGTCAAAACACTTTCAGCAATCGACCTAAAGAAGACAGTTATTGCATCCTCTAATGCGCTGACCTTCTCTAACAGTCTCAGAAATAATTACCTCTTTCTGGATTTTCATATTTCTCTTGATATCAGTTTATCTTATTGGATTTTTACGTTTCTGTGGTGTGGCCCATAGGGGGTGCAACAGCAACTTACCCTAGACACAATCGCACAGAAAAAAGTCCTAGGTTCAAATAAGAATTTATTTGTAATGCAATACCTCCACAACACAATTCCACCTCAATATAATTCTCTTTTTTCTGTTTTCCTCTACCCCTCCTCCCAGACAAGCTTTTTTCATCCTCCACACCCAACTCCAAGGTGAGGTGGAGCGACTTCCTTTATATCAGACCCAGAAGTACTTTGAGAACCTCCACATTGCATACTAAAACAACTTCCAGGTCAGGTAGAAGCTCCTTAAAATCTTTCTTCTTACAACCCCCCTCCTTCCCCCACCAAATGGCTTACCCCAAGAAACCCAGCAAGGTTGCCCACTGGGACTACAACTCCTAGGCAGCCCTGCAGGTGTATACATGGGTGATCCACCTAAGGGATGCTGTCATCTGTCTTGTTCAGGGAGCAAGCGAGTCAGTCCCCCTCCAACCTTCCATTATAAAGGCCTGGTAAGGTACAATATATCCTAGCTAGGGTGCCAGCAAACCTGTGTCTTCTATGACAATGGCCATTATTGTTACATCTACAGAGTACAGTATAATGATATTGTCACTCTCTGGCACCATTATCAGTAAGCATAAGCACCAATCCTCAAAACTTCTGTTTTCCTGTTGTGTTTGTCTTTGTTATTTACCAACAAATCAATTTATTTCCTTCTTTTCTTTTGTGGGGGATATGCTGATGAGGTTATCACAAGAGCACAATGGGTCTTTACTAAGATTGGTGATATCTTCTGATTCATCTTATTTAAATGTAAACTTGTACCGAACCCCAACTTCTGTGTGCCAAGGTTGCCAACAGATTTGTGTAGAAATTAAGCCACTAAGTTTGTGAAATGAGGGATGGATGGAATTAGGCCAACACATAAGCCACACAGTATTTTACACCCCAAGCCCAAATATTAACAAAACACAAATGAAATATATCAAAATAGATTAAATATAATAAGCATCAAATATATTGTGTATGTATCTATTTGCAAACACAGCAAAGAAAGTGTAGGCGGAGAACGGACTTCCTGGCTAGAATAGAGGATATTTCATTACTGGACAGGGAGGCCAGTGTGACGACACAAGCAAATTGGCCTGGCAGGACATGGAAATAAATTTGTACCCAGCTGGTATGCTTTAAAGGATGATGTTCCATCCTCCATACTGTATATTAGGTGGCAGTGGTCCTCATATAGTAACCAAATAGGGACACCTAAAGGGGTGCTTGGGAGTTGGAGTCCTGAAGTACAGCCCTGCACCAGGGGTTCCTGGTGATAGATATATGGCGCTGTCAGGGGCGGATCTCCCAACTTTTTCTATTACCCGGAAGTGCTTCCTTGAGAACACCAGAAACATTCCTGGGTCCAGCTTAAGAGGAGCCCACTGCATCATATTAGATAGTCAGAGTTGGGAGGCAGCAGGAAACACTCAGCAGAGGATGGAAAATGGAGAATTGTTTAATTTAATTGTATACTTGTGGCTAATTTCTGGAGAGGGGATTGAAAAGTGCCTTGTAAGAATAAATATCTTTAATTTTATTTGAAAAGAGTGTGGTGTACTACGGTGGGCTGGCACCCTGCCTGGGGTTGTTTCCTGCCTTGTGCCCTGTGTTGGCTGGGATTGGCTCCAGCAGACCCTGTAGTTAGGATAGAGCGGGTTGGATAATGGATGGATGGGTGGATGAAGAGTGTGGCGTATTGTTGTGTCTTGGGTTTGGGGCTCACAAAGTTAATAGCAAACATAAAAATCGAATGCCATAAACAACTTCCCCACAACATCAAACGATATGTATAATCCAAAAAAGTCTTTACTGTATGTGATGGGCATGGACCCTGAAATGCAAACAACAGTTAGTAGAATGAAAGATGTGGTAGAATTATCCCCTTTTGGACACTGCATCTCAGAAAAATGGATAATGAACACAATCCTACCACCAGAGTCCAGAAGATGAATGATCTTCTGAGGTGTGCCTCTTCACAAAGAGCAACCGTAGGCAGGAATGGGAAAATGGGCATCCAACGGCCATACAAGATCGTCTTCCGCTGTGAACATCCAGTTCATAAAGGGATTTTGGGTGCTCACAGTGATGAAATTGGTGGAAAATGAAAAGTCAAACATCCTTCTCTTCCAGTTTTATATGTAGTGTGCCTACAACTACACAGTACAATTCCCATAAGCCCCTCCTCATCGGTGCAAACCTGTTTAAAGGCAAAGACCTCCTGTTTACAAACCAGGTATCTGAGCTACAAGTATTGTTATTTACATTTAGTAATCACCAAACAGGACATATCACTATATTATATTAAAAAAAAACCCAGGGATGAGACAAGACTTTTTCAGAGAGATAATTTCAAGTCCTGTGAGATGAGACTTTGTGCCAAGTGATTTAACCACGCTCACAGTCCACTCACGTCTCATTTGTGAATACTATTATCAGACACAGTTCCTGTGCTCTCAGCTCTTATACATTTTAATGTTTTCCTCATTTTAATGCAAGACATACAATCTATTTGCTTCCTTCAATGTATTCCTTTTCTGGACAATAATTTTATACGTTTTAGACGAAACATCAATGACTAAGCGAAGAAGAAAGGGCAGTGCATAGAAAAGCGTTGGAGAGAGAAGAATTTAAGAAAGAACAATAATAATCTAAGTTCAAATTCGGAAAATAAGGAAAGTTATAATCAGCCCAGACCTTAAGTCGGAGGCTTGTAGATCATGTAATTCATGTTGCCATCAGGGAAAAGTAGTGTTTCTTCCCAATAAAGAGAAATAAAAGATTTGTTATTTGGTGAAAGTGAAATCCACAAACACTACAGGCAAAATATCCGAAGCTACAATAACCTGTTCGCGCTTGCATCAATCAATGCTCAAAACGTAGATTTACACAATTCAGGACCAGGCCCGTCGCGACAAGACAGGCAAACCAAGCAATTGCTTGGGGCCCCGAGCTGGCCAGGGTCCCCAAGACAACGACTGGTTAAGAATAAAATGCAGCGACAAACTGTGTGAGCGCCCCATTGATAGTGAATGCAGTAAAGTGCAATGACACTGTTATCGGGATCCCCTCAAGGGGGCCCCCCTCGCTGACAGCAACCAGCCAACCACGCGATCTCTGCTGCCGGCAAAATACAAAACTTCCTCGGCAGTCATGAAGCGGAATTATGCTTCAGGAAGCCAAAAAAGAAAGAAGAGAAAATTACATGAGGTCCATGGTGGGCCAAGAAAGGCTCACAGGACTGGCACTTATGTCAATTGAGCGGGATGTTCGCCAGTCTTTGGACATGGAGGACATTGTGATTGCCTTTGCAGAAAACAAGGCTCGCAAACAGCAGTTTTAGATAATTTGCACATGTATGTGTGTGTGTGTTTTTAAGTATGTTGGATTTAGTTATTGTGCACTTTTTTAATGTATATTTGATTTTATGGTACAGTGGTGTTTTTTGCAAATGTTCAATTGTTGAAAATGTTAAAATTTTATGCACTTTATATGCAACAGCAGTATTTGCACTGTAAACCTTTTTTATTTATATAAAGTGTGAGTGAATTTAAACTGTATGGCTATGCTGTGGTTCCTTTGCGTGCGTGCGTGCGTGCGGGGGGCCTCCATGTCCATTTTGCTTGGGGCCCCCAAATTCCTTCAAACGACCCTGTTCAGGACCATGCACTTTGAGAATTTGTGGTACTGGAACAATTAAAGCTACTACAAGTTTAATTTCAAAGAAACCACAATTCGGTCAGGTTTATATTTATGATCACGGAGAAGCAGTGCAACATAGAATCGAAAGAGTTAAATGATTGGATGTATTAGAAATTCTACAGCCAATAATGGATACAAATCCATATGTCCAAAAGTATTGCACTTTACACAAAATTTATCTGAAAAACATGGACAAAGTAGTTTTCTTGGATTTCTATATGAATCCAAAAGATCATGATGGCATTTATAATAAACCAACATGTAACAAATTGTCAGCGATAATAGTTTTGAAAGACGGAGATATCAAAGACAGAGTTGATATTCATGTTTATCCAGAAGCACCACAAGCGACAGATTCGGGAAATGACTAGCGTGTAGGGCCTGCATGGGGTTTGGTAAGTGAAGCGAGCAGGGCGCTGAGCCCCTTAGTTATACAAAAAGGAAAACTCTCTTTGTGGTAACCACCTGAAAAAAAGGGCTGCCAAATATTTCATGACAGAATCCCCTGGCATATATATATATATATATATAGTAAATAAATCAAAGAAAATTTGGGCTATGGCCCGATTTACACACTGTTTGATGTCTCGCTTTCAATATTGACGTGTAATAGAAACTCCCTTGGTTTTGAAACTTGTCCGATCTTGTCTTGTCATTATTGCTAAAATCTCTGCTATTTGCAAGCAAAAAGACAGTGAACAAGGACCAGCCATTCCACACATGGATAGGTACTTTTTCTTATTTTTAAGATTTTCAGCCTCAGTTCTCTTCCCTTCTACTGAAGTGCTTGTGCACTGTAGCTGCAATCCAAACTGCAGAAAAGTGTAGTATAAATTCAGGAGTAGTTCACAGTCTTTTGAACTGTTGTATCCCAAAATGGAGCATTATAGGAAGGATCTGTGTAATTTAACACATCAGCGCACTATATATTTCATAGTGATCATATAAATAATTTTTGGCCACCATTAATGATTAGAAAGAAATTTTACAAAAACAAAATTAAAATTTTAGGGTAAAACATGTCTGAAAGAAGCAAACAAAGGGTACAAGATAACTAAATTTTAATTGATACCTAAGGTAATTTTTTTCACATTCTTGCTACAAGACAATAACTTGATGAACTCATTATCCTCAGCCACAGGAAACTATTTCCTTTACCCGCAGCCAGCTGCTCTGGCGCATGTGCTCAGTTAATTTACAATGAAATAAAGCCAATTCTGTGCAGCTTATGAAATTAGTGTGTTATCCGATTTATTGCACATCACAGTAAAATTGGATGCAAGGTTCTTTGCAGGTTACATAACAGGCAGCTGTCGTTCTAAGAAATTCATTGCTTTTCTCTATAAACCCGCTATGGTTTAACCAATTTAAAAAGTTTATATGGTTTAATGTCAGTTCAGTTACTGCACAATCCTTAAATCAATCTTCCTGATTTTTACTGTTTAGAGATCACATTTGTTATGTTGTAAGGAACTGTAGAAAATTGTCATAGCAATACGCACAAAAGGAATGTTTTAGGATTATGGCGTGAAAACCAGTGTCCATGAAAAAAGCACTTCCAAAGAAATGACAAATATCTATACTATGCACAGAAGGCACTCAGATTTAGAATCAAATTTAGGCCAATACTCAGAGATTTCGTTTTATTTTTTTCTAATACAGAATATCTCATTAAGCTTTTAAAAATATGCAAATGAATACTCTACACAAGATTTATGTAATAGGAAGATAACAGAGAAGATCATTTGCATTAGTGCAAAGCGAGCACAATACTGTAGTCCCTTTGTTGAGTTTTCAGTCTCATTCCTCGTCATTTAATTAATCTAGTACTTAGTTTTGAACAAACTACTCATATTTATTTATGCATTTTTTTTCTAAAAGGTGAAATAGAATAGAAGCAGCAGAGCATAGAGGACAGCTTTTTACAAAACCAGGAAGAGGTCATCTTATATTGTTATCTGTAATCCAAAGAAATGTATATGTATGTATTTATGTTTGAATATAAACTGCTCAAAAAATTAAAGGAACACTTTGAAAACACATCAGATCTCAATGGGAAAAAATGCAAATCTAGTGAAAAAACAGTCAGAATAGATGAGGAGGGAAAAATGTCAGTGGCCTCCACTTGTTAAGCATTCCTGTTTTGGGGGTCATCTCATTGTTGCCTCCATAGTGCAACTGTTGTTAATTTCATTAGCACCAAAGCTGAAACTGATAAACAAGCCCCTCTGCTACTTAACTGACCAGATTGATATGCCAGAGGTTTCATTGAGTTGATGCTCTACTCTGATTAGATAGATAGATAGATAGATAGATAGATAGATAGATAGATAGATAGATAGATAGATAGATAGATAGATAGATAGATACTTTATTAAAAAGTGTTCCTTTAATTTTTTTGAGCAGTATATATATATATATATATATATATATATATAGGTTTACAGTTTTGTCTTGTATTATTTATTAATTATTGCATAATTTATTTTTATTATTTATCTTCTTTTTATTATTATTGTGTGCTTCAGTGTAGGAATTATAACTTGCATGTCTTTTTTTCCATGTGAACAACTGTAAATCTACTTTTGCCCACCCATGTGATACATAATCAGAGCAGGTTAGAAATAATGTAAGTAGGAAAATTTGAAAGTCTCAAAAAAATTAGAGTAAAGATTGCATTAGCGCAAACAAACGGAAAACATTACTCAGTGAAATAACGGAACAGCGAAAAGAGATCGAATAGTGTTTGTGAGGGGGAGAAGAGAGACAAGGCAGTGACTTTAAAACGTTCAAAGCGCCGCACAAAATGCAGATCACGTGGCACGGGAGCAGCAGCAAGCCAGCAGCTGATGGAGCAAAGTGGAGGTAAAAAAAAACCTGTTATTTGATTCCCATTGTATCACCGTTAAAGAGGGGATTTGGAGGAGTGACCATTTCTCCTTGGGGTGCGTTCAGCCCCCCTCTTTACAATGGCGCATAGTGCTGGCAGGGGAGAGGGGTAGGAGTGCAAAGTGCAGATCACGCAGTACGGCAGCAGCAGCAAGCCAGCAGCTGATCGGGCAAAGAGGAGGTTAAAAAAAAAAGGAATTTGTTTCCCATTGTATCACCGTTTAAGAGGGGGTTTCGGAGGAGCGGCCCCGTCTCCTTGGGGTGTGTTCAGCTCCCCTCTTCACAACCGTGCATAGCGTTTGGCAGGGTAAAGGGGTTGGCGAGTGAAGCAAGCAGAGGGCAAAGCCCCCTAGTAGATATAAAGATATATAGATGAATGTATATTGTCACACATGTGTGATTAGGAAGAAGCTGTATAGACCAAGTGAGGGTAAAGCCACGCCAGGCCAGGGGGTGGCAGGGTACAGTAAACCTTCTTCTGTTGTCTCTAAAGACCAAAAATAGGAAAACCTGTCTGATTCGACCTTGAAGATGTCACTTCTGGTTCCGGCGCCCAGAAGAGCACCACTTCCGGTTCCAGTACCAAAAAGCACATTACTTCTGGTTCTGGTGCCAGAAACATGTCACTTCCAGCAGGCCCGCCGCCAGAAATATTTGGGCTCCAGACAACTGAGTACGTGTGGGCCCCTCTGCCATCCCCCGGGTCCCCACATGCCAAAACCTTCAAATACGTATACAAAATGATCACAATTTAGTTTATTCGACAGCGACAATGCTGCATTTATGAATACCATACTTGATGAGTTAAGCCTTCTCGCACACCAAAGTTTGACTGCGAGAAGGAAAGCCAGTGCTAACGGAAGCTCGTAGTGGAATTGAAACAATACATTAATGAGATAGGCCTATGTATTATCTAACATGTAACGGTACAATTATACCAATGCAATGAATAGGAGTAACATCTGAACATTTTAATATATACTAACGGTTAGGGTTATCTACATGGTGTACAATCAGTATGGTAACTTGCTGTATCAAACTTCAAAGTTTTCAAAAAATCCGGGTGATCCAGAATCTTTAGTGATACACACAAAACCAACACACACTCGTCACTGCTTTAAAAGTAACACTAAACAAACACCCAAGCGAATGAATTATCAAACTACGGAGACGGACTTCTGCTACACCATACACGTCAACATCCACGATAGTGCACAACAATATCGCTGCTGTCCGAGACAGAACAGCGCCTGTGTGTGTGAAACGGAAGTATTCAATTACAGCGGCAAAGTCAATCCATTATCCACGTACCCTGTTCAACAAACATACGACTCAACGTCAAGCTCAAGGACTTCGGCGTCGGCTCTCCGTTGTCTTTGAGAAGCGTGCTGCTGCCGGCCCTCTTTGACAAGCGTGCTTCACACGACACAAGCACGATATCTACTTGCATGGAGTGTGCGGCTATTAAAACACTCACTTGTATAGTTCTAAGCTAAATGATTTAACTTTTCTATTACATGTAACTTGAATAATTGTCCGAATATGTATCTACGCGCACAACATCAGCATAAAGAAAATCAAGCGTGAAGGGGCCCCCTTCCATTAGGGCTCCGGACCAGAGTCCCGTTTGTCCCCCCCTGGCGACGGGCCTGCTTCCAGGTTCATTATATCACTATTTTTATTTTTAAAGCCCTTTTGCAGCCAGGGAAATTATATGGGTGGCTGCCCCAAACCTTTTTAAGTGTGTTGAGTCTAATAATTTCACAATATATAAGGTATTTGTATATGTATATGTAATATATATATATATTGTGGACGCGGCCGAACACAGACAGGCGGACATGTTGCAGTTCCACCACCACACGTTTATTTACACTATAAATATTATTTACAAGTTCAAAAGTGCACCCAGACAAACCCCAACTCAGTCCTGGCCACTCAATGCCTTTCTTCGGGCCGCCTCCACACTCTCTCTGCCTCGTCCTTCTTCCACACGACTCCAGCCCCGAATGAAGGGAGACGGCCCCTTTTATACATGTCCTGGATGAGCTCCAGGTGTTTCCGACACTCCCCCGTTGTGCAGCTCACCGGGTGTCCTCTTTAATCTTTCCCCCCGCACTTCCGGATGTGGCGGAAGTGCTGAGGTAACAGGTCCCCAAGGCATTGGGGCGCCTCCTGGCAGACTACAGGCCCCTGCAGGGTGGGGCTTCCATGCCCTCAACCCGTGGCCCCCAAAGCAACCAGGGCGGCCCCCACGTGATCCAGGGTGGGCACAGACCCACAGCCGGTCCCGGCTGGGTCGTTGCCCCTGGCATCCCTGACAATATATACATTTTTATATATGTATGTGTGTGTGTGTGTGTGTGTATGATTATATGTATGTATGAACTGAAAGGCAGCCAAGGAAGATTGGAGTACCACCCTGGTAATAACTCTGTTTAATAGCCAACCGAAAAGACAGTTGATAATGGCTCAAACAACAAGTGAGTCTTCATAATTACTGACAGCAGTTAGCAGTAGGAGCTCTGCCCTCTGGATCAGTCAGTTTGGAATCTGATGTCACTTTCCACCACTTTATATTCTGGGGACGGGAAGGCATGGGGTTTCGTGGGTGGTGGGCAGGGTCAGGCATCCCTCTTGGGTACTTTAACTTGGCTCTGGAGGAGGAAGGAGAAGATAGCATTAGCGTCAGTGCCCTGTTCTGTTCCAGGTAGTATTGCTTTCCTTGCCTATTTGCTGTATCAGTGCTCAAAGTGGGCCAGTACTTACCTTTTCCAATTTCAATATAGAGGACCGGCACCTTTCTCTATCGAATCTTGAAGGGCCCCCCTCCCAGTTGATGTTTCACCATACAGGCACCTTATTTTTAGTGTACCTGAGAGCACTGGAACCTTTGAGTGAATATTGTAGGGGGACCTCTCCTTTGATCACTTTTTAATCGAGTGTCACTGTATATCCATAAAAAATCACTGCCAGTAAAGTGGTTCTACTTGATGAACTGTCCTGTATAATATTAAACATATGTTCACAGCATGCTCTCATAATAAAAAGTACACATCAATCTATTTATTTTTCATCCTAATAGGATCAGTGCAAGATCAGAAGCAACTTTGGATGGGATGTCAGTCCACACCAGGACACAATCACTCATTCCAAGCACAAATTCCATGAAACACACACTTAGTGGAACAAGTAGCACAAAATACACAAAGAACTTAAAATAAATGTACTAAAGCCTAACTTCTCTAATAATTAATAATAACAGTAATGATGCACAATAACATCTTGCCTCGTGGAAAGCTGAATATTTGATTTCACAATGACAGCAGTACTGGATAGAACAAATACTGCTAGACACTACACACAGGGCTGGCATCCTACCAGGATGAGAAAAGACATCTATCTGTATGTATTTAAGATAAATGTAAATTAAAAGCATCTTTATCTGACTTTAACATTAGCACACTATATTTGTAAAAGAGGCTTTTAGAAATATTAGGCAACTTCCATTATAATAAACAATACAAAATACTTAAGACATCAAAAAGCACTGAGAGCCTGAAGTGCTAATAGATGGGCCTTTAGTGCTCACATTCCTTATCTATTATTCACAACATGCCGCTAATCAAAATGTGAGCTGCCCCCGTCTGTCAGTCGTAAGGCAAGTGTGCTTTTGAGCGATGTGTTTTAACAGACACTTCAGCATCCAGAAATAGATTAGCCGGCTTGCACTAGTCTTCTTCTAAAAATAATAAAGATGCCTTTCGCACATGTTAACACATCTCCACTGCATACCAAGTTGAAATCAGCCAAATGTTAATGTCATTGTTTCCTTTAAAGCTGGAATAAATTACTTCTTAGTTTAACCGTCGATTTCTGGATGCTCATACTGTAATGCTTTTCACAGTTTCGCATATTAGTGCCACAAAAGCCACGACGGTATAGAGATGGCCATATCCTGCGCTAAAGAAGAAGGATCATAGCTTTTTGGGCAAGAGGAATATTGCTTTAGCTCAGTGGTGAGAGTCAGTCATTTCTGCACTCCTGTTATATTCTGAGGAGTGGAGTGGACTGACGTACAGGAGGTGTGCTGTGAATCTGAAAGGCTCATTCCAAATCAGTGGGTCATGTTCATGTTGATCATGTCTTCAATTTAACTTTACACGTTTCCAGGAATATTACAGAGGTGAGGTTTAGCTATCTGCATATAGACAGTTATAAAGTGCTTTATGCAGCTGAGCTGGCTTTGGTTTATTGCTTTTTCTTTATAGTTGGATATTTGCTGTCTTTATAACTGATGTATCCACCCTGCAGTTTGTAGAGGTTAACAGACTGATTCAATACAGTTTGCAGTCACAACCTTATAACAGCAATGATGGCTCTTCTCCTTAATGGCTTTGGATGGTGTAGTAAAGAGACAGGACTGGGGTGGCATGGTTTACACTTATGGATTTCATTACTGACACAATGCCATGTAAGAACTCCAGCTGCGGTGTCCTTGTAGATGAGTGTGGGCTTCTGCTCACCCCCTGGAGTGATTCTGGTGCTTGATCTTGATTGGTGACTTTACACCATCTAACATCAGAGGCCTCACTTTGTTACTAGTGGGCCAAAGTGATGCCAGGGTGTTATGTGGAAATGTGAATGAGCACTGTGGGTGGACTGTCTATGTCAAGAGCTTTTAGACACACTTTCAGATGGATTGCTTTTTATAAGCTTAGTGGCAGAGATGTTTTGGAATTAAAAAAAAGAATTGTCAGATGCCTAGGCCTAAATGATTATAATAAACAATCAGTGAAAAACTGTCAAAATGAAAAGGATTCTCTAAATCATAGCCATTAAACAAAACCAAAGTCACAACTTTTTTGAATCGTTTTGAATCATTTACAAAAATATGGCCTGAAAAAATAGTTTTGTGTTCTAAAAATGACAAGGGGACAACAGTGGGGAAAAGTATCAAAAGAATCATCAAAAGGCACAAAACGGTCAAAGCCAAAATAGAAATCCAAACAACTAATTTGAAAAACAAGGTGTGGACAGAGATGGAGAAGAAAAACACTCCAGTTACAAACCAATCACAAGCAATGCACCAGGGTAACCATGATTCAGAAAAGACAAAATGGCAGCATGAAAGACAAAATAAATAACAATAGCAACAGACAGATAAAATACACCATATATGAACTAATAGCAAATACCCAGCAAATCAAGATGGCAACCAGAACTCTTCAGAACTTAGTTTGGTCAAAGTCTCCCACTAAACCTTTCCTTTATTTTGTAACAAAGTTTAGCCACTGCTTTCCCCTTAGTGGCCATTAGATAAAACATGTCTGTTATAAAGCTTCAGATAATGTATAGCAACTATGTAGTGTCACAGCAGCAATGAAAACCAAAAACACAAAATTGTGGTGGCCATACAAGCAAATACTCAAAATGGAAAAACTATCTGACAAAATGGCATCGGCTGTGGATCCCATCATCATAACAATAATAAAACAAAAATAAAAAATACATGTTACCAAGAGTGTTAACTTGGCCCCTGCCTTGTGCTCCATGCTGCCAGTACAAACACCAGCTTCTCACAATGCTGAACTGGATTAAACAAGTTTGAAAATGGATAAATAAAGAGGTGGACAAGTGGGAAGGCCAGCCTATCAGACAGGAAGCCACAGGGGGACATCAGTATTAATGTATCTTGTGTTCTTTTGGTAATTTAAGGTCTCCCTTGTGTGGTTTATTTTAAATAAATACTCCAATATTGATATTCTGAGTGTGGTGAGATTTCATGAGTGTACATCCTCCTTTTAAAGTCAGTAGTATTGTTTACTTATTACTTTGATGTCACCTTATAAGTTTGGGATTTCAGTGTATTAAATGATTGTTTTTAATTGTGATGTTATGTTTTGTACACACAGTCTATGACTGACATCTTGACATTTACATACACATACAGGACACGTTCCTCTAGATTCGTCTTGCAGAGTGGCTGACTTTAAGTTTCAGCCTTCTCTGTGCCATTTGGATCGCCTGATGTACTGTAGCTGTGCACACTGAAACAGTGAAATATTGCCACTTCACAGTCTTTGCCTTTTGATATCTGCATATTTCCCTCAACTTCATCATCACTGACCAATGATGCTCATAAAGTTGGATGTCTTGTTTAGATGTCCAAGAAGGAAACAGGCATCTGGGCAGGGAACAACAACAACAACATTTATTTCTACAGCATGTTTTCATACAAATGATGTAGCTCAAAGTGCTTTACAAGATGAAGAAAGAAATGTTTAAAAAATATACAGTATATAAAAATAAGATTAGGCAATACTAATTAAAGAATAAAGTAAAGTCCGATGCCTAGAAGGACAGAAAAAAACAAAACAAGAAGCTCCAGAGGACAGGAGAAGAAAAAAACAAAATCTGCAGGGCTTCTAAAGCTACAAGACTGCATAGCCTCCACTGGGCATTCTACCTAACATGAAGTGATCTAAATCAGTCATCATGGTTTTCAGGCTTCACATGGAAGAAATAGACGATGATGGTCATGTAGACCTCTGGTCTTCAGGCCATCAATGTAGAGACTGCATGCACTTGATCGGGTGGTGGTGGTGCAGATTGTCACCACAGAAAACTGGTAAAAGAACAGCAGAGAAAGTAGAGGTTAGTACGTATTGCGGAGCCATGATAAAAACGCTAATTAAATGCATATGTAGAATATCAGAATTACACTAAAACAAAGCTATGAGAAAGCCATTTTAAAATAATGGGTTTTTAGCTGTTTTTTTAAAATGCTCCACCGTATTAGCCTGGCGAATTAAGCTATTCCAGATTTTGGGTGCATAACAGCAGAAGGCTGCCTCACCACGTTTTTTAAGTTTAGCTCTTGGAATTATAAGCAGATACTCATTTGAAGATCTAAGGTTACAATTTGGAGTGTCAGGTGAAAGATATTCAGAAGTATAGGATGGAGCGAGATTATTTAAGGCTTTGTAAACCATAAGCAGTATTTTAAAATCAATTCTAAATGGCATGGGTAACCAACGTAGGGACATAAAAACTGGAGAAATGTGCTCAGATTTTCTTTTCCTAATTAAGATTCTGGCAGCTGCATTCTGCACTAGTTGAGGAGCATAATTTCATATCCAAAGGAGAGGTTAGTGCAGAAGGACAGAGGGGTTGGCTGGCTGGACAAAAAAGCAACTTTATGCCCAACTGGAATAAGACTGCGCCACCACCACCTACTCAAAGCATCATGATGCTCCAACAATGATGGATGGATTAAAAGCCAGAAGTCTACGTGACCATCATCATCAAGTCCTTCCATGAGAACCCTAAATCCAAAGAGGAATGTTTCATTTATGTTAGGTAGAATGCCCAGAGGGGACTGGGCAGTCTAATGGTTTGGAATCCCTACAGATTTTATTTTTTTTCTCCAGCCGTCTGGAGTTTTATTTTGTTTTTTCTGTCCACCCTGGCCATTGGACCTTACTCTTATTCTATGTTAATTAATGTTGACTTATTTTATTTTCTTACTGTGTCTTTTATTTTTCTATTCTTCATTATGTCAAGCACTTTGAGCTACTTTTTGTATGAAAATGTGCTATATAAATAAATGTTGTTGTTGTTGACTGTTGGGAACAATTCCATCCCCCATATGGCATGTGGTAGTGGTATTGTTTTGGCAGCCCAGTTGGGAATCCCACAGGGGTGCTTGGGAGTTGGTTCCGGTAGTGAAGCCCTTTCAAGGGGCTGAAAGAGGGCACTGTTGAGGGAAGACCTCCTTACTTTCCATATGACCTGGAAGTGCTTCCAAGTGATCATGCAATGGCACCAGAAGCATTCCCTGGTCCAGTTTGAAAAGGAGCCCACCTCCTCACATCGGGGACTCAGAGTCGGAAGGCAGTGGGTGACACTCAAAGGAAGAGCAATAGGAGAACGTGTTTTGATTATAGTTGTGGATGGTCATTACTGCACATTTAGTGACTTATTTATAATAAAATGTTTAATTTGCATCCAGGACTGTGTGGAGTAGCATTATATGTGAGGATTGGGGGCTCAGTGGCGCCCCCTTTGTGGTTACACTTATGCTAATCAATTTTATAACACAGAGGCTGAAGTTAATTGATCCATTGTATGTATTGTCAAAGCAAAGTTTGTTTTAGTGACCAAGACACACGTAAACAACTGTCCGTGTCGTGTAACTGGCCATTCTGTCATGTTACATACTATACACTTCCATTTACAGTATGTAGCTCACCTGGGTGTCTGGCATTGCTATCTCTGGGTCCTGGGTTCAAATTATGGCCTCATAAATTTTCATGAAGTGTTTGCAGGTGCGAAAAGCTGAGGAGGAGAATTAGCTTCTCAATTCTGATTGGTGGTGAGTGGCCCCTAAATTGGACCAATTTGGCTTCTTCACCACTGTTTCCTCCTGCTACTCAGGTGTGAAGTGGTACCACACATTCCCAGCTGCCCGTCCCTTTGTCCCTTCATGTGCTCTGCCCAGCTCCACCTTACCTGGGGTTAGAGGCACTCCATATACCACACTACTGCCCTGGCTATCTGCGAGTTGTCCCAAGCCCAGGGTCCAATCTGAGGCTTGTTGGTGGCAACACATCTAAGCTGGCAGGCTTCTGCAGTCAGGAGTAGTGTCCAGTAGAAATGACATGTCAGTGCCACGTTTTACCTGCTGTTCACCTCTTTATATCTGGCTTCTCTAAATATTTCCAGTCCCTCCTCCCAAAAGACAGTCCACCTTCCCCTGAGGAGCACGTCCTACTGAGCTCCTTACAGAATATTGTGAAGGTTAATTTCAGATTCATTCTGTGCTACAAACTTAAATAACAGCTCATTGTTTAAAATGCACTACCTGATGCAGCTTTGAGTTATAACAACATGTCTTACAAATTTTAATTGAAATATAGAAGGTTTGGCAGACTTATAAACATATGTTTTGTAGTTCAGCAGTGACTATGGGTCTTTTATCTGTTTGGGCCTGAAACTGTTCCTTAATTGGAATCCATGCTTGCTTGTTTCCCCCAGTGTGCATTTACAGATGGTTTACTTTGTCCTACTTAATCAAGATGTGTTTAATGTTATTTTAGTACACAGAATCAGATTCTATTTCTTCGTTAAGGGGGAGCCATTTTCTAATTCTATTTATATGCTGTGAGTTTGTACCAAGCAGTCAGTCCCTAATGCTGGCACGCAGGCATAAGTGAAAAAGCATTCTTATTAGATGGCAGCTCTGGTGGTGTTGTGCATGCCTGGATCTGCTTTTCATTAGCTTTGTCAGTTTCTAGGGAATCGCTTGTAGTTGACCTGACAAAAGATACTGGGCACAGGCCTGTGTGAGAACTGGATATTGGAGAAACATGTTTGTAGGAAGTTAAGTTCAAGTTCAGGTTTTTTTATGGTGTTAGGGTCCTAGAGTGACCCTTTACTGCCCTACATACTCTTTATCATGTAGAAATCTTAACAAAATGTCTCAAAATCCATACACTAACCACACTGGCAGGTATTGTAGATCAGTGCTTCCTCCTTTCCTTTAAAATTCTATAATCCCATGGCAACTGGATGGAGCAAAAGGACACAGAGTCACATATTTAATTATGTATTATAGAGGACAATTATAATAATTTATTATAAATAATCCCATATAAAGCAAAAGGAATGTGGCATTACAAACCAATACAACCTGATAGTGCTAGATGTGTTGTTTCAGGTGGCACATAAATTTCTAGTTACATTTAATTCTTTTTGGGCAGTTCATTTCTGACAAACAATGACATAGGGCAAATATGGCCTTTCTGAGATAACTGGCCTTCTTAAGGTGCTGAAATGGTATGAGACAGACAGAGTGAGAGGAAGAGAAAGAAAGTGGGGTGTTTGGGATAGGGAGACCAAAGTTATACCAGCTCCTATCACACGTCATGGACCAATGGGTTATTGTGAAAGAATGGCCCACCTGATTTAGTGACTAATCCTAATCAGCCAAAACCCAGATGCCAACTCTCTGCTTCATACCAGTTTTAAATGGGACCCCATTCCAACTGTAGGCCAACTTTGTTGCCCTTTCATCTCAGACTAGCGGGCCAGTTTATGGATGTCCTGGGGAGAATGGCGCATAGAATGTCCTGCACCAGTGTTGTGCATGAACCAGCTCAAAAGAGCACTTTCATTGAACAAGCTCACTTTTCTAAGAACAGTAAACTTAACGTGACGCATTTGCGAGTGAAGAACCTGAATGTGAGCTAGTTTAGATTTATGTGACATTCTGGATCTGGTTTAGGTCCAGATTAAACATTTTACCTTACCCTGTAATGTAGGGGTGGAGCCAAATCTGAATACGGTATTCGGATAAGCACAAATAGTGGATTTTTACGAATATTTATTTCGTACAGTTTTTGCCATTTATTTGTATTCGGAAAAAATAACATAAAATTAAATAGGCACTGTCTGTGTCTGCCTGCTTGTGCTTAAGCTGCATCCCTGCTGACACGAGCATGCTGTGAAGCTCTGCTTCGCTTTTAGGAAAACGTTGTACTTTGTGAAGCCACTTTATATTTTTCCCCATTGGACATGCAATATGTGATGCGAATTTTGACCGGTCGGATATTAGCATACAGTATATGGTTATACGTGTCCGTTACTAGGTATCTCAACAAAGTGTACCACGCGCCCTTGTGTAAGACGCACACCCTAATTTTTACAAAGAAAATCGTGAGAAAAAGTTTTGCCCCGTGTACAACGCGTATTGTGATTGTATAGGAAGCGTTTAGAGAGAGAGCGCTGTCGAGCGAGAGCACGAGCATGCGAGCGAGAGAGAGAGAGCGAGTGCGCGAGCAAGAGAGAGAGCGAGCGAGCGAGCCCAAGCAGAAGAAGTAAACATTACAGAATTACATTTTCTCGTGTATGACGCACACCTGATTTTGGGGAAAAAATGTGCGCGTGGTACATGTGTAAATACGGTATTTAAATTAAGAAGTCTTCATAATTATTGTATTTTATACAAGAACACTGTAATAGCCTAATATAAGGCATGTAAAATTAAAAAAAAGTAACTCATGAGTCATTTATTCCCACTCCTTAAAAAATACACATGAACTACTTCAAAATTGAAATGGTGAACTACAAATATGAATTTATTCATTTAAATCTGTGTAAACTTAACTTTGAGCTAGTTCTTGTGAGGTGTGAACTTGCACAACACTGTCCTGCGCAGAGTTATAACAAACACTCCTTGTAAAACTAGTTACAATTACATAGATGGATGCCCCCAACATCCCAACCATAAATTACACTCAAGAAGCAGCACTTAACAAAAAGGCTCTTATTAATGATAGCATTCCTAAAACTATGGGGAGATCACAACAATTTGTTTAAAGAATGTATTAATTTATTCTTAGGAATTTAGGACAGAATTAAACATTTTTTAAATAAAAGCAAACAGACAAAAGGAGAGATGGCAGACCATGCCAGTGACCACATATAAATCAAAAGCATTGTCTGAATGGTGAGGCAGTGATACTAACCACTGAGCCATTGGACTAACTTTAACGCAACATCCATCCATCCGTCCGTCTTCTTAACCCACATTGCCAGAATCACAGGGCAGCTAGAGCTATCCAAGTAATTATTCGTCACAAGGCAGAAGCAACCCCTGGACAGGACCCCAAGCCATCACAGATTGAACACACACACAGGCACACCAAGGCCTGCTTAACAACACCAAATCACCTTGATGCATCAGTAGTAAAGTGAACTGAGCCCTCCTCATTAACTGTCCTCCTTTATTTTGAATGATTTACACCAAAAGAAAGCATTCATTGTGAATCCTTACACCACAGACATCTTATAATCCTGAAATGGATGAATCATGCACAGTTTTTCTTTCTTCTCTGCAAAAATATTTGAAAATGGGATCTCAGCCTCAGACAATGTAACAATAATCAGACGTAGACAAGTGAAAACTGCGAAAATAGTGATTCTTGTAAAAAAAATCTTACAGGATAACACCTTCACAGGTTTAATGAGATACAGCGAGAGAACAGAGGGAGTCCAAACCTCAGTTATAGCACAATTTAATTAGCGAGCCATCCAAGACTTCCTCATTACTGCGTTAAGACACCATGCTATCAGCAACTAGGGCAAAGCTGTTGGAAATCAACACTGAAATAAAAAATATAAAAGAGACCCTGTCCTAATTATTTGAAAGCATATGGCAGGTCTAAAGAGCTCGATGAATTGCAGTTAATATAAATGAAGAGTTAAGCTAATTCCTCAAAAAGCATATTTAGAAATGTTTCCTGTAACACATTCATTGATGGCATATTTTAAAACCAAAGACCTGAATGACAGCAATTATTTCTTCAGAATAGAAATGAAAGGGTTCAGAACCTTTGCTGCTAATACCCCCAAGAGCTTTGATGATAATCCGTTTAGGTACAGCTCACATGCTAAGAAAGATGAAGGATGGTCAGTAACCAAGTGGCTGCCAGTTTCTCATATTGAAAAAGAACTGCTTTGCATGGGCCTTATTTCTTGATTAACCAAATCTATACTTAGTTTAGTTTTTCATAATGTAGCAGATTTCAGCTCTGTGGCAAAGGGTGGCAGGGCTCGTGAAAAGTCATTTTAATATATTTTTAACTTGATATCTTAAACACTTTTAAGTATAATGGAATTCTAATCAGATTTAACAGAATTAAAGGTAAACAAGATTAATGAAAGTATAAAGAACATTCCCACCTTGCATAAACATTATGCACACAATGTTTACAAAATGACATCACACAGAAAAGCGGGAAAGACAGTACATATTAATGAGGAACGGTGCACATTTTCTGAAACACCAATGTAGATCTGTGATCATCTTCATCAACATCTAAGCTGCCCTGAGTAGCCATACAGTGAAGTTAGAAAGTATTCAGACCCCTTCACTTTCTGCATACCATTTACTGTGTTGCAGATTTAATTTTAAATGGATACATTTGCCACTGTTGTCCATCAATATCCACTCAATAACCCATAATGTCAAAGTGAAAACATTATATTTAGAAAGGATTGCAAAGATTTTAAAAATCAAAAACACTGAAATCTCAAATTCAATCCAGTCTCTTAATTCACTACTTTGTCGAAGACCCTTTTGGCAGAAATTACAGCTTCAAGTCTTCTTGGCTAAGTCTCTGCAAGATTTTCACGTCTTGATTTGGGCAGTTTATCTCATTCTTCCTGGTGGGTTCTCTCCAGCTCTGTTAGATTAGATAGGAAGTGTCTGTAAACTGCCATCTTCAGGTGTCTCCTTAGATATTTTATTGGGTTAAAGATTGAGCTTTGGCTGGACCACTCAAGGACAATCAGATTTTTGTCCTGAAGTACCTTTAGCATTACCTTGACTGTACACTTCGAGTCATTGTCATGTTGATTCACTTCAGTCGGAGGTCACATGTACTCTGCAGCAGGTTTTCTTCTCTGTATTTGGCTGCATTGATCCTTCCCAATGTTCTGACCAGTCTCCCAGTCCCCACCACTGAGAAGCACTCCTATAACATGATGCTGCTACCACCATGCTTTACTTTATGGATGATATTAGGCAGGTTATGAGCAATGCCCGGTCTTCACCAGACGTAGTGCTTGGAATTCTGCCCAATCAGACCAGATAATCTTTTTCCTTGTGCCCTAAAGGCTGCATCGGGCAGACATTTGAATTTTCTGTCTTGGCCACTCTACTATAAATGCCTGATTAATGGACTGCTGTTGAAATGGTTCTCCCATCTCAGCAGAGGACTTCTGAAGCTCTGTTGGAGTGACCAGAGTTCTCAATC